>NW_024412376.1:167890370-167894058 GCF_014898765.1 Herpailurus yagouaroundi | reverse complement strand
CCCCCCCCCCCCCCCCCCCCCCCCCCCCCCCCCCCCCCCCCCCCTGGCCCAGAGGACCCAGCTCGAAGCCGCTATGACAGCCGTGTAGGCCTCCTGGGAGGGAGTGCCTGTCCACCACTGAGCCATCCTCAGCAGCGCCCGCTGCGTCTGCACTGATGACCCGTCTGAGCCGCGAGGTTCAGAAGGTTCCAGGACAAACAAGCCTTACTACACAGCATTACAGCTACACTTGAATTTCTGAGAATGTCAAGGTTCCCTCCCACTCTATTTTTGTAGGTTAAAGTTATAATTGAAAATTAATTGGCATATGAAATGTTTTTATCTCACCTGAAATGTAGAGGGTAGTATTTTTCTAAAGGCTCACTATGATCTCTTTCATCTTAACCAAGTCACTTGGCCAGCTCACCTGCCTTCGTCACTCAGTAGAGACCAGGGCGGGGCCCGGGCAAGGACTCAGACCCTGGATTCCTTGGAAACCATGATTTTGATCATTATTTTGCTCTTCTGAAACAGCTGTATGATTTTGGGGTTTTTTTGTACTAATGTGAAATTTTTCCTCAAAATGCTTCTTTTCCATCCTAGTGAGGAGCCGGCCCCAGGAGTGGTGATAGTGACAGTGTTGTAAGCTGTCCCGTAGTTTTTTCTGTCGTGGATTTGGACTGAATGGTGCCACCCCGTGGGCCTTGCAAGCGCGGGGCCTCTCGGAGCGGCCTCCCCGGCCCAGGCCAGGTCTGGCGCATCTCACCTGGGCCTGTCCCTGAACGCACTAGGTTCTTACCAACATTTGGGGGAAGACTTTGTATATTTTTTTCATTGGGCTTTTCTTTACCAGTTTCTGGCTTTTATTCTCAATAGATTTTTGCTAAACTTGTTTTCACAAATTACCACCGACTGAAACGTGTATTTACTGATGCGGCCCTGAATTCTCCCAGGGAAAGGGGCCAACTCGGTGGGGGTGCGGCCCCGCGGTGAGTTTGTGTGAAGCGCCGAGTTCACAGAAATGGTTCTGTCGGGGCTTCGTGCGCCCGCGGCCCGGCAGGGGACAGTCCCGGCAGCAGGGCACGGCCAGGTGCTCCCCACCCTGGGGACCCAGAGCACGTGGGAGATCGGGCTTTTCCCGAAAATTGTTCTTTCGGGGTCTGAGGAGAGACGCAGAGTCTGGGACCGTTGCACCTACTTGCTACTCTCCTGTCACCCCTGGGGGTCTGTTCACAGAAAACGGGAGTTGTGCTGGTCACACGCGCCCAGCCAGGACGCCACCGCCAGGCACTCGTGCTGGGGGCCCGAGGCGCCATCTGTGGGCGTCGGGCCTGGAACTTCTCTGTGAGACGTCACTAACTTTTACTCCTTACGAGGCCTGGCCACACCATGGGAGGAGCTCCTGGGAGCACGAAGGTCTCTTCTCTTTGGAAGTTTCTCTTGACCCTGGGGAGTCCGGAGCACCAAGGGCAGGGGTCCCGGATGCCAGGCAGCCAAGTGCGCCCCGTGGGGCCCGCGGCCTCCGTGCCGACGATGGGAGGGAAGGGAATGGAATACTCGGCAGCAGATGCTTGTTTCTGCTCCGTTCTTCTTAAAACCACCGGAGGAGAACAGAGACGTACACACGTCCCTTGTTGAAAACTCCCGAGGTCTCTCCTGTCTGTTTCTCTCCCATCATTGCCTCTGCCTCGTGCAACTGCAGGACATGCTTGGACCCGGACCCCCCCGTTTAACTTCTTCTCCGTGGTTTGGTGACGTGAGCCCTTGGGGGCAGCGGTCTCTGCCGGGCTCGGACCACGGGGAAGAGTCTGCTTCGGGTGTGAGGCTCCATGGCGCCGACGGGGCCTCGCTCGCTATGAACAGGGTCTCACCCAGGCGTCCCTCTGCCCTTCTCCTATCGTGATCCTGGAGGAAGGAGCCATCCGCGGCCACGAAGGAGACACGAGAGCTTGGTCATCCGTGGACCCCTCCTGCGTGTGGCTTAGGTGACCTCTGGAAATGCACTTGCTCAGTGGGACCCGGGGAACTGTGGGGTGTTTCCGCGTAGAACTCGTTTCTCTCAAATCGTCCCAAGAAAATACTGGATTGGTTTATAGATTTATGCTCCTTCTTCCCCAAACAACCTGGAAGGTTGTTCCACGACGAGCCCAGCAGCGTTCCCATGCCCTGGCGCCCCGGCTCAGGGCCTGCGGGATTCCCGAGGCCTCCGGGCTCCGCTCTTCAGGGCCGCCCCTCGCTTCTCCTCTCCCACCAGAAGTCAGACCACCAGACTGGCTTTGCAGCGCACTTTGGGGAGATTAACTTATTTTTGTACTTGACGGTAGTAAAATCTTGTGAGTTTTAAGTCACTTTTGATATTTTCAAATTCTACGATCTGAAGGAGATGCTGGAAAAATTATTTTAAATATGGTTATCCTCTTTCCAAAAACTTAAAACTAATGAGCAAATAACACTAACTTTGAAAATCTCTAGAAAACTGGTTTACGAATCCGAGCACAACAAGGCTGAGGCGTGGCGGCTGAGCTCGAAGGGCCTTCCTGCCAGGGCTTTGCTCTGAATCTGAGGGAGAGCTCGTTTTGCTGGGGGGTGGGGGGGGTTGGGGGGGGTGTGATTCGGTCTTTATGAATGTCAGCTTCACCCCTTTGTCACCAATGTGAAGCAGAAACAAAACGAAAGCCGCCCCAACACCTCCGGATCCCTCAGCGTCAGAACGACTGGTGCTGTGCCCGTGGCCTGTGAAGTCTCGCCCTCCCGTGCCAACACTGGCCTCCGGGGACCCGGGCGCCTCGCACACCGCGCGGGGCACAAGGACACGTCCGCTCCGGCAGTCAGGAAGTAGGACCACTGTGGGGACCGGAGTGGCACAGTGACCCTGTATGCCCCGGTCGGTAAGGAACCGCGTGGACAGCCCGCCTCCCTTGCTTCCTGGGCCTCACTCGCACTCAGGTCTGCGCGTCTGACGCCTTTGAAATTCTTATCTTGACATAAAAACCACAGCGTGTATCGTGCCCATCTTCCAGAACTACCTGGTTTCCAGGAATTAAAGATAAGCCTGTTTTGAGGAAAGTTAACGCAAAGGACTGTTGCCAAATTCTCGATATCCTCTGAGCAGCACAGTGTTGGATGTTAGTCACTAGAGGGAAATGCTGTCGCAGGCGTCGTGCTGTCCAGCGAGCCCTGTTGAGATGTGAAATGCCCTGTCAGAAATTAAATATGAATTTAAATGTGCCTGTTGGTGTCTACGCTTCATACAGAATGAGGTCAGGCTCCTCATAGGAACACTCGGTGCTATCACCGGTTTCGCTAGACTTAAAAACTTGAACTTCCTGCGGGGGGGGGGGGGGTGGCGGGGCGGCTAGACGGAACTGTAGACTCGGGAACCGCCAGTCGGGAGAATAGCATTTAAAGTGGGAAGCTGTGTTTGGAAAACTGTATGTGAGTATTTTTGTATTAAAAACTTTTTAAAGGCTTTTTTTCTTAAACTTATTTTATATGGGATTGCATTTTGAACTTCTGGGCTTTTTCCCGCTTTTCCGCTTACTTTGCGTGGTCATTCCGAGGCTGCTGGCACAGCCCCGCCTGCCCTCCCTCGGGAAGGGCTCTGTCCTCAGACTGTCGCTCCACCGCTCACTTGCCCTGGTAGAAGCTGACCGTGGCCTCGGAGGGATAGCAAACACCACAAACAGTAAGTGTAGCTCTCCTTTCGGAC
>NW_024412376.1:167879687-167890270 GCF_014898765.1 Herpailurus yagouaroundi | reverse complement strand
CCCCCCCCCCCCCCCCCCCCGCTTTTTTAAACACTCTGATGAGCAAATCCCCATCGAGGGTGAAACGGTCAGGAGCTGCCGACCCTTCTGAGCGGACGCTCAGCCCCGCCCCGGGTCCTCCGTCTTCCCTGAGGAGAGCCTTTGACCCTGGCTCCCCCTAGTCGGGGAGTGACCATCCTGCCAGCCCGCCACCACCCACCCCAACGGGGGCTGCGGCCCTCGGAGCAGAGAGGACGGGCTGGCCCGAAACACCGCCGCGGGGCTTTCTTTAGAAAAGCTAGACTTTAATTACTCAGATAGTTTTACAATGAAAACAGGTACCAGAAGACCGGTCTCAAGGCTCACAACCGTACAAAAGACAAATACAAAAGCTGCGGGCGGTGAGCGCGGCCCGCATCTCCCGCCCTGGGGTACTCGGCAGCCCTACCTCACCCTGTCCACCGCGCCAGGCGTCCCTTTGGTCCCCTCAACCTCGGGGGGCGGGGAGAGCGTCGCACTAGCAAGGAAAAGCCCTCCTTCGTGGTCAGTGGAATTTAAGAAAAAATAAAAAAGATAAAAGTCTAATAAGCAGAGCTGTCGCTAAAATGCGGAAGTTATAACTTTTCTGGTTAACTTGAACATTCGAAAATGTAATATTGAATCCAAAAAAGTATCCGAAATCACACAAAAGGTAACCCATAGTAAAATTTAAAAAACGAGTCCAGAACACCCCCGAGAAATGAACCTAAAGCTTTAGCGGGCTGGGGCCCGGTGGAGCCCGAGGGGCGGCCGTCCCGCCAAGCCCCACGGCGGAGGCCAGCACGGGCGGCGGGCGGCCCCTAGGACACGTTGGCCATGGGCTTGTACTTCTTGAAGCGCGTCCACTGGCCTGTGGCGTAGTTCATCTCGAACACGGTGTCCACCAGCATGGTGGTGCTGCCCTGGCCGTCCGACTTGGGCAGGTCCTCCGTGTGCTCGCTGAGCTTGATCTGGATCACGTCGCCCTGCTCCTGGCACGGGTTCTCTGCGGAGGGCAGGGGCTGCTGGGCGGGGCACCGGGGACTGAGGAGCCCGTCCCCCCGCCCCTCCCGGGGCCCCCGTCCCCCTGCCCGCCCCCCCTCCCCCCTCCCCCCGGGGCCAGCCACGCACACCTACCTCGGGAGCCGGCCATGAAGCCCAGGATGAGGGCCTTCTCCGGCCGTGTGACTTTGTTGGCCGTCTTGAACATCTCCTGCGCAGCAAACATCTGCTCTCTCTGCAAGCGTGGACAGGGGTGTGGGTATCCGGGCACTGCGGGTGCCCCCACTGCAGCTGTGGGCGGGCAAGGCCTCAGCCCGCCCAGGGCACACCTACCGTGAGGGACAGGTTCTTCTTGGGCTGCTGCTGCTGCTGCTGGGCGGGGGGCTGGGTCTGTGGGGCCACCATGGCCACGGGAGGCGTCTGGGCGGCCGGGGTGACGGCCGGGGGTGTGGTGGGCGTCAGGGGAGAGGTGGGCGTTGAGGGTGTGGATGCGGCAGGACTCGGGCCGCTGTTGTACATGGGTGCCCTCTGCTTGAACTGTGCTGGCAGCGCAGGGCTTGGGGCACTGGGCTCCTCAGGCGGCCGGCTGGCCTGCAGGCCAGCCTCCCGAGAAGATGGTGCTGTAAGCAGAATGCGGTCTGGTGAGGGGGCGGGGGAAGGAAGGGGAGACAGGGACCCCCCCCCCCCCCCCCCCCCCCCCCTCCCCCCCGGCCCTTGAGCTCTCCTGGGCTCCACTGCCCCTAGAACAAGGGGACGGGTCCTGCTCCACCTCCCAGGCCCTGACTGCTAGACCCCGTCCTGCCTCTGAGTCCCCAGTGGGAGGCCGTCTGGCGGAAGCTGGGGCCTGAGCCTGAACCACCGGCAGCACCTCTGGGCCCCGCAGGAGCAGGGAGTCTCAGGCTCTTCCAGACGGCAGATGAGATGTCCAGGCCTGGCCCAGGCCCAGCCCCCGCCCCGCCCCCCCCCCCCCCCCCCTCCCCGCCACGGCCCCGGTAACGCAGGAAGGCAGCCTCCTCCAGCCCAACAGGGCTGCTGGCCCCCCATGGCCCTCTCTGGCCACTTCCGCTCCCGGAGGGCAAAGCTAAGCCCAGTGACGCCAGAGCCCCAGAGTCAAGTCCATTACCCTGGGTCCACCTTTTTGTCAGAAATTCTGTGACTGCGAGGGGATCCCTGGACCCTATCTTGACGTCAGCTGGGCAACCCCCTCCCCCTCCTCCAGCACCCCCACTCCCCACTGGGCCCTACAAAGGGGCCTCCAGAAAGGACAGAGCAGGTGAAAACTTGGGGATTGCTCCAGCACAGATGTCCTGCCGCCCAGGGAAGCGCCACGTGAGCAAGGGAGGATCTGCTCCCTCCCCAGCGGGCAGCAGTCCCGGTGGGTGCTGGGGAGGGGTCTGGAGAAGGCTGAGCCGGACACCTGCCCGCTCACCTGGTGGGGTCTCGGAGCTGGGGATGTAGGACGAGGCCGGGACCACGCTGGGGGTGGCAGGCAGGTAGCTCGTGGAGGGCAGCGCAGGCTCGTTGTTCAAGGATCCGAGTTTCTGGAACAGATTTTATTACGATCCCTCCCAGAAGAGACCCAGGGCTCAGTGCTTCCCCTGGACGCTGGCCTGTGCTGGCTCCCCTGTGAGCCTCAGACTCAATCCTCCACCCCCACGGGAGGCACTCCCAACCCTGGGGCAGGACGGCGGGCATTGTTCTCCTCAGCCCCTGTCTGGACCTGCCTCATGGGGGGGGGGGGGGGGGGGGGGGCTTCCCAAACCAGCCAGCCAGGAGGAGAGAAAACACCACTCTGCAGTGGAAGGAAACTGGGCCATTACCCGGAAGCAAGCCATGCTCACAAGGCCTTTCTCCAGCCCTTGCCCGTGGCCCCATCCCCACGAGCTGCGTGGGGATGGTCTGCACAGACGAGAATCCGAGAAGCAGGCTATGCTTGCCCGCTGACCCCCTCCACTGTGGGCGGGACTGAGGCCCCAAAGACAGGTCCCCACTAGAGAGGGGAAACCAAGGCCTAGAGGTGAGGAGACTCACCACAGAGTCCCCCGGAGAGCACACGTGGGACGCGCACACACAGCCCTAGTGCAACGCCTCTCGCACCCGTATCCACACACACACACACACACACACACACACACACACACACACACACTCCCCACAGGGCACACTGTGTGGCTAACCACATGTCGGCCGCGTGAGGAGCTGGGGGAAGATGGGTGGTTGTGGAAGGCGCCCCTGCAGCGCCCAGGCCCCACCTGTGTGGACACCAGGCCGGCCGCGTAATCTGGGGTGGCGTTCTCCACGACAGTCTCCTCCTTGGCTGGCTTTTCCACCACTTCCGCATCTGCTGACAAAACAGAGTCCTTGCCAGTGGCCCCGACTGCGCGCACCCCACGAGCGGGCCCGGCGGGCCCCCGGGGTGCAATCCCGAACCGCCACACTGAACGTGTGCTTCAAACACGGTCTCCAGGCAAAGAACAAAGTGAGCTCATTTTCCAGAAGTCCTGCCCCGTATGATCACCGCGCCCCAGTTGAGGACCTAGCGTCAAGACAAAAGCCACCGGCGGGACGAGTCACCGGGAGAGGGACCGGCCGGGAAGCGCAGCCCCCAGGTGGACTGCAGCCCAGACCCACCCCGATGCCTGACCCCCGGCTCCCCGACCGAGCGCCCGGCGGAGGGCAGCCCAGACCCCGTAGGGAGCCCCGTGTACACACCCAGCGTCTTCCTCCTCCTCTTTGCCTCTCGGCCGGCTCCCACCATGTCCAGCTCAGAAATGTCGAGCAGCTGTCAAAACAGACAGAAGCCGGCCCTTACCCGCGGTGTGAGGGACACCGAGGCCGGTCTCGTGAGGCCGCGGATACCAGAGGGGAAGTGCCTACCTTCACGCCCCTCTCCTTCCGCAGGGGGGTCCTCGAAGGCGGGATGGGGGTCCGGTTCCCGGCGGGGCCGAAGACACTGGGGGTGGTGGGGCTTCTGAAGGGCGCCTGCTTCGGGATGCCTTTGAGTGGGGCTGCAAAGAGGTGGGGACCTCAGGGACTGGCCTGTCTCCTGCCACTCTCATGCTTCCCTCTGAGGAGCGAGGCCACCCTGCCAGCACACCGCCCGCTTCACCGGCCCCGTGACACCGTGCGCGAGCCCAGCGGGTGCAACCCCGATTCCCACGGACCGCCCTGTCTCTGCGAGGGTGGGTGGAGGCGACATCACCAGTACACCTGCGACCCTGGGCGACCCTCTCCTGGTGGCCAAGGGCTCAGGCGTCGAGTCTGAGGGCAAGGCCATAGGAAGCAATGGCATCACAGCCAACCTAGGATATTGTTGCCAAAGCACGAACAAAAACAGACACCGTGTCTGCAGCCATCCGTGCTAACACAGCGAGCTTCCGACGGCACGGACGCGACTTCTACCCACGCTCCCTTCTTGTACCTCCCAGCAAACTGACCGTGAAAGGCTAGATACGCACACACTGCAGCCACAATCACCCTCCCTCCCTCCCTCCCACCTTCCTCCCTCCCTCTCTTCCTTCCTTCCTTCCTTCCTCCTTCCCTCCCTCCCTTCCTCCTCAAGTTGGTCCTAACTGTGTCAAAAAGAAGTCACCTGACACACAGCGACCTTCCCTTTCAAGCAGGGCCTGCCCCCCCCACCACTGGGCATCTAGCACCTCCCCACTCTCGCCCCCGGGACCCCATCTCCATGCTCAGCCCGCAGGCCTGCTCCTGCTCAGGTCTCACCCCGTGAGCCAGGCCCAGGGCACACGCAGCCTCTGGCCAGCACTGCCCTCAGGACACGTTGCTGGGGCGTGGAGAACCTGAGAGCTTTCTCCGGTGAGCGGGGTGGGCGGGCCTCTAGAAGGGACCCCGCCAGGCTTCCCTGTCAGCTCCAACAGGGTGCCCTCTGTTTTCAGGTGGCACCCCTCCCCTGCTGCCTGGTCACCCTGGGCCCTGCCTCTTGCCCTTGGGTTGGTTTGTCCGGTGCCTTCTGGAGGCATGCTCCAGGCTCCCTGTTCTCTGCTCCTCCTATCTGCTCCGGTGATGTGCACGCAGGGCTGTTTCCAGCCCTGAGGGAAGGAAGAAGGTACGGCCCAGGAGCACCAGCCACCGGGGCATTTCGCAATCCACCGTCAGTCCCAAAGCTCTGCGGCGGGGCGGCACTCACCATGTGCAGGGGGCACCCTCTCCCTACCGCCCCCCCCCCCCCGCCCCGCCCGCATCCTGCTCAAATTCTGGTCTTGCTCCTCTTGGCATGTCCACATATATATCCTTCCAGGTCTTTCCACAGGTGGAAAACCTGCATTGACCCTGAGCTCTCCTCATTCCACGCGTTCCTTTCCCAACACCTCTTAAGGCACCTTTGGGGCCCAACATTTAAATGGTGTGGCTGACCGGGAAAAACCGTCTTTGAAGCCAAACCCCAATCTCTGACCCAGAGGCAAGCCCGGAAGCAGGAAGGAGTCCTGCGGCTCCGTGCTCGGGCTGCCAGGGCGGAGCGCAGCAGGCAAGGCCTTACTTGTGGTGTCCATCTTCCGGAGCAGTCCCCGGCCCTTGGCGTGGAAGGGCACCCCCGCGCTCCGCTTCAGCTGCTGGGCTGTCTCGGTGGCTGTAAGAGGGTTGCACGTGTCAGCAGCGTGTCCTGCGGTACATGTGCGTGGCGCTCACGAAATGACTCGCTAGGAAGTAGGTGCTGTAAGTATTCACTCACACACACACACACACACACACACACACACACACACACACACGTCTCTCTTCCTAAAGACACATTCATACGTTCCCCGAAGCCCAATGTGACTGCAAATGGTATGTTTTTTGCTTACAAGACCTACTTTCAAGTAAGGAGAGCCGTGGGGCTGCCCGGAAGGGGCAGAACCGTACTCCAGAGGGGCCCCACAGGGGGGCTGGAGGGAGGCCTCCTGGGCACCCTGCGTGAGGTCTCAAGTCGGGCAGCCCCGATGGGGGTGTCCTCACTGGACACTGATGACCGTGGTCATCAGGCAAAGCGTGCGTGGCGTTTCTCCTCGCAGACGCAGAAGTATGAGGAGGGAACGAGATTTTCCCGAGACGGCTCGGTGGGTGCTGGGGAAGGGGAAGGGAGCAGCGAGGCGGGGCCGGAAGCCTGGTCCCCAGCACTAGGCTCTGCCACAGGGGACAGCGGGGCCACCAGCCCCATGCAGCCACAGCACGGCACCAGACCCAAGACGCTGTCTATTCTTTTTTTTAAAAAATTTTTTTTTTCAACGTTTTATTTTTATTTTTGGGACAGAGAGAGACAGAGCATGAACGGGGGAGGGGCAGAGAGAGAGGGAGACACAGAATCGGAAACAGGCTCCAGGCTCCGAGCCATCAGCCCAGAGCCCGACGCGGGGCTCGAACTCGCGGACCGCGAGATCGTGACCTGGCTGAAGTCGGACGCTTAACCGACTGCGCCACCCAGGCGCCCCAGGACGCTGTCTATTCTGAACTAAGAGTCACAACGGCTGGTGCGTTTTACCCAGATGCTTTGCAACCAGGGCATTTACGTATGTCATTGATACCAATTCCGTAGCCATTCAAAATAAAAGTTTATCGGGATATGTTTTGCAATTTGGTTGAAAAGAATCAACTTCCTTGCCTTTTTTCTAGCAAATAACTTCCACACCCATTTCACATGCTACTATCTGAGAAAACGTTAAATAAAACGCTGAAACATCTTTACGGTGAGATGCACGCCATCTGCAACTCCAGAAAAAGGCAGTTACAGGAGGGGCCGGCCTTTCAGGAGCTTTTGCCAGGCCACCTGTCACCGCCCACATCGCCGTTTGCAGATTTCACTTTTTGTAACAAGATTACAGACCCTTTAACCCGAAAATTCTGAAGTTTCTAGAGCAGATTTTAGAACACACAGTTTAGCGTAGCAGTAAATAAATTTCTGAAAAACTTTTGCAGACCTCGGTCTCAAGAAGACAGGTTAGGAGCCATAAATCAAAGAACTCTGAAAGTAGAAGTACAGACCGAGGCCGAAGCACGGCCGTGAGCTCGGCAGGGCGGCCCCGAGAGGAGAGGGTCCCCACCAGCCCGGCGCCTAGATGGCGGACACTCACATTTCTGCAGGAGCTCTGCCCTCAGCGTGGCACTCTTCGGCTTCCTCTTTAATTGAAAATGTTTCACTGGGGGAGTGAGGGGTCCGGCGAGGGTCGTCAGGGCGTTTTTGTTCAGGTACTGGCACTCCAGTGGCAGCATGGCTGACGCCTCACACTCATTCACTGCTCGTTCAAGAACCGACACAACTCGTTAGGAGCTCCCTCACCCAGGCCACCGTCTCCACCACTGATGTGAAAACACAATCCAAATGCCGTTTCCTGTTTACAGCCGCGGATCTTCCGCTTTGATCCGTCAAAGACGGACTCCCCGGCGTCTCCACCCCACCAGTCGCCCGCCAGTCAAGGCCACCAACATGGCTGGTGGTCAAGCAGGTGGCCACCCGCCAGGATGGGGCCCCACCGGTGTGCATCAATACAACAATTTTTGGAGAGTGTCTCCAGCATTCCCAGGCATCAGAAATGCCCAGACACACCCCGAGCAATAGGAAAGGCGAGTCTGTGGTCACCATAGGCTTCTCTCTGCAGCCTCCACGGGCCCCTGTCAGTGGTCTCTTCTGACTTCTGCTGGATCCTGGCCCTCAGAAGCAGCACTCGGGTGGCTTCTCTGTCCCCCCAGGAGTCGGAACTCAGGGAAAACCCTTGAGGAAGGAGCTCAAATGCACCCCTATTTTTCCTGCCCCCCCCCCCGGGGCCAAGAAGCCCCCTGCAGCCGAAGACAAAGCAGGCCCTTCCCCACCTAAGAGGCAGACCTCACCTGGACCCTGGTCAAGATAACCACCAGGACAAAGACGTCCTGGGTTTGCTTCCCAGGGCTCCCAAAGACTCTGTGTTGTGTGGGGGGAATGGCCAGGCTACCGGCCCTGTGGCAGCACAGGCTCCATCTTGAAGGAGCACCACCTGCACCTGTCTCCAGACAGAGAGAGATCTGGGAGGAACAGCCCTCCTCGTCTTTCTATGCCTTCTCTGATCATTTACGAGAATATTCTAAATAATTTTCAGTTCAAGCTCAAAATAACTCAACTGGTGATACTTTAAACACACAGTTCTGAGCATCTACTCTGTGCCAGGGAATGTTCTATGCTCTAGAGATGCAACCTGAACGGGCAGAGCCCATGGCCTCACGGAGCTGAGCAGTGAGGAGCGGCTTGTGGGCTGTTGACAAGCTTGGTATTCTGAGACTGGCGAGAAGCTGGGCAGCAGCTCTGGCGGGGGGGGGTGGGGGTGGAAAATGCACACAGATAACATTTCCGGAACCACAGCAACTGCCCCGCACACGACGCAACACTGTAGATGTCAAGTTCACATTTCCCTCCTCCCCACATAAAAAACACACACACACAGATACCCTTTTCTCTAAGTTCTCCTAGAATATCTTGAACGTTGGGATTCTGTTCTTCAAGGTCAAGGTTAAGCGAGCCGGTGTCGGGAAAGGACTTCAGGATGTCAGCTACCATGAGAACCCAGGGGTCCGAGTCCAGGGTAGCCAGCTGGATAATCTCCGCCAGGGCGCCCTTCATCTGCAGAGAAAGGAGAGACAGTGTCCTGAGCCTGGGGTCTGCACAGCCGCCCCTCCCGGAAGCCCCGCCCACTGCTGACAGGCCTTGGCAACCAGCTGGGGACGGCAGCCCCCGCAGGTGCAGGTGTCTGCACACCTTTGTTCCCAAACACAGACAGCAGCCCCCTTCACACCCCACTGAAGCTCTGTGGGGAAGCGTCCGGCCTCCACAGCAACCGCCTCCATGCCCGGCCCCCTCCTCACGGGAACCTGGGCTCCCCTTCCTCTGTGCTCCCCCCACCCCGGGGCCATCCCGCTCCCCTGGGCCACCACGGCCTCTGCCAGGTCGCGATGCCCACTCACGCTGAGCGCCCCCACCTTCGCCTGTTGCCCACCCCCCCTCCCGCAGCAGCCTCTCCCCACAGCCTCCTAGATGGCTCCTAGCGGCACCCAGGTGACGTGTGCCAGGAGGTGACCGTGTGCCAGCAGGAGGGAGGGCTGTCCACACACAAGCCCTGCCTTTGCCAGGCCCACACCCCCATTTAGGGAACCTGCTGATGGGGCACCTTCAGGAAGGAGAGGCGAGCTCACATTCCCGACGGGAGAGCACGGATGCAGGAGACAGAGGGCCGGGGAAGGGGAGAAGGCAGGACCCTTGAGCCGCCGCAAGACCACACTAGCCCCGCACTCACCCCACCTGGTCACTGGTCTTTCCATCCCTCAGACATGTGATTCCTCACTCCTGGCCCCGCAGGGGCAGCAACCGCCCTTCTCACCTGCACCACAGCTCCCTGCCCCCCTCCCATCCCCACCCACTGGAGGAGAGGTACCCACGTGTCAGGTCAAAGCTTCAGGGTGGGCCCCCCTCCCCTGCCAGCCACACACAGGGTCAGATGCCAGCTGACCAGTTCTAAAAGGCCATATCTTGAAATATGCAGAAATATGTTCTCTGATGGTAAAAATGATAAACCCTGAAACCAACATTGTACTATATGTTCACTAACTAGAATTTAAATGAATATTCGAAAAGAAAAAAAGCAGCAAACATTTATTTGTAAACATTTGTGGTAGGGGGGGGCTTTTTGCTGTTACAGAAGAGTGCCCCATCCACTGCCTTCCCCTTTACTTCCATTGAGGTATAATATAAGCTCTGTTCTGCGTTAAAAACAAAAAAGCACAAAGTGAAAAATTAAACAATTTAAAATTTTTTAAAAAGTTTATTTGAGAGAGAGAGACAGAGAGAGCGAGCAGGGGAGGGGCAGAAAGACAGGGGGAGAGAGAGAATCTCAAGCAGGTTCTGCATCATCAGCATGGAGCCTGATGTGGGGCTCCAACTCATGAACCGTGAGATCATGACCTGAGCCAAAATCAAGAGTTGGATGCTTAACCGACTGAGCCACCAAGGCGCCCCAAAAAATTAAACAATTTTTAAAAGATGTTTATTTCTTTATTTTGAGAGAGAGAGGGAGGGAGAGAATCCCAAGGAGGCTCGCACTGACAGCACAGAGCCTAACGTGGGGCTCAGACTCACAAAACATGGTATTGCGACCTGAGCCGAAATCAAGAGTTGGATGCTTAACCGACTGAGCCACCCAGGTGCCCCTCAAATTAAAACAACTTTATGCGTCCCTTGCTACAACAAGAAGAGCATAAAAACACGTCCCAGGCCAACTAAAATTGTGCCTAAGAAAATGACACGTACTGAGCGCCCAGCGTTCTAAGTGGCGCAGTAAGATGGCAGGTTCCACCCTGGGCAATGGCTCCGAAGCACGAAGAACAAGAAACACACACAGACTGCGCCTAAGGAAACTCCCGAATGTCCATACTCGCAAACGACCACACAGAAGAGAGGCTGCAAACATGACGTGGCCCACACCGGCGGGCGCTGCCTCATGAGCCGGGCGAGGGCAGAATCAAACAGGTGGGCGACGTGGGCAAAGGGGCAGAGGGACCGGAACCCTCTGGACACCGCTGCCGGCAATGCAAAATGAGGCCGCGCGGGGGGGGGGGGGGGGGGG
>NW_024412376.1:167877639-167879587 GCF_014898765.1 Herpailurus yagouaroundi | reverse complement strand
GCCAGCCTGGCTGTCCCTCAGTGAGACGCACGGAGTTGACCGTGCGACCCGTGGCTCCACTCCCGCACAAACACGAGATAACGAAAACGCACGTCCGCCCAGAGACCTGCACGCCAACGGCTTTCTTCCTAAGAGCTCAGCAGTGAAGGGGTGACTCAACCGGGGCGTACCCACAGCACAGATGCGACCTGAACTTCCGTACGTGACGCTGAGTCAAAGAAGCCAGTCCCAGAAGACCACACAGCGGACGAGTTCCAGGTGCGCTGTAGAGATGTGACGGGGGCCCGACAGGAACAGAAGCGACTGCTAATGAGGACAGGGCACCCTGCTGGGGTGACGAACTGCTCTGGATTAGAGAGTGGTGACGTCTGCACAACACTGTGAACATACCCAGACCACCAAACTGCACGTGCAAAGAACGAGTCCCGTGTGAATATCTCAATCTGAGAAATGATGCGAGGCAGAAGGGTAACCGAGGGAAACGTAGCCAAAGCCTGCAGGATGTCTCCAAATCCGGCATCACCCCCGGGCCCGGGCCCCTGCCTGGATGCCGTGTCCCCAGACGTCGCACGCCTGAGCACCCAAGAGGCACAGCTGAGTGGTGTCTCCAGGAGGCGGCCCAGGCCGGCCTGGGACAGTCCCCATCACCAGGATGCAGCTCTGACGACAGCTGGGTCAGGAAGCATGTACTTGGGTCAAAAGGAGCTCTAATTCTGCAGGCAGGCACTGGCACAGTCACAGCCAGAGTCGAAGCAAAGAGGAAGAAAGGCAAAATCCAGTATTCGGCAAATACTCCTCCAGAGCGTGTGATGCTGGTGACCGGTCACAGTGCCATGAATGTTTACGACTCTCTCCAATAAAAACATAAAGCAGAGAAATGAGTTCAAACGAAGGTGACGGAGCTGTGAGGGCAGGAGCCCTGCGCGGACCTGGCGGGCGAGGGGAGGGCACGCGATGCCACAGGGAAGGCCGTTCTCCTTCAGCCGCTAAGTGTGGGGTCACCCGCCCCTCTCAAATTCCTGATTTTCTTCACACAACCGGACAATCTGATTCTAAATTCCTCTGAGAAAATCAACAAAGAAAAATAAGAGAAACATTTAAAAAGAAGGTAACGAGAGGGCGTTAATCTTACCAGATGTGAAAATGCATTATGAATGTGCCACACGATGGAGAACGCTCCGAGTCTCTCACTTTATTTCCAAATAAGCTGCAAATGGATCCGATTTCAGTTTGAAAAGTAAGACTGTGAAAATACTAGAAGAAACCACAGGAATCCTTTCTCGTGACTGCTAAGTGAGAAAGACGTCTGTACACACGATTCTAAACCAAGGACCACAAAAGGCAAGAATATCAACTCTACTACACAACTATTTTGGCATGGAAAAACCCAAAAAAGTCCAAACCCCATAAATACAATCAAAAGAGCCACGACAAGCTAGAGAAAAAGTACTTGCAACTCCTATCACAGGCATTAAACACACACACACTTGATCCTACAAGTCAGTAAGAAAAGGTTTACCAGAAAACGATTCAAAACTCTTAAAAATGCAAAGGATACTCAGCCTCACTCCATGTAAAAGAAACGCAAACGGAAAGGAGACAAGCTTCCCGCGCGTGAGCCTGGAGGCGCGGGGCAGGTACCTGGGCAGGTGACCACCGCGGCCCCTCGGGGAGAACAGCCTGGACTCGGCCACCTCGGGCCAAACCCCAAATCTGTCACCACTCCCTGGAAAAGCACGGGCACATTCCCAGGCGTGCCTGTGCCACAGCTCCCCTCCGCGAATAAAGGAACAGCAGCTGATGCCAGAACGTAAGCGGGCATCACGTCTACAAAGCTTTTACCTTAGCAACATGCGTCACAATTTATATGCTATGTGCTCTCAGGGCAGTCAGCACTTCCGAGAACGTGCCCTCCGGCTCTCTTGCACACCCGGGCGAGAAGAACGTG
>NW_024412376.1:167876005-167877629 GCF_014898765.1 Herpailurus yagouaroundi | reverse complement strand
GAAGAACGTGCCCTCCGGCTCCCCTACACACCTAGGCAACAGGACACTCAGGCAGAGCATTCCCCGCAGCGGAAGACGGGAACAGCTCTGCGCCCACCAAGAGACCCACCAGATAAAGCAGACTCTGCGAGGCAGTGAAGGGAATGACGCGTGCGTGATCCCCTCCCCAAGCCTCCCCAAGAGGAGATGTGCAGCTAACCAGACCCTCTAATGACTTAGTTGTTCTATAGACAGAGTCTCTCCCGAGAGCCAGGTGAGGTGCGGTGTTAGAGCTGCAGAAACAAGCAAGACACAAGACGTGCTCTCAAAACAGCTCACACATGAGCACAAAATAAACTGAGAACCCACCTGCGTTCACAAAAACCTAGTGGTTTTGGTTTATTTATTTATTTTTTTTTTTGAGAGAGAGAGAGAGAGAGACAGAGCACAAGTGGGGGAGGGGCAGAGAGGGAGACACAGATCCGAAGCGGGCTCCAGGCTCTGAGCCGTCAGCACAGAGCCCGATGTGGGGCTTGAACCCTTGAACCGTGAGATCATAACCTCAGCTGAGGTCAGAGGCGCCCCTGTTTTGGGTGTTTTCTTTAAGAGGGCAAGTGAGAGCTGCTGGGGCGGGGGTGGGGGGGGTGGGGGGTGGGGAGAAAATCTCAAGCAGGCTCCATGCTCAGTGCAGAACCTGATGCAAGGCTCGATCCCACGACCCTGGGACCATGACCTCAGCCAAAATCAAGAGTCAGATGTTAGACCAACTAAGCCACCCAGATGCCCTGTAAACCTAGTGTTTTAAGTTGAACTGTGCTCCTCCAAAAAGATATGGCAGAGTCCTAATGTCCAGTGGCTCAGAATATGACTATTCAGAAACAGAGCCTTTACAGAGGTGGTCAAGTTAAAATGCAGTCATTGTGACTGGTGTCCTTACGAAGAGGGGAAACTTGGACACACATGAGACACTCACAGAAGAAACACAAGGTAAAGAAACAGGGAGAAAACAGCTATGTGACTGGAGCGATGCTCCTATAAGCAACCAAACAGCCGAGGCCATCCCGAGTCGGGAGAGGCCACCCAGAGCCGTGAGACGCTATGTTTCTGTTGTTCTAAGCCATCTAGTTTGTGCTACTTTGTTACAGCAGCCCTGGCAAACTAATACAACAACCCTAAGGCAAAATGGACGGTAGTTTCTAAAAATGTTAACAAAAAAAGGCAGGGAGGCTAAAAACAAAAAGACTACTGTTATGGACTGAATGCGTGTTCCCTCAAACTACACGCTGAAGCCCTAATTCCCAGTGTGATGGTAGCGGGAGGGGACGGGGTCCTAAGGGAAGGGGTGCCAGCCTTTTACAAAAGGGATCCCAGACCTCTCTTACGGTGTGAGCACACAGCCTGAAGGCTGCCGTGTGCAGGCCAGGAGGACAGCCCTCAGAAGACACTGAATCAGCTAGCACCTCGGTCTCGATGTCCTATAGTCCAGAATTGTAAGAAAGTAAATGTCTGGGGCTCCTGGGGGCTCAGTTGGTTGAGCATCCAGCTTTGGCTCAGGTCATGATTTTGCGGTTCCTGAATTCGAGCCCAGCATCGGGCTCTGTGCTGACAGCTCAGTGCCTGGAGCCTGCTTCGGATTCTGTGTCCA
>NW_024412376.1:167836156-167875905 GCF_014898765.1 Herpailurus yagouaroundi | reverse complement strand
AAAAAAAAAAAAAGAAAGTGAATGTCTGCTGCGTTGTGTTTCATTATGGCAGACCAAACCTCATTCATTCATTCATTCATTCATTTATATTTTAAATGTTTATTTTCGAGAGAGTGCAGGCAGGGGAGGGGCAGACAGAGCACGACAGAGGAGCCGAATAGGGCTCTGAGCTGACAGCAGACAGCCTGACACAGGGCTCGAATTCACAAATTATGAGATCATGACCTGAATCAAAGTCAGATGCTTAACCAACTATGCCACCCAGGCACCCCCAAACCATTTTTAGATTAAACCAAATCTTCAGCAAGAATCCCACCTTCAGGAGCGGCTGGGTTGCTTAGTCGGTTTAGTGTCCGACTTCCACTCAGGTCATGATCTCACAGTTCGTGAGTTCGAGTTCAGTGTCGGGCTCTGTGCTGAGAGCTCAGAGCCTGGAGCCTGTTTTGGATTCTGTGTCTCCCTCCCTGTCTTCCCCTCCCCTGCTCATGCCCTCTCTCTTTCTCTCTCAAAAATAAATAGACATTAAAAGAAAAAAAAGAAGAATCCTATCTTCAACCGTGTTCTCATGGTAGCTTTCATTGGGTCTCTGGGGGGAGGCAGATGCTGGAGTAAGGACCTTCCAGTTCTTGCCAAGAGGGCAACGCCACATGCCCTAAAGCATGCACACACACACACTCTCTCTCTCATATACACACAGCGTCACAAATCCATGAGAAAAATGCATGCATCTAAATGCATGGTTGGACACAGATCTTGGACTCAGAACAGAGAAAAGTGAGACTGGCTTCCAATATAACAGCACGTACAAAGGTGCACTCCTGACGCATTAAAGACCTATCTGTGAATGGAAGAACTACACAGTGAAAAGAAACAAAAGAGGCACATCTAACGACTTCTTTTTAAAAATTTTTTTTTCAACGTTTATTTATTTTTGGGACAGAGAGAGACAGAGCATGAACGGGGGAGCGGCAGAGAGAGAGGGAGACACAGAATCGGAAACAGGCTCCAGGCTCTGAGCCATCAGCCCAGAGCCCGACGCGGGGCTCGAACTCCCGGACTGCGAGATCGTGACCTGGCTGAAGTCGGACGCTTAACCGACTGCGCCGCCCAGGCGCCCCTCTAACGACTTCTTAAAACTTCAAAAGCACAAAGCATAAACCAAAAACTTACTGTGTATTAAAATGAAAGATTTCTGTTCAGCGAAGGACAAATGAAAAAGTTAACAGGTAACAAAATGGCAGATGCAATCTGTAATGTTCAAAACCAGCAGTGTTTACTACCCAAAATATACAGAGTCCCTGCAAATCAACAAGACAGCAACCCCAACAGAAACAAAGGCAGATGCTATTAATAGGCAACATACAAAGGAAATTTGACAAGGCAAGGAACACAGGGGACAGATGCCCCAAATGAACACAAACTATCAATCTGATCTGATCCATCTGATCAACCATCTGATCCACAAAACCAGAAAAGTGGACAAAACCAGGTGTGACAAGAGTGAGGGGGAATCAAGTACCCTCAGGCACTGCAGGTGGGAGTGTGGACACTACAATGTCACCACTTAAGCAGATACATTCTGTGACCCAACACTTCCACCTGGGCGTAGATTTCAAAGATAGCTCCACAGTGACCCAGGGGTAAGAAGCCCTGTCCTACAGCACTGCTTGTTACAACCAAGCTGGTTGCAGCCTGCCACCCAGGGCTGGAGGGACGTGCACAGGGACACCAACTGCGGGGGCACAGTTGAGCAGGAGTCAGCCCATTTTTCTCTGAAGGGCTGGACAGTGACTATTTTAGGGCTTGTGGGCCACATGGGATAGGGGAGGGGAGGGGAGGGGAGGGGAGGGGAGGAGGGAGGAAGATATGAGACAGGCTTAAATAAACTTTTCAATAACGTGCAAACATTCTTAGCTCACAGACCATACAGACAGGTCACAGGTCTATTTATCAACCCTTGGATTAGATAAACAGCAACATGGCTGAAAATAATTAAAAATAATGTTTTGTTTAAAAAAAATGAACTGAAGGGGGGCACCTGGATGGCTCAGTTGGCTAAGCATCGACTTTAGCTCAGGTCATGTTCTCACAGTTCATGACTTCAAAGACCCACACTGGGCTCTGCACTGAGTGCTGAGCCTGCTTGGGATTCTCTGTCCCCCTTTGTCTCGGTCCCTCCCCCACTTTGCGTGCCCGTGCATTCTCCCTCTCAAAAATGAACATTAAAAAAAAATAAATGAATTAAAAAAATTGCTGAAGTATGTAGACAATATAATTTTACATCAATTAAAAGTAGTAAGTGGGGGTGCCTGGGTGGCTCAGTCAGTTAAGAGACCGATTTCAGCTCAAGTCATGATCTTGTGGTCTGTAAGCTTGAGCCCCGCGTCAGGCTCTGTGCTGACAGCTCAGAGCCTGGAGCCTGCTTCGGATTCTGTGTCTCGCTCGCTCTCTGTCCCTCTGCTGCTTGCTGTCTCTCTTTCAAAAATATTAAACATTAAAAAAAATTTTTTTTTAAATATGTGAAGGGGCCCCTGGGTGCCTCAGTCAGTTAAGAGTCCGAGTCTCTTTTATTTCGGCTCAGGTCATGACCTCACAGTTCATGAGTTCAAGCCCCAGGTTGGGCTCCGTGCTGACAAGCACCAAGCCTGCTCAGGATTCTCCCTCTCCCTCTCTCTCTGCCCTTCCCCCACTGGCTGTCTCTCTCTCTCTCTCTCTCTCTCTCTCTCTCTCTCTCTCAGAAATAAACTTCAAAAGTTTTTTTAAAAATATGGAAGATTTGCAACGCAAGACTGATAGAAAAGATGCTCAATGTCACTATCATTATGGAAGTACAAACTGACACCTATTAGGACGCCTGACTGTAGGGACACCTGGCTGGCTCAGCCAGGGGAGTGTGCGACTATTGATCTCAGCGTTGTGAATTCGAGCCCCATGTTGGGCACACAGATTACTTAAAAATAAACTCTGTTTCAAAAAATGCCTAAAATTGGAAAGGCGCTACCAAATGCAGAAGACAAGTGGAGCCCTCGCATGTTGCTGGTGGGAAGGTGAGTGGTACCGTCACCCTGGAGAGCAGTGTGCCTGGGTGGCTCAGTCGGTTAAGTGTCCGACTTGGGCTCAGGTCATGAGCTCCCGGTTCGTGAGTTTGAGCCCCACGTCGGGCTCCCTGCTGTCATCGCAGAGCCTGCTTCGGGTCCTCTGTCTCCCTCTCTCCTTGCCCCTCCCTCACTCATGTGCACGTGCAGGCTCTCTCTCAAAAACAAATGAACGTTAAAAGGAAAAAGGACCCAGCCATCCCTCTCCTACATGCTTCCTCCAGAGAACAGCAGTGCACGCAGGGACATAGCGTAAATGGGGCATGCCCATATCGAGACAACCTACTCAGCAGTAAAATTATGAACTATAGGGAGCCTGGCCGGCTCAGTCAGTGGAGCGTGCGACTCTTGAGCTCGGAGTTGTGAGTTCCAGCCCCGGGATGGGTGTCGACATCACTTAAAGAAATAAGCTTAAAAACAAAAGTTATGAACCATTAGCATATGTAACACATGGGCGAATATTAAAATTATACGCTGAGTGAAAGAAGCGAGACCTAAAAAACCCACTCTGTACGATTCCATGTATATAATGTTCTATAATGTGCAACTTAATCTGTAGTGACAGAAAGCAGTTGCACGGGAGAGGGCCAGGAGGAGACGTGGGCTGCGATCCGCCGGAACCTTCACTGTCCTGATGTTACAGGTGTGTACATGTCACATTACACACCTTAAATACAGGCAGTTTAGATCACTTACACCTGAAAGGAAACAAAAGTCCCCACCTAAAAGCAAGACACTCTTTTAGGTAGAACAGAACGGTTGTTGCCTACAGGGAACGTGGGAGCAGGATGTAGGGGTCAAAGAATAAGTCGACAGAACAGCCTTTGTAGGAAGGAAAAGGAAGCCAATAAAAAGTTTAAGAGCAGACAGAAGTAAGGGATGGGGTGGTAAGTCAGGCACTATCCAGACCATAACAAAGAAAGGAAGCCACTAGAAAATATGGGAGGGGCTACCCAGGAAAGAGAGGAAAGTCCCATATGCACCTAACTGCAGAATCAGGGAGAAAGGGAGAGAAACTGGGGTGAAGGCAGTGTTTGAAGAAATAACTGCTGAGATTTTCTAGAACAGACAGATTAAAGATACCTGTAATTTGAAAAGCCCACCAAAACGTGCCACTGGAAACTCGCAGGACGACCGAGTGAACCACGGTCCTGCACCAACGGTCTGGGACCATCACAGCCGAGCCTACAGCCTGGTGCCAGGCTGCTGGCTCACTGTGGTGACACAGCTGCAGGCCAGAGGCTCACGGGCACCATCGCAGAGGCTCACGGGCACCATCGCAGAAACCTGTACTAGGTTCCAGGGGGACAGCAAAGTTTAGGTGAAATTTCAACGAAGTGGTGAGTCCGTGTGTAAAAAAGGTCTGTGTCAGAACCGTGACGCAGACCTGGGTCCAGTGTCCTTGGAAACAACACAGGTAAGAGAGGTAGAAGTCACGTTCAGACCCTCCTCATCTGACCCTCCGCCCCTGGGTTGGAAACTGAGGCTGCTTCTGTGTGTCTAAGCATCTGAGATCCTCCAGGTACAAGTGGGACATTTCCTTCTTCCTGAGTTCAGACAGCCAAGTTTCTGAGTCTGTAATTTCAGTCAACGGTATCTCAGTAAGACAGCCACGCGAGGGAAGGGCTCAGCACTTCACAGCAGCAGTGTGTGTCCTTGGGGGAAACTGGGTATCGTTCCCTGTGGAGCTGGCCTTGTCATTTTGACCCTCCAGCTGAGACATCTCTCGCCCTCCCGGTCACTGGTCACTGGAATCCCCAAGACTTCCCATGGTCACCCCGGACCTGGCTAACTCTACAGAATACACAGAATCTCCCGGTCCCGCTGTTCTAAGACTTCCACTGGCGCCAATGTCAGTGTCTTAGACCACAGTGGTCACTGGTGTTTTCCAGTAGCATTTATTTCCTAGAATGCCTTTTCAAATACAGCTCAAACATCCCAAAGTCACAATTCACATTTTATGACACTCTGTAGTCAGCAAGACACCTCATGTACATAATACCCTGAAATCGTTCGCCTCCATTTTCAAGGCATCATTCTGACTCCCCTAGCCAGAATAAAAGTTTCTGAAAGAGCAGGAGCCCTAACCTACTTCTGTACCCCTTACTAAATAAACTAAAACACTGGATCATTCAAATTTCTTTTCCTCCCCCCGGTATTAGCCACAGACTGTTGTTTACTTAGCTTTTAAGAAGACTAGATACGTCATAAAACTAGTAAACTGGTTTCAGGATTTCACAATGAAACACAGGTTGTAGCAGATGCTGTTGTGATGGTTAAACTTACGTGTCAACGTGATTGGGCCGGGGGTGCCGAGACATGGAGACATCGGGCCAAACGTCAATTCTAGGTGTGTCTGGATGAGATTAACATTTGAATTGGCACACTAGATAAAGCAGATTGCCCTCCCTGGTATGGGTGGGCCTCATTCAACCAACTGAAGACAGAACTCCTGCTTGGCCAAAGTGGGACACTGGTCTTTTCCAGTCTTTGGATTTGGCCTGAACTACCGGCTCTTCTAGCATCCCTGCAGATCTTGGGACTTCTCTGATTCCTTAATCACGTGAGCCAATTCCTTCCACCACCACCCCCGTATATGGCATATGTGAGTATTTATAGGGCGTGCACTCACGTGCGCGTGCGCGTGCGCGCGCGCACACACACACACACACACACACACACACACACACCCTGTTGGTTCTGTTTCTCTGGAGAACTCTAACACACTGTGGACACGTCCAGCCCAATCATCTAGTCCCCCTGTATCTACAGTCTTATATAGAAAAACTTAATCTTTAGAATGACATTTCAAATGTATTAGATACTTAAATAACTTAAAGATAATTAAGATAGCTAAGTGAATT
The DNA here is from genome assembly GCF_014898765.1 of Herpailurus yagouaroundi. NCBI lineage: Eukaryota > Metazoa > Chordata > Mammalia > Carnivora > Felidae > Herpailurus > Herpailurus yagouaroundi. The sequence continues at coordinate 167,869,946 of NW_024412376.1, read as the reverse complement.
AAGATGTTTCAGCAAATTTGCTTGGGGCACCTGGCTGGCTCAGTTGGTAGTGCATGAGACTCTCGATCTTAGAGTTGTGAGTTTAAACCCCATGCTGGGTGTACAGATTACTTAAAATACTAACAACAAAAAAAAAAAAAAAAAGAGGGGCGCCTGGGTGGCTCAGTCAGTTAAGCACCCAACTCTGGCTCAGGTCATGATCTCATGATTCATGCGTTCGAGCCCCACATCAGGCGCTCTGCCGTCAACACAGAGGCCACTTCGGACACTGTCTCTCTCTCCCTCTGCCCCTCCCCTGCTCACAAACACCCCCTCTCTCTCAAAAATAAATAAACATTTAAAAAAATGGGAAAAATAAAAAAGTTTAAATACCAAGAAAATAAAAACGCTTTTCAGAAAAGTAAACTACCCAGAATGGCCTAATCCTTTTGCAACCTAGCCAATAATTCCTTTATTATAATTTCTTGTAATATAGGGGCACCTGGCTGGCTCAGTTGGTATAGCATGAGACTCTTGATCTTGGGGTCATTGAGTTCAAGCCCCATACTGGGCGTAGAGCTTACCTTAAACACACACACACACACACACACACACACACACACTGGTGTGAGGGGGTGCCTGGGTCTGAGTGGCTCAGTTGGTTAAAGCTCTGACTCTGGACTTCTTATTTTCCACTGAGGTCATGATCTCACAGTTAATGAGATAGAGCTCCGTGTTGGGTAGAGCCTGCTTGAGATTCTCTCCCCATCCCCTCTCCCAATCAGATGCGTGCACATGCATACTCTCTCTCTCAAATAAATAAATAAAAACTGTTTTGGTATTATGAAGTCCCAGAACTACATATATTGATATATATCAGTGAAAGAAAGCTGATATATCTATATTAAAGTTGGACCAAAAAAGACTTTAAGCACAAAAAACATTACCACATACAGAAAGCTCTATATAAAGATCCATGGTTCAGCTTAACAGGCAACTAAAACAATTCTAAACTTGCATGCACCTAATAACATAGCCTCAAAATATATAAAGCAAAAGCTGATAAAACGGTAAGGAGAAATGGACAAATCTATAATCATAACAGAGATCAACATACCCCTCTCACTAATAAATGAAGTAATTCTTTTAAAAATCAGTAAGACTACAGTAGACCTATACAATACAATAAACAAACTGACCTAATGAACATATACAGGGCAATGGATCTCAAAACTAGTGAATAAATCTGCTTCTCAAGTTCAATCACAATGTCTACAAAAACTGACTACATATTTTGCCATTAAGCAATCTTAAATTTCAAACAACTGAAATAATGTAGACTGTATCCTGATGAGCACTCAATACAGCTAGAAATCACTAACAAAACATAACTAAAATCTCTCCCTCTCCAATGTACAGAAACTAAGAAACAATTCTAAACTACAGTGCCAGTGAAGAAATCACAGAAATGAGGAAGTATTGCAACTTAACGAAAATGCTATTTAACAAAACTTGCAGAATACAGCTAAAGCTGTGATTACAAAAAACCTTGCGGCTTTATACATGTATCTTAGGGAAAAAGCATTGAAAATGAGGTCAGCTTCCATCTTAAGAGATTAGTAAAAGACCAAAAGAAAAAAGGAAATACAAGGAAGAAGATAATGAAAATGAAAAAAAAAGTAGTTAAACAGATAACAAATACATAACATAACAGAGAATATCAACAAAGCCAACAGTTGGTCCTTTGAAGTTCTATAAAATTAACAAATATCTGGTGAAATAGATAAAAAAAAAAACAAAAAATGAAAAAGGGACCATCACTACACATGCTTCTGATATTAAAAAAATAAGAGGATATTAACTACTTTATGCCAATACATTTGAAGTTTTAGTAGAAATGGTCAATCCTTTAAAAAAAAAAATAACATCAAACTTTTACTTAAGAAGAATATAAAACAGGGTGCCTAGGTGACTCAGTCAGTTGAGCATCCAACTCTTGATTTCAGCTCAGGCCATGATCCGAGGGTCATGAGATCTAGCCCTGCATCCCACTCTGTGCTGACATCATGGAGCCTGCTTGGGATTCTCTCTTTCCCTCTCTCTGCCCTTCTCTCACTCACACACATGCACACAGCACTCTCTCTCAAAATAAATAAATAAACTTTAAAAATAAAATAAAGATAATAAATAAGAAAAAAAAATCAATACTCAAAAATCTCTCCACAAAGGAAATCCAGGCTCCCCCACATAGCTTTATTACTAAGTCCTACCAAACATTTAGGAAGAAATAATCCGATTATTAAACTCCAAAGAAAAGGAAAACAGAGGATACACCACAATTCCTTTTATAAGGATAGCATAACTTCAGTACCAAAATATGACAAGGACAATTTCAAAAAGTAAAATTAAAGGTTAATTTCACCCAGGAACATAAATACAAAATTCTTACACAAAATATCTGGGCAACATAATCCAACAATATAAAATGACTAAATTAGGTTTATACCTCAGGGATGCAAAGCTGGTTTACAATTGAAACTATTCTATAAATGTGGTGAGTTACATGCCAAGGGATATTTTAACCATCTGACAAATTTCAAAATCCATTCATGTTCACACTATTAGGATGGCTATGCCAGAAAGACTGATAACAACACAGTTGGGAAGGATGTAAGAAATTGGAACACTCAAAAATCACTCGTGTAAAATGTAAAAATGCTGAAGCTACTATGGAAAATAGTTTGGCAGTTCCTCAAAATAGTTATGAACCAAACAATTCTTCTCCAAGGCATATACCTGAGAATGGACATCCAATGTCCACATTGAAAACATATGCCCATAAAAACTTGTCATGAACTTTCACAGTATTATTCATAATAGTAAAACAGTATAAACAACCTAAATGGCCATCAACTGATGAATAAAATGTGTTCTATTAATACAATGGATATCATTCAGTTGCAAAAAAGAAATGAAATACTTACACGTGCTACAACATGGATGAGCCTTGAAAGTAGCCCGTCCCAAAAGACCACACATTGTATGATTCCATTCATATGAAATGTCCAGAATAGACAAATCATTAGACACAGAAAGCAGGTAAGTGGGTGCCTCAGGCTAGGGAAGGGGGGTAGGGCTGGAGGGGGAGACTGCTAATGGGTACAGGCTTTATTTGGGGGCTGATGAAAATGTTCTAAAATTGTCTAGAACGATGGTTACACAAATGTGAAGATACTAAAAGCTGCTGAATTGTACATTTCAAATGAGTGAATTGTATGCTTTGTAAATTATATCTAAATAGAACTCTTAAAACTCATTCATGATTATAACTTAAAACAAAATCTAGAAATAGAGAAGAATTTCCTTAACCAGACAAAAGCTAGCCATCCAAAATAATAGGAAACATAGTATTTACTGGCAAAACAGTCCAAGTTCTTCCTGTGTGATGAGAAACAAGACAGAGTCCTGGTGAGCCCAGTAAGGCAAGAAAAAACATAACTGGAAAGAGCATAGGAAAGACACAGAAAAATAGTTTACAGAAAAGATTATTGCAATTAGTAAGCCCCTGGCACAGATACTATTCACAAACTCATCTAAAAAATAAAATTTTAAGGGGCGCCTGGGTGGCGCAGTCGGTTAAGCGTCCGACTTCAGCCAGGTCACGATCTCGCGGTCCGTGAGTTCGAGCCCCGCGTCGGGCTCTGGGCTGATGGCTCGGAGCCTGGAGCCTGTTTCCGATTCTGTGTCTCCCTCTCTCTCTGCCCCTCCCCCGTTCATGCTCTGTCTCTCTCTGTCCCAAAAATAAATAAACGTTGAAAAAAAATTTTTTTTTAAAAATAAAATTTTAACAGATACCACCTACAACAGCATGAAAAATGTGAAATATCGAGTAATACATCTAACAGGATGGCAGGCCTCTGTGGAGAACATCGTTAGCAGTTCATAACAAATATTAAAGCAGATCTAAATAGAGAGATATGTCCATATTCGCAATCTATCAGATTGAGTATTATTAAGACGGTTTCACCCCAGAATGCATCGTGAGTTCAACTCGGTCTTCCATGTCGGTCAAAATCCCAACGTGAGGTATGTGTAACCTCAGAAGGGAAGATCAAACACACGTGGAAGTAGAACCGACCAAGAATAGCCCGAGATGCCCCTGAAGAACAAAGCGGGAGGGGCTGCTTGTCAAGGCTTCTGTGTCAAGCGGCGGTAAGAGGACTCAGTGGGCTATTAGCACAATGACACATTCAAATGGCCTGAAGAAACAGAGCAGAGCCCAGAAGCGACCCGAAGCAGTGACACTGCAAATCAACGGGGAGAGACAGCTGTTTCCGGAAGTGGTGCTGGACTCACTGGACATCCATATGGAAAGCAAAATTGCACTCCCAGCCTCACAGCACAATCAATTCCAGGTAGACTGAAGACTGGCAAGTGAAAGGCAGACTGTGCAGCTCAAACCGGACAGCAGGAGCCCCACCACCCCCGCCCCCCACAGGGAGGCACATGCCCGGGGAGACAAAATCCCTCCCAATCACTGAGGGAGGCGGGACTGGTACTGGTACAAGCACACACTTAGAGCTAAGAGCTTCCGAACGTCCGAAGATTCCAGGAAAGGGGCTAAGTCAAGCTGAAACTGGAAAACATCTGTAACACATACAACTGAAAAAAGGACTGCTACCCAACGTACGTATGTATGTATGTATATTTTCAACCTACATAGCAATTTAAAAAAGACAGGAAAACACAGAAGATTTGAATATTCACAAAAAATAAAATCAGTGAATAAACACACGAACCACATTAGTAGTAGTAGCTCAACCATAATAGTATTAAGGCAAATACAAGTTAAAACCACTGAATGAAGTGCCTACACTTAATACTGTACTGCATATTTGAAAGCTGTCAAGGGAGTAAGTCTTTAAAAGTTCTCATCACAGGGCGCCTGGGGGGCTCAGTCAATTAAGCGATGGACTTCGGCTCAGGTCATGGTCTCATGGCTCCTGAGTTCGAGCCCCTGAAGGGGCTCTGCTCCGACAGCTCAGAGCCTGGAGCCTGCTTGGGATTCTGTGTCTCCCTTGCTCTCTGCCCTCCCCCACCCCCTCTCAAAAATAAATAAACATTAGGGGAGCCCGGGTGGCTCAATGGGTTGAGCTTCCGACTTCGGCTCAGGTCATGATCCGTTTGCGAGCCCGGAGCCTGCTTCGGACTCTGTGTCTCCATTTCTCTCTCTCTCTCTCTCTCTCTCTCTGTCTCTCTCCCCAACACACACACACTCGTACACTGTCTCTCTCTCTCTCTCTCTCTCAAAAGTAAACATTAAACACTTTTTTAACGTTCTCATCACGAAAAACGATCTGCATATATGATCGATGTATTGACGTGATCACACAATACATACAAACACTGCATCGTTATGCTGCACACCCGAATATAACTAATGTCACTGTAGGTCAACTATACCTCAATTTAAAAAATGGAGTAGGTACTTTGGGAAAAAACAAACAAGAAAGCCCCACCAAACACCTTCCCACACCCTCCAGGCCGGCAGGCGCCGGTGAGGAGTCCAATTGGATACAACCACTTGGAAAAACAACTCAGCATCGTGCCGAGCCCCCCCACCCCCACCCCCCTCCCCCGCCCCCGAGTTCCAATCCCAGAAACCGTACCCTGGACAGAGACACGCTTGCGGACACCCTAACGCAAACATCGCGACGCGGGCAACAGCAGGGCGCCAGCGCACAAAGCTGGCCGCCAGCCACGGTCTCCCCAGGACGGGGTGGACGGAGAGCTGCCGGCCCCGGGAAGGGAAGGCCACTCGCAAGGAAAATGGCCCAGGGCCGGCGGCAGAGCGGACGCGCCACGCGGGAAGCGGCAGCCCCCGGCCCGTTCCAGCCGAGGCCCGCCCACTCCCGGCAAGGCACCCGCCGCGGTAAAGGCACGCGGGCCGCGGGCGGGAGGCCGGGCGGCGCGGACCGGCCCCCCGCGGGCGCTTCGGCACAGCTCCCGCACAAGCCACCAACCACCGCAGCGTCGCTGCGGGCCGCCGGCACCAGGCGGGGCTTCGGCATTCGGGAACACTAGTGCCGCGTGCACGAAAAGCGACGCCGAGGACCGTCCAGGAAAGCACAGAAACACACCCCTGCCCACTGACCCGGAAGACGGAAAATGGGAGGGTGGCAAGACTCCAAGGATTCAGGGCCCTAAACGAGCGGCTGTTCCGCCAGGGACCGAGACTGCGGGGCCACCAGGGCCGCAGGTCCTCCGTCTCGTCCCAGACGCCCGGCTCCGGGAACCCGCGTCCTCCGGGCAGCTCGCCGCCCCCCAGGCCGCTCGCAGCGCGGGAGCCCGCCGCAGCCCTGCCGCCAACAGGTGCCCCGGCCCCGCGGCCCCCGCCCCAACCTCCCCTCCCGGCCAGGGCGCACCGGCCGCTCCCGACCCCGGGACCCTAGCGCGAGCAGGGTGGGGCCTGTGGGGGGGGGGGGGTGGGGGGACGGGCCGGAGAGGGGGGCGGGGCTTGGGAGGAAGGAGGGAGGATCCGCGGGGAGGGGGTGTGAGGGTCGGGGACCAGGGGGTCCCGGGAGGGAAAGAGGATCCTCCGGGAGAGGGGTGTGAGGGGGAGGGTCCGGAGCGGGAATGACGGTCTGCGGGGAGGGGGTGTGGGGAGGGGGCCCGGAGCGGGAATGAGGGTCTGCGGGGAGGGGGTGTGAAGGGGAGGATCCGGAGCGGGAATGAGGGTCTGCGGGGAGGGGGTGTGAGGGGGAGGGTCCGGGGCGAGAATGAGGGTTCGCGGGGAGGGCGGATGAGGGTCGGGGACCAGGGACCGGGGCAGGAATGAGAGTCGGAGGGGGAGGGAGGTGTGGGGAGGGGGTCCGGGACGGGAATGAGGGTCCGCAGGAAGGGGTGTGAAGAGGAGGGTCCGGGGTGGAAACGCGGGTCCGCGGGGAGGGAGGTGTGGGAAGGGGGTCCCGGGCGAGAATGAGGGTCCGTGGGGAGGGGGTGTGAGGGGGAGGGTCCCGGGCGGGAATGAGGGTCCGCGGGGACGGGGGTGAGGGGGCGGTGGGCCGTGAGGGTCAGGGCCAGGGGTGCGAGGGGGTACGTTAGGGACGGTGGGAGGGGAGGGAGCAGGGCCCGGGGTCTCTGGTCACTGGAAGGGGCGGCCCGGGCCCCCCCCCCACCGCCGCCCGCCTCACCTCGTCCACGGTGCGTCGCGGAAGGTGCAGCGTCCCAAGCAGCAGCTTGAGCTTCACGGCCGACGAGAGGCCATGGAAGCAGAGGCGGATGTTGTCGATGACCGCTGCGGTGAGCAGGGACGCGATGCTGGGCGGCGCCCACAGCTCGTCCGTGGCCCCCAGTTTGTTGTGCAGCCACAGGCCCGTGTCGCTCTCCCGCATGGACGCCATCTTGGGGGGAGAAAGCCGGGTGCCGCCGAGCCGGCATCTTATGAAGACACCTACGCGCCCGCGGCGAGGACCCCCAACATGGCGGCGCCCGCCCGGACGAGCCGCGGGGACGTTTCCGGGGGGGCGGGGCCTCGGCGAGACGCTGTGCAGCGACGCCGAGGAAGGCCCGCCAGCCGCCGTAACATAGCATGGCGGCGTCCGCGGCCGGCTCTCTGGAAGGCCGTGGGAGATGACGTCAGGAGAGGGGTGTCGTGCCCGTGCGGCGGGTGGGCGGGGCGCCTGGGAGCAGAGGCCGGCGGCGGCCGGCGGAAGTCCAAGCGGGTGCTGCGTGTGCTCACTTGCGGGGTTGGCCGACGCCCCGGGGCGCCTGCCCGGCTGCGCGTGCCTGCTCGCTCCCCGTCGGGCCGCGAAGCAGATGGGGCCCGGCTCCGCGCCGGCCAGGCTGTCCCGGGTGGCCCGGAGGCAGGCTCACGCGTGCTTCCCTTGAGCATGCATGCATTCCTGCTTGCATTCATTCATGCGGCAAAGTGCACGGAGCACTTGCTTTGTGCCTGGTGCTGTTCCAGGTGCTGAGGATACAGTAGCGAGCCCAGACCCAAACTTCGCCTTTGTGGGTTCCTCGATCCAGAGGTGGTGTGGAGAGAAAGAGCCGGGCGGGGGTGGGGGGGGGGGGGGCGGTGGGCAGGAGTGATGGGAGGACGGAAGCCTGGCCAAACCTTCTGGTCCCCAGTGCCGCTGTTTGCCATTGGCCAGGCAGCTGTCCCAGGAAAGGACTGGGTGGCTCCATGTCCTCAAGGTCAGCTGCAGGCAGCTTTCCCGGGGCCCGTCCCGGACACCCACGCCTGCCAGACTTGGGCCTGCCCTTTCCAGATATACAAAGTAGGGGAGAATCAGCAGCCAAGCCCTTTTTAAGAGGAAGTCAGCCCTGCCTTGGCTCCAGCCGGCTCTGGGCATATAATCAAGGAAAGCACAAAATTGAGTGAGTGCCCCTCTGCCTGGAGGGGGCCCTCTCCACCTTGGCCGACCCCGTCCTTCCCCCAGGCCAGCTGGAGACATCGCTCAGAGTCCTGCTCAGAGAACGGGCCTCTGGTGGACCAGGAGGTGCTCTGGAGTATGCTGACAAACCGGGAGGAGTGAGGACGTGCTCACCATGGCATGGCATGGCATGGCATGGCATGGCATGGCTGGGGCCATGTCTCTGAGGAGGGGATACTGCAGCCGAGGGTGGAAGAGACAGCAGGTAGTGAGCAGGAGAAAGGGCCACCACACCCGGACCACCTCAGTGGCTCAGGAAGGTACCAGCCTCCCAGTGCCTCCCTCCCCTCCCCTCCCCCCCCCCCCACATCTACCCCTCCCCTGTCACAGCCAGGACCTCCTTGTCTCGGGAATATGCCTGTGCCCAAATCTCCCCTTCCGACCTGTTCCTTCTGCTCTCCACTCCCATAGGCTCCGTCTTTCCACCTCATTAAGACGGCTGTGGGGAGGGAGATGGGACACACCCACTGCCTCCCCTTTCCTTCTGCACCTGGCTGGTGGACAGATCTGCAGTCCAGACCCCTCAGATCCAATCCCACGGCTCACTTCTCTCTCCAGGTACCTCCCCCCCGCCCCAACTCTAATGTGTTGGGAGTGTGTACTGATGTGTGTCTCATTAACAAACCTTCAGTGTTACATGTACGTTTGTGTCTTGGATGGTCAGAGGTGAGATTATGCCCAATCTTGAATGCGCCACATTTAGGCTTTCCATTCCTCTAGGATTAAACTCTCACATTGCTTCTAGTTGCCCACCCTACAGACAATCCACGATGTGGACCCTCCTACCAGTCCCTCCAGGACTGTGTGTGAGGATCTGGGAGGTGCATGCCCCACAGTGGAGGGAGTGACCAAAGGGCACCCAGGAAGGAAGAGATAGTGCCTAGAAGAGAAACCCAAATACTTGAGAAGCAGGGAAGATGCTTAAACTTCTCAGTAACCTGAAAAGTCCAAATTAACATAACGAGATGCCCCGTTATACCCATTCGATTGCAGAATTAGAAAGTCAAAAGTTTTGCTGTTGTTTTTTAAGTAATCTCTACCCGCAATGTCTCAAACTCAAGACCCTGAGATTAAGAGTTACATGCTCCACACGGACAGAGCCTGCCAGGTGCCCTACAAGTTTTTGTTTTTAAACGTGGATATCCAATTGTCCCAACACCATTTGCTGAAAAGACTATTTTTCAAATGAGCCACCTTTGAACCTTTGTTCAAAATCTGTTGTCCATATATGTGTGGGTATATCTGTGGACACTTTTGTATCCTGATTTATTCATCTGTCTTTACACCATGCTGTCTTGATTATTATAGTTTGATGATTCATCTTGCAATCAGGTAGTGTTTGTCCTCTGACTTTGTTCTTTTGCAAAGTTATTTGGCTATTTTACACCCTTTGCATTTCCATATGCATTTTAGAATCATTTGTCAATTTCTAGGAAATTGACTCTATGTGGGCATAGAGTTGTTCGCAGTGTTCCTTTATTATCGGTTTTAATGTCCGTGGGATCTGCAGTGATAACCTGTTATTAGTAATTTGTATCCTCTCTTTTAATTTTTTTTCAATTGAGCTATAATTGACATATATTAGTTCCAAGTGTCCAATATAATGGCTTGATGCTTATATATATTATTCTTTTTTTCTTAGTTAACCTGGCTTGCGACTCATCAATTCTATTGATCTTTTCGAAGAATTAGCTTTGGTTTCATTGATTTTTTTCTATCGATTTCATGTCTTCAACTTCACTCATTCCTACTCTAATTTTTTTAAGTTTATTTTCATTTATTTTGAGAGAGAGGGGAGGGACAGAGAAAGAGGGAGGGAATGAATCCCAAGCAGGTTCCACACTGTCAGCACAGAGCCCAATGTGGGGCTTGAACTCATGAACCCTGAGATCATGACCTGAGCCGAAATCAAGAGCCGCACTTGACCGCCTGAGCCACCCAGGTGCCCCTCTGCTCTAATTTTTATTATTTATTTTCTCCTGCTTATGTTGGATTTAATTTGCTCTTCTTTTTCTAGCTTCCTAAGGTAGAACTTAGATTATTGGTTATAGATATTTCTTATTTTCTGATATATGCACTAGATGCTACAAATCTCCCTCTAAGCATTGCTTTCTCTGCATCCCACAAATTTTGATAAGTTGGGTTTCATTTTCATTTAGTTCAAAATATTTTAAAATTTCTCTTGCCATTTCTTCTTTGACTCATGTTATTTACGAGAGTGCTATGTAATCTTCCAAGTATTTGGGGGGACTTTCCAGGCTTCTTTCTTTACTGATTTCTAATTTAATTCCACTGTGGTCAGAGAGCAGATGGTGTTCGATTTCTATTCTTTCAAATTTGTTAAGGGGAGTGTTCTGGCCCAGAACGTGAACCGTCTCGGAGCGTTCCACGCGAGCTTACGGAGAATGTGTGTGCTGCCACTGTTGAGTGAAGTGGCCTAGAGTCCACTAGAGACTGGATTCAGGACTATGGATGGACGGCCTTAACCGTGTCCTTCGTGATTCTCTGCCCCCTGCCAGCGGGGTGTTGAAATGTCCCACCACAGTAGCGGATTCATCGGTTTCTCTCTTGTCGTTGCCTTGACATCTATTTTATCTGATATCAACAGAGTGATGCCAGTCTTATTTTTAATCAGCGTTTACATAATATGCCTTTTATCCATTATTTTATTTTTAGCCTTTCCGTGTGTCCTTATGATGTACTTGTGTCTCATATAAACAGCATATAGCTGTGTTGCGTTCGCTTTTTTATTCAAAAAATAAAATCTTTGTTAACTGGGATATTCTGTCCATTATCGTCGAATAAAACTCATTGATACGTTTGTTCTCTCCTTTTGTGTCTTCTTTTGGGTTGATTGTTCCTTATTCATTTTATCAATACACACATTAGTTTAAAAGTTATCAATCAATAAATCCATGTGAAAAGAAAATAAAAGTTATTCACTCTGCCTTTTTGTAGTCGACTCACAAGAAATCACAATGGGTCTGCTTAGCATACTAAAAATGAGTAATACCAACTTCCGCTTAGGGCTATATGGTCTACCACATCTAAAGAACTCCCACATCCACCACATCTAAAGAACTGGGCAGAATACGAAACACAGCTTTGCAGGCAGCGGGCAACAGTGATCCTTGAAAGAGGCAAACAACACAGGAAGCTCTACAGTTAGCCCAGGCTACTCCTGGAGGAATTTTCCAGGCTATAGGAGAGGGTCGAGGAACCCAATAAAGCTAGGCAGTAACCCTGACTTGAAGGGACAGAGTTCAGAGTTTGGGGTGCCCAGGGTGGCTAGCAGTTTGAGGACAGAGTACCAGAGAGAGAGAGGGAAGAGCTCCGGGTTTTGTGGTTTGCCCTGCAAATCCCCAGCTGAGGGCTGATCGAACATGCATGTGCAGTAACTGATGGGGTTTGAAGTGGTGGTCAAGAAAGAATTCTTGAGACGTCTTCGGTGCAAACAGGTGGTTTTCCTAAAGCCCGGGGACAGGACCCGTGGGCAGAAATTGCTGCACTGGGGTTATGACAGGTGACTGATTGTATACCTTCAGGTGGGGAGGGGGTTAGGGACAGCCTCAGCATCTGAGGAATTTTGGGAGCAAGGTTTCCAGGACCTTGAGGAGGCTAGCTGCTGTTAAGGTGACTTACTGTTGTCTAGTGAGATAGTCACGAGACCCTTCAGCTGTCCGTCAGGGGGCCCTATGCTTGGGGGATGACTGCTAATATATATCGTGGGGTGCGGGGTACAGGTAGAGATAAAGGAATTTTCCAAAGAGATTTTTATATGTTAAAGAAGACTTACAGGATCGTGGAGGTTGAATTCATGTCCAGCTGAGGTTGCTCTTTGCCTTTGGCAAAGTAGTAATATTGAAGCAGCTAAGCTCCCGGAGGAAGGTCACTCTGCGTGTCTCAAGGACTGGCCAGTGGGCTGTAAGCAGTAAGGGAAATTTAATTTTTTCTTTTGCCTTTGTTTCCCACAAGTGTAACCACCCACAGCTAGGGAAAGAACCACTGCAATGGATAAGGACGAACAACCCTCAGAGTTCACACGGGTCCAGAGATAGGGTGTGTTCCCACCAGCCATGCTCAAATTGACCTAGACTAAAGATTGTTCTGGGGCGCCTGGGTGGTTCAGTCGGTTGAACATCCGACTGCAGGTCATGATCTTGCAGTTTGTGAGTTCGAGCCCCATATCGGACTCCCTGCTCTCAGCACAGAGCTTGCTTGGGATTCTCTGTCCCTTTCTCTCTGCCTGCCCCTCCCTCCCTCGCTCCCTCCCTCTCTCTCTCTCTTTGTCTCTCTCTCTTTCTCGAAAATACACATAAAAAAAAAAAAAGGATTAGATTGTTCTGAGCCCACCTAACAAAATTTAAAAGGAAGACCCAATTCATGTCCCAGTAACTAAACTGCATTCCAGAATGAGCCCAAATGTATGTACATGAAGGAACAGAAAGTCTCCATGACCCAACATTGTAAAATTCACAATATCTGCCACCCAGTCAAACTTACCATAAATGCAAAGAAGCCTGTAGATACAATTCATAAAGATGGGAAAAAATCAGTTATTCAGAACTGAACAGGAAAGGACATTGATGATAGAATCAGCAGATGAAGACTTAGAAGTTGTAACTGTATTCCAAATGTTCAGGGAGCTACAAGAAAGATTAAAAATGTAGATGTATACAAGAGGTCCTTAATGATAGAGAACAAACAGTTGATGGAAAGAGGTGGGTGGGGAACGGGCTGGATGGGGGACAGGTACTAAGGAGTGTGCTTGTTGGGTTGAGCACTGGGCATGTATGTAAGTGATGAATCACTGAATTCTACTCCTGAAATCATTATTGCTCTGCATGTTAACTAACTGAAATTTGAATTTTAAAAGATGAGGGGCGCCTGGGTGGCGCAGTCGGTTAAGCGTCCGACTTCAGCCAGGTCACGATCTCGCGGTCCGTGAGTTCGAGCCCCGCGTCGGGCTCTGGGCTGATGGCTCAGAGCCTGGAGCCTGTTTCCAGTTCTGTGTCTCCCTCTCTCTCTGCCCCTCCCCCGTTCATGCTCTGTCTCTCTCTGTCCCAAAAATAAATAAATGAAAAAAAAAAAAGATGAAAAAAAAGGAGATGTATAAAATTGTTGAATCACTACATTGTGTACCTGGGGCTAATATAACACTGCATGTTAACTATGCTGGAATTTTTAAAAATGTTAAGTAGAGGTTTTAAAACACCCAAATGAAATCACATGTCCATCTAAAGACACATACATGAGTATTCAGAACAGCTTTATTTGTAATGGCCAAATACTGGAAATTACTGAAATGTCCATCCGCAAGTGAACGCATAAACAAATTGTGGTTTTCCATACAGTGGAACACGACTCGCTGAAAAAAGGAAGCCCTGGTGATACGCCCAACGATAGAGACAGAACTCAAAATAATGATACTAACTCAAAGAAGACAGGCAAAACATAGAATATATGATGCCACTTACACAAACTTGTGGAGAATGCAAACTAATCTATTAGTTTGAAAGCACATGGGTTGGCAAGTGGTCTGTGGAGTGGGGCCAGCGAGAGGCAGAGGGAGGGAGTGCCCAGTGATCTTGAAGGTGGTGATGGCATCACAGGTATGCACCTGTGTCAAAACTGATCAACACCAACAGAACCTGTACAAAAGTGATAAAGCAAACAATGCCTGCACCTCCTCTGTAAACACAGGTCTTTGGGGTGTGTTATCTAGAACAATATGACTCCATTTACCCTTGCCTGATTTATTCATTATCATCTGCCTTATTTCTATCCTTTTGTTGTTGTTGAAGGCAGTCATGTTTTCTTTTACTTTTTTGAAGTTTTTTTAAATGTTTGTTTATTTTTGACAGAGAGAGAGACAGAGCATGAGAGGGAGAGGGGCAGAGAGAGAGGGAGACAGAATCGGAAGCAGGCTCCAGGCTCTGAGCTGTCAGCACAGAGCCCGATGTGGGGCTTGAACCCACGGACGGCGAGATCATGACCTGAGCTGAAGTCGGACGCTAAACTGACTGAGCTTCCCAGGCGCCCCAGCAGTCATGTTTTCTTAATGTTTCCCGCCAGATGCTCCTCTTGCCTTGGTCCTGCTTTCTCTCACATCTCGCATCTTCCACAGGGATCTCAGCCTGAACCACAGCCTCGGCATTTCTTTCCTCAGGACCTTCTGTCTCTGTCTGAACATGTCTTTATTTTGCCTCATCTTTTGTTTAAAAATATAAGTAAACCTTATAGTGAGTGCGTATAGAAATGTGCACAAATCATAAATGCGCATTGAACTTCCACAAAGGAAATGCACTGTGTCTCCAATGTCTGAATCAAGAACTATAGGGGCACCTGTGCAGCTCAGTCGGTTAAGTGTCCGACTTCAGCTCAGGTCATGATCCCACAGTTCGTGGGTTCCAGCCCCACATCGGGCTCTGTGCTGACAGCTCAGAGCCTGGAGCCTGCTTCACATTCTGTGTCTCCCTTTCTCTCTGCCCTCTCCCCTGCTCACGCTCTCTCTCTCTCTCTCTCAAAAATAAATAAGCATTAAAAAATTAAAAAAAAAAAAAGAATTAGAGTGTTACCCACAGGCTGGAATCATCCCATTGCCCCCTCCTAGGGTAAGCCTTGTCATGTGCTTCTGTTTGCTTGTATTTTGTTGAGGATTTTGCGTCAATGTTCATAAGGGATGTTGGTCTGTTGTTTTCTCCCAGTGTTCCTGTCTGGCTTTGGTAACAGGGTGATTCTGGCCTCGTAGGGTGAGTTGGAAAGTCTTCCAATTTTTGGAAAAGTTTGGGAAGGACTGGTGTCAGTTCTTCTTTAAATCTTTGACAGAATTCACCTGCGAAGCCGACAGGTCCTGGGCTTTCCTCTGCTGGGAGATTTTTGATTAGTGATTCAGTCTCCGTACCAGCCGTAGGTCTATTCAGACTTCCTGTGTCCCCGTGACTTAGTCTCGGCAGGTTCTGTGTTTCCAGGAATTTGCCCGTTTCATCTAAAGGGATCTGATTTGTTGGTGGACAACCGTCCACAATACTTTCTTACCATCCTTCCGATTTCTGTAGAGTCGGTAATAACGTTCCTGCTTCGCTTCTGGTTTTGGTAATCTGAGACTTCTCTCTCTGTCTCTCAGTCCGTGTATAGCTAGAGGTTTGCCAACGTTGTTGGTCTTGTCAAAGAGGCAGCTTTTGGTTTCATGGACTTTCCCTGTTGTTTTTCCATTGTCTGTCTTGTTTATGTACGCTCTCACCTTTATTATTTCCTTCCTTCTGATGGCTTTGGGTGTAGTCTGCTCTTCTCCTCCTAGTTCATTAAGTAGTAAACTTCGGTTCCTGATTTGAAATCTTCTCTGTTTTAAGTGTGTTCGTAGCTATACATCTCCCCTAACTTCAGCATCACCTCCACTGTCTTCCCTAAGTTTTGTTTTGTTGTGTTTCCATCTTCACTTGTTCCTAAGTATTTTCTAATTTTCTTGTGATTTCTTCTTTGATCAATTGATTTAAGAGTGTTGTTACTTAATTTCCACAAATTTGTGAGTGTTCCCGTTTTCCTTCTTATGGACTCCTAACTCCATCCTGTTGCGGTCACAGAAGACACGTCTCTTAAAACCTGCCGAGATTCACCACGCGCTCTGACACACGGTCTGTCCTGGAAGACGGCCGTGTGCGCGTGAGGAGAACGTGTGCGCTCGTGGCTGGGCGGGCTCTGTGTGTCTGTTGCGTCTGGCTGGTGGCTTGGGTTGCGTCCTGTTTCCCGGACTCCTCTTCGGTCTGTTGTTTATCCACCAGTGAGAGTGGGGGGTTCAGGTCACCACCACTGCCGGACTGTCTATTTCTCCCTCCGTTCCGTCAGTTTTCGCTCCATATATTTTGACGGTCTGTCGTTAGGTGTGTACATGTTTGTAATTGTTATGTTTTCTTGTGTCGGGATTTCATCAACATGCACCGTCCTTTGTCTCTTGTAACCATTTTGAATTTAAGTCTGTTTTGTCTGGTATCTCCCTGCTCTCCTTCGGTGACCATTTGCCTGGACTGTGTTTTCCTTTCTTTTACTTTCAACCTGTTTGTGCCGTTGGATCTCAAGTGAGTCTCCTGTAGACAACCTGTGTTTGGATCTTG
Source organism: Herpailurus yagouaroundi (assembly GCF_014898765.1). NCBI lineage: Eukaryota > Metazoa > Chordata > Mammalia > Carnivora > Felidae > Herpailurus > Herpailurus yagouaroundi. The sequence goes on along the minus strand of NW_024412376.1, from coordinate 167,853,418 downwards.
TGTTTTTATCCATCCTTCCAGTCTCTGTCTTTTAACCGGAGATTTTAACGCATTTATGTTTATATTTAAGTAATCATGGATAAGGAGGGACTTCTGTCACTGTGTTTTCTTTGTACCTTATCGATTTATTTTGGTCCCTCATTTCCTGCATCACTGTCTTCTGTTTAGTTGATTATTTTTTGTAGTGAAATGTTTAAATTCCTTTCTCATTTCCTTTTGTGTATATAGCTATTTTCTCTGTGGTTACCATGGAAATAATGTTGTAACACTCTAACTTGGCTTTATCCCAGCATAACTCCACCAACACGCAAAAACTCTGCTCCTTTACGGCTCTGTCCCCACCCTTTCAGGGGTTGACGCCACATAATTACATCTTTATAAGTTGTGTGCCCCAAGCACAAGGTAATAATTATGTTATTTATTTATTTATTTAAAAATTTTCTGAATGTTTATTTATTTTTGTAAGATAGAGACACAGAGCATGAGCAGGGGAGGAGCAGAGAGAAAGGGAGACACAGAAACCAAAGTGGGCTCCAGGCTCTGGGCTGTCAGCACAGAGCCCGACATGGGGCTCGAACCCACAAACCGCGAGATCATGACCTGAGCCAAAGTTGGACCCTCAACCGACTGAGCCACCCAGGTGCCCCAGTAATAATTATTTTAAATGCATTAATCTCTTACATCACCTAGAAAACAAAATGTGGAGTTACAAACCGTTGTTACCATGGCTTATATAATTGCCCACGTGTTTACCTTTCTCGAGGTCTTTATTTTTCCATGTGGCTTTGAGACACTGTCTAGTGTCCTTTCGTCTCACCTGGAGGATCCCTTTAGCATTTCTTCCTGGGCAGGTGAGGTGATCACGTCTCCTTCGGCCTTTCTTTATCTGGGGAGGTCTTCATCTCTCCCTCAGGCTTCAAGGACAGTTCTGCCAGATGCAAGATTCTTGGTTGACAGGCATCGCTCCCCTCCCCTCCCCTCCCCTTCTCTTTCTTTCCCTTCCTTTTCTTCTTTACTTTTCGTACTTTGAAAGTATCGGCCCACTGCCTGCTGGCCTCTAAAGTGTCTGATGAGAAATCTTCTCACTGACCTTATTGGGGCTCCCCTATATGTGCTAAGTACACACAAGGTTCCAAGATTCTCTCTTTTTCTTTAGCTTTCGAAAGTTTGATTATGATATGTTTGGGTGTTGATCTCTCTCAGTTCCTATTACTTGGAATTCACGGAGATTCTCGAGTATTTGTATTTATGTTTCATCAAATTTGGGAAGTTTTCAGCCACTATTTCTTCCAATAGTCTCCCTGCCCCTTTCTCTCTCTCTCCTCCTTCCAGGATGCCCATAATGCATATGCTGGTCTGCTTCACGGTGTCCCACACGTCCCTGGGTTATGTTTGTTATGCCCAGAATTCGTGATCCCCAAAGACCACCAGGGAGCCGAGTCCGATGCAAAAGCAAAGAGCCTTTATTCGAGCTGGCTCGAGCTCAATCCCCTACCTGCACCGACGCAGTGGTGAGATACCAGGGAGAGAGAGCGAGTTTCAAAAGGACAAAGGTTTTATTGGGGCCTGGGGGCAGTTGGTGAGGTAATGGCTGTGGCCTCAGCCGATTGGCTGGGGAAGGGTCCTGGGGAAGGGTCCGAGTCCTGTTAGGCAGGTGAGGGAGGGTTTACTCAAGGGGAGGAGGTGTGGTCAAGGTGAAGGACACAGAACAAGATGGAGTCGGCCGGCGTAGTGCACCCTTTCAATGTTCACTTTTCTTTTTCTATCTGTTCCTCCGACTCAATCATTCTGGTGTGTGTTTTTTTTTTTTAAATAACTTTAAACACATTTATTTATTTTGAGAGAGAGAGGGGGAGACAGAGTCAGCACAAGCTGGAGAGGAACAGAGAGAGGGAGAGAGAGAATCCCAAGCAGGCTCTGCTGTCAGCACAGAGCCCAACACAGGGCTCAGTCTCAGGAACTGTGAGATCGCGACCTGAGCTGAAATCAAGAGCCGGATGCTTAACTGCCTGAGCTGCCCGTGTGCCCCTCTTGATATTTCATTCTGTTCCCACATAGTTTTCTTGGCTTTTTCCACATCCTCCTTCAGTTCTTTGAATGTCTTTAAAGACAATTGTTTTTTTTTTTTAATTTTTTTAACATTTATTCATTTTTGAGAGACGGACAGAGCGCAAGTGGGAGAGGGGCAGAGAAAGAGGGAGACACAGAATCGGAAGCAGGCTCCAGGCTCCGAGCTGTCAGCACAGACGGGGCTCGAACTCATGAACTGTGAGATCATGACTTGAGCCGAAGTCAGACACTTCGACTGAGCCACCCAGGTGCCCCAAGATGTTTCTTTAAAAACAAATTTTTTTCAAAGAGAGAAAGAGAGCAAGCCGGAGGGGGGGCGGAGAGAAAGGGGACACAGAATCTGAAGCAGGCTCTAGGCTCCAAGCAGCCAGCACAGGGCCTGACGTGGGGCTCGAACTCACGAACCGTGAGCTCATGACCTGAGCCGAAGTCGGGCACTCAACCGACTAAGCCACCCAGGCGCCCCTAAGGACAATTGTTTTAATGTCTTTAGTAGTCATTAGGTCTTTTTCAGGGACAGCTTCTGTTGAATTTTTTTTGTTATATACCTTTGAATGGGATGCTTTCCTGTTTCTTTGTATGCCCTGTGATTGATTTTTTGTTGAAAACGGGACATTCGAATATAATAATGTGGCAACTCTGAAAATCAGATGTTCCTCCTTCCCCAGGGCTTGCTGTTTGTGGCATTGTTTTATTATTAATTTTTTGTTTTAATTGCTGTCGGCCGTCTCTGGGCTGAGGATCAGCCGGAGGCATTACTGAAGGTCCTCTCAGGTCAGTTCTGAGCCTTCCCAGCACTTGCACGATCACTTTCCGATTTTCCCCTCGGTAGCACTTGTTTTTGAACACCCTCGCCTTCGATCCCGGCTCCCAGAGGGAGGAAGAAAGATCAAGTGAGTAGGAGAAAAAGGGCCCCACCCCTCCAATCTGCTGGAAGGCAGTTCAGCGGGATGGGAAGGGTCTTGCAATGATGGGGGAGTTGCAACAATGACCACCCTCCTCTGTGCCTGCACCCGTGTGATCAAAAGCAGTCATCAAAACACAGAACCCCAGAGGGCACAGGATAGGGTCCCTTTTGCCCACCCTGGCTCCCGCCCGCTGTAGGCCAGCTGCTCCAGAAACCCATGCACAGCTGTGTGCTGTGGGGCTGGGTAGCGGCTCCCGTGCTACCCGTGAAAGTGGAAATTAATATAAATTAACCATCAGTTACCACACGTGAGATTCTGCCCCTGCCCCGCCCCAGGTGGGGAGCAGAGTTCTGGTGTTAATGCCGTGCCACCTGTCCCGCATCCTCCAACCTGTTTGTTCTTAATTCTGGGCATTTTCTTGATCTTTCAACTCACTAATACTCTTTTTTTTTTTTTTTTTAACGTTTATTTATTTTTGAGAGACAGAGAACGAGCACGGGAGGGACAGAGAAAGGGAGACACAGAATCCGAAGCAGGCTCCAGGTTTTGAGCAGTCAGCACAGAGCCCGATGGGGGGCTCAAACCCATAAACCGCGAGATCATGACCTGAGCTGAAGTCGGACGCTTAACCGACTGAGCCCCCCAGACTCCCGTCAGTTCACTACTATGCTTCTCAGCTGTGTTCAATATGCAGCCAAGACTGCTAACTGGGTTTTGAGGATTGCACTTTTAAGCTCTAGAATTCTTATTTGGTTCTTTTTCAAATTGTATTTATCACCTTTTCTGTTCCCTGTTTCCTGGTATACTCAAGGTTTCTTCCTTGCTCCCTTCCTTCCTCCCTCCCTTCCTTTCACCCTTCCTTCCTTCCTTCCTTCCTTCCTTCCTTCCTTCCGCATAGCTACTTTAAAACCTGTGTCTGATAATTTTTGTATTTCTGATCATTTGTGGTCAGTTTCTCTTCCCCCCACTCATGGTGGGTGCTCCCTTGTGCACGCCTAGTTTGCTTTAACCATGTACCTCATTGCCCTTGAAAAATTGTTGGTTGGGTCGAAGGATGAAGAAACCTTCTCCCTGGGGTCATTCGAACGAACTTCTGCCAGTTGCCATGAGTAGCTAGTCCAAAATCATTTTATTTTTATTTATTTTTTTTTCAACGTTTATTTATTTTTGGGACAGAGAGAGACAGAGCATGAACGGGGGAGGGGCAGAGAGAGAGGGAGACACAGAATCGGAAACAGGCTCCAGGCTCCGAGCCGTCAGCCCAGAGCCCGACGCGGGGCTCGAACTCACGGACCGCGAGATCGTGACCTGGCTGAAGTCGGACGCTTAACCGACTGCGCCACCCAGGCGCCCCCAAAACCACTTTAAAAGAATTTCATGGCCCGCATTTTCTTAGCATGTTAATTGGTAGAAGTGTTGGTTGTCAATTCCACACTGGACGGGTGTCACAGCCTCTCAGGGGTGGGTCTTCTCTGCCCTCCCCCTCCACATCAAGAGAGCTCACTCCCAGGCCTGGGGGCAAGGAAAGGCAGGGCTTCCTTTTGGCCTCCCTTTTCTGCTTCACCTGTTGTGTGTACGCGTCAGACCCCAGCGCTCAGCCAGCTAACCTTTGGGGCCACAAAGCCCACCTCTGTTCTCCCAGCCCTGCCCAGCTCTCCCAGCCTCAGCCCACTTCACCCGACGTGGCTAAGGCCAAACCCTGGTCCTCGGCACCCGGGACTCAAGCCTCCAGTCTCCCCCAGGCGGTATCTGACGCCACCGTTGTCTCCTCCGGTTCTCTCACATCCCGCGTGCATCTGTGACTCCTGTGGCTCCATCTCCAACTTGGTCGTTCCTTCTGGAAGGTGAATGCAGGGGTGACGGGAGAGGGCGTCCCGACTGCTGGAGATTGGGGATGGTGGACCTGTGGGTGCATCTGCTCTGGAAGGAGGAGAGGGTCCCTGAGACACGGTAGCAGGCGGAGCCCAAGGCGAGCACAAAGCCGCCGACCCCGTCTCTTTGATGTTCCCGAGGGCCCAGACCCTCACCCGGGTCACAAGGTGGTGGCGGCCACAGAGACAAGGAGCGGCTGAGGGCTCCGGGCGTTGGGGTGGGTGGCCTCAAAGGATTCTTTCCCCGGGGCACCTGGCTGGCTCAGGGTGCTCTCGGGGTCAGGAGTCCAAGCCCCATGTGGGGAGGAGAGATTACTTAAAAAAACAAAACGTGGTCCCAGAGCTTCCTGGTGTCACTGTAGAGGCCACACTTGTGCTGACCACTTCCACATTCAATCTCCAACCCGAAGGGGCCAGGCGGGAGAGCCGGGTTCTGGCGAGAATCCCCCGCTTCCCCCCAGCACTCTCCCAGCACCCCTTCACTCCCTCAACTGTCAAGGTGGTGCCTCCATATCCAGTCACCCAGCGAGCACGGGCTTCCCTACATCTGCCCCCAGAGGCCTCCTGACGACGTGCCCCTTGGTCCTAGCTCCTGCCAGCCCTGAGAAAAGCCTGCTCTGTGCCCGCCAGGCCGCTTCCTGCCCCCGGCCCGGGTCCCCGCACTCCGGTCCCCACGCACACATGCCTTCCGAAGGCCCTCGGTTCTAGATGCTGCAGACAGCGCCCCGCCCCCCGCCCCGCAGCCCCGCGGACGTCCGGCCAAGTGCTGCCCCGGCTCTTCCGCAGGGTTCTCCCGGCAGTGTAGCGCCGACAGCGTCCCGCGCCTCTGCCCTGCGCCCTGACGGCCCCCAAAGCCTCCGAAACGGCCAGACATCCCTGAGGGCAAAGTTCCTCCCCTCCCCCCAGGAACTCTGGGCCCAACGAGCAATCAACATGTTTAATAAAGTACAGAGAGTGTCAGAAGGTGAGAATTGTAAGGACCATAAAAAATGTAGGACAGGGTAGGCTGGGGAGGGTAGGGGTGTTATGGACGGAAGGTTTGTATCCCCCAAATCTATGTCGTGGAGTCCTAACCCCCAGTGTGGCTGCATTTGGGGGGTGCTTTATGGAAAAACATTCAGGTTAAACTAAGTCCTGGAGGTGGGGCCCTAATCTTGTAGGGTTAGTGTCCTTATAAGAGACACCACCGCAGTGAGGAATGACCTCACCCCTGTCAGACCAGCTTGCATTAAAAAGACAAGAAGCAAACAGTGCTGGTGAGCATGTGGAGAAAAGGGGGCCTCCCTGCACTGTCGGTGGGAATGCAAATTGGTGCAGCTGCTGTGGAAAACAGTGTGGAGCCTCCTCAAAAACTTAAAAATAGAACTATCCCATGATCCAGCAATCCTACTACTGGGTTTTTATCTGAAAAAAAAAAAAAAAAAAAAAAAAGAAAGAAAGAAAGAAAAGAAAAGAAAAACACTAATTTGAAAAGACATCTGCCTCCCCATATTCATAGCCTCTCCGCCACATAAGGACTTGGACTGTCCCTGGGGTAAGATGGGCTCTGGGAGGGCCGTGAGCGGACAGGGGACAGTGTCTGATGATGATTTAAAACGGCCCTTCCAGGGGGCGCCAGGGTGGCTCAGTTGGTTAAGGGTCTGACTCTTGGTTTTGGCTCCGATCAGGATCTCACAGGTTTCGTGAATTGGAGCACAGAGCTTGCTTGGGATTCTCTCTCTTCCTCTCTCTTCTGCTCCTCCCCTGCTCAAGCTATCTCTGTCTCTCTCAAAAGTAAACAAATAAAACTTAAAAACATTTAAAACGGTCCTTCTGTCACAGCAGTGGTATTTACAACAGAACAGCCCAGGCGCCCCTACAGATAAATGGAGAAGCGGAAGGTGGCCTATCCATACAGCGGAGTATTACTCACCTTCAAGGGAAGGACCTCCTGCCACCTGCCACCACACGGATGAACCTTGAGGACACTATGCTCAGTGAAATAAGCCAGTCACAAAGGGACAAACACTGTATGAGTCCACTTCTTTGAGGCCCCTAGAGCAGTCAGAGTCACAGCGACAAGTAGGATGGTGGGTGCTGGGGGTTGGGAGTTAGTGTTTAATGGGGACGGTGTCAGTTTGGGAAGATGGGGACGTCCTGGAGGTGGAGGGCGGGGACGGCTGCACAACAGTGTGAACGTACTTAATGCCATTGAACCGGACACTTAAAAATGGTTACAATGGTATGTTTTATGTTACTGCATGTAGGTACGCGTTACTGCAATGTTAAAAGGAAGGTATAGGGGTGGCCTGGGTGGCTCAGGTCAGGATCTCGTGGTTGGTGAGACGCAGCCCTGGTGTCCGGCTCCTCACTGACAGCCCGGAGCCTGCTTGGGATTCGCTCTCCCTCCCTCTCCGCCCCTCCCCCACTCGCGGGCGAGCTCTCTCTCTCTCTTAAAATAAATAAACTTAAAAAAAATAAAGAAGGTATAAGAAAAATTCCTTCTGGCTGTTAGGGAGACTGGACCACAAGGGGGCGCAACAGGAAGACAGCGCGGTGAGTCAAGGGTCCGGAGGGGCGGCGGCCAGGGGCAGGGCCAGCGGCCAGGGGATGGGGAGAGGGAGTCTGGGTGCTCTGAGAATGGGGCAGACAGAACTTCTAGAAGGATTGCTGCAGGTTTGGTCCGAGCATCTGCAGGGACGGTCTGCCCGGACCTGAGACAGGGAAGGCCGGAGCGTTTTATCTTGGGGTGGGGGTGGGGCAGCACACGGAGGGGTGAAATCAGGAGGTCAGTTTAGGACCTGCTGACATCGAGAAGTCAGCTGTCCACGTGGTGGCGTTCAGGAGGCGGCTGGACGTGGGATCCGAGGCTGCATGGCTGGTCTTCACAGCCGCAATCGGAAGCAGTCACAGAGGACGGGACCCTCAGGAGGGACATGAAGTGGGGGGCAAAGGTCTGCCCAGCCGCGCCCTGAGGGTGCAGGCGGAGGTGGAGCGCCGGGGGGGAGGGGACTGCGGGGGGGGGGGGTGGTCCCCGGGGGGGGGGGGGGATTGAGGACCGTCCCCAGATTCCGCAGGTGGGTCAAGGCAGCGAGGATTCAGACAGAGCAAGAGTGGGCTCGAGAGAAAGAAGAGGTGCGGCGGAGGTGGGGTGGGGGCTCGCGACTCGCGAGGTTTGTTTCGTTTGGATAGAAAATAAATCACAGCCTGTTCGCTGAAGAGAAGGCTCCAAGTTGAGAGGGAACATCCGGTGCCCTGAGGAGGGGCAGGGGGAGGCGGAGGGGGAAGCAGACTGCGGCGAGGGGGCATCTCTGCTGGGGGGATGCAGAGAGACAGAGCACGTGTGGCCTCGGCAGTCTAGACCCTGGCAGCCCCGAGGGCCGCCCGCGGTTCCATCCCCGACATCCCGCTGCCCCCTCGGGCGGCGCGGTCTCCCCGCTAGGGGGCGCACGGCCGCGGCAGGGGGTCTAGACCCCGGAGGGTCGGGTGGGGAAGGTGCGATGAAGTGAGCCCAAAGGAGAGGATCCTGGGGCGCCGGCGAAGGGGGGGTAGGTACGCGATGATGGATCCGCGGTGTTGGAGGGACGCTGGGGACGCTGCGCACCGGCACCCGCTCCCCGCTGAGCAGAACGCGCTCGACCAGCCTGCAGCGGTGCGGGGAAGAACGTGGTTCCAAGAGCACCGCTGCCCGAGGTCCAGCCGGAGCCTTGCTTCTGGGTGGGCTAGTTCCCCCTCGGCGCGTGGACGCGGCCCTGTGCCTGTGCGCGGACGGGGGACCCGCGCAGGTCACAAGCTTGGGACCCATAGGTAGAAAAAGCCAATGCCGTGTGGCGTCGGCGCGCAGGTCTCAACCGAGTGGCCCCGCAAGAAGGCTCCGCCTTCTGGGCTCCGTTCGCGACCGGGACGTGGGGCTCCCGGCCAAGAAGGGCGCGGAAATGCGCACGTCCGGGAACGCGGCCCGCAGTCCCCCAGCCCCAGAGCCCCAGAGCCCCAGACAGGAAGCCCGGCCCGGCGTCCGCCCGACGGGGAAGAGGAGAAGGTGGCGGTCAGGAGCACGGGCCCCTCCCCTGGGTCAGGAAGCCCGCGTCCGGCCGGGGCCACAGCTGACCCCAGGCCCGGCGGAGGGGGTGGAGGGCGTGCAGGCTCGGGAAGGGGGCCCGGCGCTGCCCCGAACAGCGTGGGCCGCTGGGCTCTCTGGCACTCACGCGGCCGGGACGTGGACCTGGGGCGCCTTCCCCGGAGGTGCTGGGCCTTGGAGGCAGCAAGCAGACGCCAAGTGGAGCCCATCCTTGCCAGAGGGAACAGCTCCGCCCGGCGAGGACCTGAAGCCCGCGCGCATCGGGCACCTACTGGGGGGGGGGACAAGCGAGGTTCTTTACTTCCAACAACCCTGCGCTTCCACGAGGGAGAAAAGGGCACAGAGAAGCCAAGCTACCCCTCCGAGGTCACACAGCCGGGGAAGGTGGTTGGACCTGGAGGCTGGGAAAGGCGGGCGGAAGGGGAGTGGCAAGTAGGTGTCCGTGCACCGAAGGTGGAGAGGAAGGACCTGGCGGGCCGGCGGGCTTCTTTCCTGGCCGGGAGGGTCGGGGGCCAGGCTGGGCCGAGTGAAGACCCGGGAGCGTGGATTCCCCACCGCCTCACGGCCTGGCTCGCTCCTGGCCCTGATCTCCCCGGGGCAATCCAACCCGACCGGACCCTACCGACCGGCGGGGAGCCTCCCCAGCTCCTAGAGTGCATAGAGCCCCACCCTCAGGATCGGCCCCAGGAACACCCCGAGACCCCGCACCGCTGGAAGCAAATTTCCCGCTTCCTCAGCTTGGTTCCCGCCGGCAGTGGCTCTGGAGGTTCTGCCCAGATGCCGTCTCCTCCCGGCAGCCCTCCCGACTCCAACGCCTGTGAGCCTGATGGGGGCTGCAAGCGCAGCTCCTGCCAGGGCTGAGAACTCGGGAGTCTTGGAGCTTCCGCGGTCCCTTTAAACTGGTGGTTCGCGCAGTCCCGGGGTTCCCATGACAACGACGGCGGAAGGGGGACCCGGGCGGGGTCTGGTCGGAGCGCATGCGCGGTACGCGCCCGACGCGGCACGTCTTCCCGAGTCGCCCGCGCTGCTGTCGCGGGGTCCCTGAACCGCGGTGAGGGCGGGGTGGGGCGTTCGCGGGCCCGGGGGGCGGGTCGCGGGCTCGGGGTGCAGAGGTGGGGGGTGGTCTTGGGACCTAGCTGAGGGCGGGGTGGGAGGGGTTCGCGAGCCCGGGAAGGGACGGGGCGGGGGGTCCATGAACGGGGGTGAGGGCGGGGTGGGAGGGGTTCGCAGGGCCCGGGGATAGGGTGTCGAAGTGTGAGGGGTTCACGGGCCCGGGGCGGGGGTAGGATGGGGAGGTCCATAAACTAGGGTGAGGGCAGGGTGGGAGGGGTTCGCGGGCCCGGGGTGGGCGGGGTGGGGGGGGTGGGTGGGGTCCATGAGCCCCGGTTGGAGCCGGATGGGAGGGGTTCGCGAGCCCGGGAGGGGACGGAGTGGGGGTTCCATGAACCGGTGTGAGGGCAGGGTGGGGGGGGTGTCCATGAGCCCGGGTGAGGGCGGGGTGGGAGAGGTTCGCGGGCCCGGGGTGGGCGGGGTGGGAGTCCGTGAACCCCGGTGAGGGCGGGCTGGGAGGGGTCGCGGGCGCGGGGGGCGTCGCCCAGGTGGGTGAACGGGTCGGGCTGACCCCTGTGCCTTGCTGCAGGGCGGCCCCGGCTCCCTGCGCTCGGCCATGGCCCCCCCGCCTCCGTGCAGGCTCCCGAGGTCGCTGCCGCCGTGGCTGCTGCTGCTGCTGTTGAGTGTGGCGCTGCTGGGCTCCCAGGCCCGAGCCGAGCCCGCCGCTGGGAGCGCCGTCCCCGCGCAGAGTACGTGCGTCGCGGAGGGTCCCCGCGGGGCCGTGACTCCACCCGGGTGTGCGGGAGCGCCGTGCCTCCCCATTGTTCCCGGCGCCCCTGCCGCGGTCCGGCGCTCGGGCCACCCCTTGGGTGGGGGGCGCACGGGTGGGACCGGGCTAGGGTCACGTTCTCGCCGCCCTGATGCGCATCTCCGTAGGCCGCCCGTGCGTGGACTGCCACGCGTTCGAGTTCATGCAGCGCGCCCTGCAGGATCTTCGGAAGACGGCCTACAGCCTGGACTCGAGGGTGAGCCTCTCTGGCCAGGAGGGGGCCTGGCCTGGCCGGAGCACTGGCTCAGGGTGCTGCCTGAGGGCGGGGACGGGGACGGGGACGGGGGTGGGGTAGGACCTCCCGCAGCGCCCGCGATCTTCCCGCCCTCATCTGGCACACCGTTTCCGGCCTCAGTGAGGGAGGGTGCCTCTCCTCCCCCAGGCCTCTCGGCCTTATTCCCTGTGAGCCCCACCGGGCACCGCCAGCCTCAGTTCAGCATTCCCTACGCGGGGCAGTGAGACCCAGTGGGGAGGGGAAACTGGGGCAGGGAGTCAGAAAGGGCTTGCTTGGTGGGGGAGGGTTGGGCAGAGCAGTCTGGTCTGGGAGGCTCCGCACTCCCCAGCCTCACCTGGGGAGGGACGAGTGTGCACACAGGGTCCCAGGGCACGGGGATCACCCTCCCAAATCTGGAATGAACACAGCCTCCCCACATTCTCCCATGTCCTCGCTGTCCCTCGGTCTGGCGGGGGGCCGGGGGGGGGGGGAGGATAGTTTTCTCTTAGGACAGAGATAGGTACTCCTCTGGGGAAAGGGGAGAGTGTCCAAGAGTGGAAAGAAGGGGAGACCCCACTCTGATCCCCTTTTCTGGGCAGCCCCCCCAGGGTTCCCCAGATTGAAGCCTAGACTGCCCCCCAGGGTCTGAGGATCCAGAATCTCCTAGAGTCTGAGGCCAGGCTCCTGAGAGCAGCAGCCCCCAGCCCATCCTGGGCCGGTGCTGGGGGCAGCCTGGGAAGGGGCATGTGCATAGAAGGAGAGCGGGTGAGAAGCAGTCCAGGCGTGGGATCGCGTGTGCAGGACCCAGGGCAGGACTGCGGTGCTGGCAGAAACCACAGAGTCTCTTTCCCTCCTGGAAGAGGGGAGTGGGGAGGAGAGGAGGCCCACCCAGTAGCAGAGGGTCTGACAATCAGTGGTGGGGAGGCGGCGTGGGGGGGGGTGGCTCTGAGGTCTGGGGAGCTGGTGGAGGGTACTGCCTGTGGGCTTTGGGGGGAAACGGGCAGAGTGCCCACGGGAGCTGGTGGGGGGCAGCAGTCGTACAAGTGCCCTCCCTCACCGCCCCTTGTTGCTTTGCAGACGGAGACCCTCCTGCTGCAGGCCGAGCGCCGGGCCCTGTGTGCCTGCTGGCCTGCCGGGCGCTGAGGATCCTCAGACACCACTGTCCCCTCATCAATAAATGCCCAGCCCAGCACGCCGTGTCCTGTCTCCCTGTTCTGGCCAACACAGCCCACCTGCATCGCCCCCCGCGTCCCTGGGTGGGCTCCTCTGTGCGTCTTGGACCCCCAGCTGTCCCATTTGGGCTGAGGCCCACTGGGCACCTGCTGCACACCAGCGCCAGTGCCAAGCAGATGGGCATGCGTGGCCACATGTGTGGACCTGGACCCACAGGCACCGTGGCCACTGCCAGTCCGCCTTCAGAGACCTGCTTCCTTGCCTGCCTGCCCTTGTTTTGAGGCCAGGGGAGCACAGAAGTTGGCCCGGTCCCCTGGAACAGCTGCTCCGGTGCTGAGCCCCCAAGGGCCCCCCTGCACTGTCCTGGGGATGGCTCTGGTGGGAGCTCCGTGGAGGCCCAGCCCGTGGACCCCCACGGAGCCTAGCCTGCCGTGGCCGCCGGGAGAGGGAGGGCAGCCCCGGAAGGCTCCTCCGGGAAGGGAGGGCCAGGGAGGGCCGGCATGGTCCCCATGGTCTCCACCCAGCCTGCTGGGCCCCTCCCATAGCCTGAGCCCAGCTCCCGCACCAGAGAATTGGAATCCGGATAGGAGTGTTGTGCCTGTGGGTAATGGGCCCGTAGTCACCCACCCATGAATAGTGCCAGGCAGGAGGCCAGGTGTGTTGGCAGCTGTGGTGGGCAGGTGAGTGGGGGTTTCTGGTCCGGTCGGCTCCCAGAGAGGGGCTCCCGACTCTCCACCCCCAGCTTGTCCCTGTCAGGGTTCCTGCGCACACTTTCGCTCAGACCCTCCCTCTGGGCCTCTGAGCTCCTCAAGGCGGTGCTCCCACCCTGTGGCCCGTTCCGCCCTCAGTGCTTTTCCGCCTGCAAGTGCCTGGCCTGCAGGTGAGCACGCAGGTGTCTGGACCTGGACCACGGTGAGCAAACCAGAGTCCTACCTTGGTCGCGGTGGGAGGTTGAGGTAACCGCCTTAGCAGCGACGGTGTCTCTAAAGCAGGCCAGACAAAGACAAAGGGGTGCCGAAGCCATCTGAAGCTTAGGCCGGCTCTCGATTCTGGAAATGAGCGAGGTACACGGGGGTGGGGGTGGGGCATAGCATCAGAATTCTACTGTCCTGGGGCCCCAGGATGGAGCAGAGGGGTGGCTGAGGCAAGTGCCTCTTCCCCTGGGGCCCGCCCAGAGGGTGCTGGGGTTCCCTTGGCTGGCTTCGGTGGGGATGCACCCTGTGTTCTCTGCTTGGGTGGTCAGATGTAGCAAATACAGATCTGGGACCGGCGGGTACTTTTCAGTATAGAAAGTACAAGTACTTCTAGTGTAAGTACTCTTTAAGTAGAAGCATGTCGTCCCGTGCAATATTTTGGACATATTTATACTACAAGTTATTCATATATCCAAAATTTAAATTTAACTGGGCATCCTGTATTTTGTGGGCAGCCACAAGCCCTGGCACAAATTGGGGTTTCTATTACCGTGAAAGGTCAGGACGGCCAAGGGCTTGTCTCAGAAAGCCTCTCCTGGGAGCACCCTTGGGGAGGAAAGAGGGGCCCGAGCCCCGCAGACAGGGCCTGGAGTGGCAGGTGGAGGGGCCAGGATGCTGCTGTGCCTGCCATGCTAGTCTTGGGGTATGTTCTGGACCCCTCAAGGTGACAGAGAGGTCCAGGGAGCAACTGGGTAGATGTGCCTGGGAAAGGGGCTGGGGAGAGAAGGTCAGGAACACAGGTGCTGGCCGAGACCCTGTGGCCTGGGGGCGGCCAGAGCAGAGGTGAGCGCCAAGAGGGAAGAGAGGTGAGGGGCCCCAGAGGAGAGGGGGCAGCCATGAGGCAGGAAGAGCCCTGAGACAGGTGAGGGCTTTGGTTACAAAGGAGGGGTCAACGTGTCACGTGCTGCTGAGGTCAAGCGAGGGCCAAGCCTGGTTCTGGACCACCAGAACAAACACCGGTCGTTGTCGACCTTGGTAAGAACAGGGTCAGTTGTGGGTGGGGAACGCCTGAATGGAGGTTTCGTGGCGGGGAGTGGAGGTGGGGAGAGTCGGCACGGACAAGTTGCAAGTTTAGTCTTGCGAGGCTAACAGCCGTCCCGGAGCTGGGACGTGGCTTTCCTGCGCATCTGAGGCAGAGTCCATCAAGAGCACTTGCCATGACTGTGTGTAAACATGACTCTCCCCTAAGCAGTGAACTGGAAATGAAGTATCTCTACGACAGCTTTTGTGTTTTCTGGGCTTGATGTTGCCTTAGTGTCTCAGTGCTGTCTGCCGTTGTCACATCCTCACCTTCAAGTCACTCCTCTGCCCCTTGCCAGGCCCTTGCCCTCCTGCTCCCAGCCAGCTGGGCACTCCTACTGCCCACTGCCTGCCCTGAAGGGGTAGAGCCCCTGGTTTAGAGCCCTGCCTCCTAGACCTCGCGTCATCCTCCATGTTGCAGGTCTTCAAGTATCTTCCTAGAAAGCGCTGTGGTAAGCGAACTTTCTGAGCTGGCCTGTCTGAAGACAGCTTTTGCTTGCGTGTTCAATTCATGGCCCTTCCGACTTCAGGGCCTTTGCACAGGCTGTCACCACTCCATGGAGTCACCCACTTGGCCTCCTCCTTGACCTGTTCAGTCTTGAGTCCCTTACAGCACCTTCCTTTGGTTGGTTTGTCCCAGTGTCCCTCTCTTTCATTAGTTTATTTCCTGCCCCTCCCTCACTGGATTGGAAAGCCTCAGAACAGGGCTTTGTTCTTTTCAGGGCCCAGTAGAGGGTGGGCACTCACTGAACCTGTGTGCAAGGGCAGGATGGGTGCTGGGGCATGAACTCGGGCGAGGAGCTTGAGCAGTTTGGGTCCACCTGCCTCCGGCTGCTGGCAACCGGTGCCTGTCGGGAGCTTTGTTCCCTCCCCACCTAGGCAGCTCTGGGGACTGAGGTCCACGCAGGGTGCTGGGCGGGCTTCACTCAGCACTCAGTCCCTTAGCTTGGGGCAATAATAATAATCACTATTGCGCCCCACCCCCTTTTCTCCTGGGGCAGCGCCCGTCAGTTGCACACGGACTTCCCATCTCGTCTGGTTTTCTTCTTTTTTTCTTCCTACCCCCTGGTCTTTTGGTTCACTTCCCTGGAGACCCCTTGGCCTTCCTCCAGCACTCCCACCCACCTCTGTCGCTTCCCAGGCCCCTGTACCTCTGACTGCCAGCGAAGCTTCAGGCTCAGTCCCTAGTTCTCCCCCCGCAGGGAGGGACCGGCTGGCCCTTGCCACATTCCCGGAGGACGTGGGTCTGCCCCCAGATGGACCCAAGGGTCCCTTCACCTGGGGTGAGGACTATTCTGCTAATGCACCATCCGGTGTTTGGCACCCTCCCCCTGCAGCTTTTGGAGTCTGGGAGGGGTCCCGCCCCCCCCCCCCCCCCCCCCCCACCTCCCTTGGGCCCCTGCCTAGCTCTGACTGCAGTGTCCAGACCCAAGGGGCTCGGGGTGGGACTGCAGGTGGCCGGGGCAGCCTTGGCGTTGCGGATGGGGAGGAGACTCCGGGCAGCAGCAGCCAGAGGGGTGCCCGGGAAAAAGGGCAGGGAGAACAGACTGGCCCGACCTCGCCGACCCTTGATTTCTTTGTCTGTGAAATGGGTTCCTCATGCGGGCAGAGGGTGCACAGGGGGCACCCTCACGTCACCCGGGAGGAAACGGGCTCGTTGGCGGGCCTGGGAGCACTCTGCAGCCTGTGCAGGCTTCCCTTTAAGGCCACCCCTACTCAGAGTGCTAAAGCCCAGGCCATGATGTCTCCAACACCTTCCAGGTGGCTGTCCCTGGGGTCCAGCTCTGCCCCTTGCAAGCTGAGTCTGGCTGCCTCCTCCCCACCTCGTCCCAGCACTCTGCAGGGCCCTCCAGACCAGGAAGCAGCAGCACTAGGCTAGTCAAGCCATTGTGGCCCCCGCGGCGGGGGGCGGGGGGGGGGTGGCTTTCAAGGACTTGGGCCACCAGGAGGGAGGAGCCTCTGCAGATGCAGAGCTGAGGGGCCACCAGAATCAGGCTGAGTGGAAGTCCAGGCCCTTTTCTCCATTGGCTCTTGGGGGCCAGGGGAGGGGTAGCCTCAAGCCCAGGGTCTGGGGGTGAGGTGGGTTGGGTGGTAGCCAGCAAAGGCTGTGGCCCTCCAGGGGCTGGGCCACTCTGCACCGAGGGACCTCTTCACACCAAGTCTGGGATCAGAGGTCAGGGATCAGGGCACTGCCCAGGAGCTCCTGGACCCTGGACCCGGTCCTCCCTTCTCCTGGCCCCATCACAGCACAACAGTGTCCCCCAAATCCCTGATACGGTGGTCAAGACTCAAGTCCCAAGCTCCACCACCCCTTCCTCTGAAGCCACATCAGCTGCCCCTCTCCATTCCTTGTTTTTCCCGCCTGGACCCCTTGCTAATGGTGTCGGCTTTGCAACACTTCTGCCATCCACCTCGGCAACCTCAGGACACCCTGGAGCCTGGTCCCCCAGTGGCTGGTCCGAGCTTCCGGCAGCACTCAGGCAGCACACGGAGGGATTTCTGAGTGGATCCGTGTGCTCCTGTGAGAGGCTCCATGATTCCACTTTCCTCTCCTGGAGGACAACCGCCAGACAAATCCTGGCATCTGGGAAACATGATGTGAGCTGGCTTCCCGTTTGCCCCCTCGCGCCACGGCCCTCGCATTGGCGATCCTGGCCTCAGACCAGTTCAGCTCCTGGGTGCAGGGTCCTCCCCACTCTGCGGGGGTCCCTTGGCGTGACGCTGGCGAGGGCTAGTCCCCTTCCCTGTCTCTAGGTGGTCGTAGCGGCCTCGCTGGGCCCCAAAGCAGGTCGAGGGTCCTTAGGCCTGGTGCCCTAGGTCTCGACTCCAACCCTGAGGGTGCGGTAAACTCAGCTCTAGGCTGCCCTGCGGGGTCACCGCGGGGAACGCGGGGCGACGCGGGAAAGGACGCGGGGAAGGGGAGCACAGTAGCAGGGGGGCTGGGTTCAAAAAGAGTTAGAGGGGGGGATCTGGGACTACCTGTCCCGCACCCTCACCCTCACCAACCATCATCACACCCCCGGCCCGCAGCGTCGGCAGGCAGGTAGAGCTCGCGGGGACCGGGGAGACTCAGCAAGAACCACCCCCCCCCCCCCC
>NW_024412376.1:167785570-167831156 GCF_014898765.1 Herpailurus yagouaroundi | reverse complement strand
GAAGGTGGGGGTGGTTGGTGGAAGGCCTGGCCACAGGCAGGGCGCGTGCAGGTGGGGCTGCTCAGAGTGGACACCCCTGTCGGTCAGCCCCTGCCTCCTGTGGCGTCTGGGCTGGGGGTCAGCAGAGGTGACCAGGCGGGCTTTGTGGCCCGTGCTCTGCAGGCCTTCTCCTCCCGGTTGATTGTCTCTCCTCTTGCTTCTCCCCTCATCCCCCTTTGGCCTTTGCCCTCCTCTTCCCGCCCTGCGTGGGGCTGTGATTGGTCCAGGCCATGGGTGGGGCCGGCCGGCCTGGCCACTGGGTCGCTGCCCAGGAGAGGCCAGGGTCAGTGGGGAGCGTGCAGTGGTGCCCACGTCCATCCATCCTGGTTTCCCACTTGGACCTTCTCCTGAGCCTACCGAGGATCTGCTTCTGTGTCCTGATCCAAGCAGGTCACGGGGCTCCCGGGCTCTGCAGCTCCCAGCCCAGGAGAGTGGAGGCCACAGAGCTGGCAGGGCCTGAGGCCTCTGAGACCTCCTGAGGCCCCCCCCGGGGGGGGGGCATGGCTCCCAGAGGGGTCCCGCTGCCCTGGCCTGTCCCCCCAGACCCCCTGAGGCCCCCATTGTAGGGGTGCTTCCGGATGTACCCCCACGGCACCTGCCTCTCCCCAGCTGCCTGCTGTGGACACACGGCAGCCAGTGTGCAGAGTCCCAAGGGGCCGGGGGCCAGGGCAGGTCAGCTGCACCTGTGGCCTGTCCGTGGCCATCCGCCGCCATCCAGGAATTCGTTCTGGGGGTGGCCGGGCAGAGGAGGGCTGTGTTTGGCCGAGGCCTGCCCAGCTCTTGGTCTCTGGGGGAGGGACTCGGGCCCAGGGCCGCAGCGGGCAGCGGGCAGGCCAGGCCCGGCCCTTTCCACTCAGAGGGGGCTCTGGAGGGGCAGCCGTGTCACCCAGCAGCTCTGACTGCCCTGTCCCTGCAGGCTCCTGCTTCTGGGTGGCCGTGCTGGATGGCAACGTGGTGGGCATCGTGGCGGCGCGGGCCCACGAGGCAGACAACACGGTGGAGCTGCTGCGCATGTCCGTGGACTCGCGTTTCCGTGGCAAGGGCATCGCCAAGGCGCTGGGCCGCAAGGTGCTGGAGTTCGCTCTGGTGCACAACTACTCGGCGGTGGTGTTGGGCACGACGGCCGTCAAGGTGGCCGCACACAAGCTGTACGAGTCGCTGGGCTTCAGACACATGGGCTCGAGTGACCACTACGTGCTGCCCGGCATGACCCTGTCGCTGGCCGAGCGCCTCTTCTTCCAGGTCCGCTACCACCGCTACCGCCTGCAGCTGCGCGAGGAGTGACCGCGTCCCGCCTGCCCGCCCACCTGCCGCCCCGTCCGCCTGTGCCCGCCTGCCCACCGCCCGGGCCCGCTTCCAGACGCTCACCTTGGCGTTCGTGTTGGGTTTTCCCTTTTCAACATCACGCGGTTCTCTGGCTGGTTCTCCGGGGCTGTGGGGCTGTTGCTCGTCTGTGACACTTTTGGGGCTAGGTTGTTCGCAGCCGCGGCCCCTTGCCCTCTCCGGCCTTCCGGGGCTGCACCCTGAAGAGTGACAGCATGGACCACCACGCGTCCACACGGCTGCTTGGCCTGCTCGAGGGGCCTCTTCCCGCCCACCGCCATCAGGGCAGGCCCAGCCTGGCCCACCAAGCACAGGACCTCCTCGACGAGGCCCCCCCCCCCCCCCGCCCCGCCCAGCAGACCCCTGGCCACCGGCCAGGCTATGGCTCAGCTGTCGGCTCCCGGGAGGCGTGGCCTGCTGGGCCGGCCGGCCGCTGCCCCACGGGGCACGGAGCTAGCCACGGGTCCCGCTTTGCTCTGTGCATGCTGAGGACACGGCCTGGCTGCAGCATGCCGCATGCCCCACGGCCTCCCGCCCTGCTGCCCTGCTCAGACTGGGCCTAGACTGGTGAGCGCCCCCTGCCGGGCCTTTGAGCTAGCCACGGCAGCCCGCCTGCCCTGGGGGGGGGGGGGGGGGCGTGCCTATCTCTCGCCGCCCCTCGCTCTACCCAGCCCAGCTTTGCTTTGACATGGAGTCACATTTCTTTCCTTTTGGTCCCTGCCCCTCCCCTCCCTGCCCCAGCTTTGCTGACTGGCATCCTCACCCACGTGTGGTTCCCGTAGCAACCTGTCGCAACCTGTCGCACAGCCTGGTCGGGGTCCTTCAGGAGAGCAGGGTGGGGAGGCAGTCACGTGGTCGCCTCTCCCCAGTGCCAGCTAGAGTACGGTGGCCTTCCCCAGACCTCCCCGAGGACCGCCCTGCCTCACGGCTGCTGGGTTCTGCCCTGTGAATCTTACTTTACTCAGCCAGGCCGCTGCCAACACCACTGAGCCCACAGCTTCTCCCAGCCTGAAACCGACCTGTTTTTTAATAAGTTATTTAGACAGAATAGCACTCTGCATGACTTTAATTCTTGGGACAAAATGGTAGTTTATACCTTCACGCACACACACACGCACACACACACACACACAAACACACACACACCTGTCTAGAATATGCACTACTTCTGGCCCAGTTTGGTGGGGGTGGGTGGCCGGGTGGGTGGAGGGTTTCAGATTTTGAAATCTGGAGGGAGAACCCTGACTTAGCATTCTTTCCCCCTAAAGAGCATTCCTGGTTTGTGGGGAGGTTCTGGGCTGCCCTGTCCAGCCTTGGCTCGTAGGACTGAACTCAGGATGGCAGCAGGTTCCCCCCGATGCCTTTGGGAGGAGCGAGCGCTGTCTGCCTTGGCTGGGGGGGGGGGGGGGGGGGGGGCGCGGGGGCCGTGGGGCCCCCCCCCCCCCCCCCCCGGCCTCTCCCTCTCAGGTGGGAGGTGGCTGTCAGGCGTGGGGTAGCCTGGACGGGGGAGGAAAGGGGCGGATGGCAGGGCCCACTTGTCCAGCTTGTGAGTCTGGACCCGGCCGTGGGGGCAGGAGGGGCATGAATACGGCCACCGAGGCCCCTCTACTTGGTGGGGTGAGGAGGGGGGGTGGCAGGCACAGTGGGCCGCTGAGCTCGGTCCCGTGTGCGGGACACAGAGGGGACGTTCTTAAAAAGGCACTCCGGAAAGCAGCAGACGAGTAAAACGAGCCCAGTTTCCCGAGGGGCCTTTTGTGCCTCAGCAATCGAGATATTTGCAGAACATTGTACAGACCCCACTGTCCCCTGTACATTTCTCCCCGGTGGCGTCCAGTCCCTGCTTGGGGATGGGAGTTTTGTAGACTGTACAGAAATCGGCACCCTATTTTCTTGCAGCTCTCAGATTTTGTTAATCTGGATATACAGACAGACGTAAAGTGTTTTAGCAAAATGGAAAACAAACAGTTGTGCCTTTTTCCTCTTTTTGTTCGGATTGGTTTGGGCTTGGGGCGGCCTCAGTTGGCGTGGGGCGTGGCGGGGGCTGCGGCTGGGCTGAGGCCTGGCCGGGCAGGAAGGGCAGGTGGGGGCCGCGCGGGGTCAGCACGGTGGGTTGTGTCTTGTCAGTGGCAGCTTGGGGACGCTGCCAGCTTCCATTGATCCTGTGCCTTTGGAGCCTCTGGTCCCTGGTGTCGGGACTTGTGGGGTGGGTGGGGGCCGCTGGAGCCCCGGTGGGGCTGGGGCTCCGGAGCTGCCGGCATCTGTTTGACGCTGACCGCAGCGCGTCACTGGGGTTGCTCCTGGGCAGAGGCGTGGCCCTCCGCTGCCCTGCTGGCCTCTGTCTGTCCGTGTGGGGTCTGCGGGCTGGGTGGGCTGTGGTGTCTTTCCCAGGCGGACGGCCCAGAGGGTAGGGACACTGGCTGGACTCCGCACCTTTCTTTACTGCCCTTCCACTGCCGCCAGGACTTGGGAGAGATGCCGGGGGCGGGGGGGCATGACAGGGTGGCCGTGCGTCTGGAGCCCAGATGCCCAGCTGCTGTGGGCACAGGCACCTGTGTGCTCAACAGGCTGGGTGCCCCCCGTGCCTGGGACGGGGCCTTCGCCTGGCCAGCGTGCGGTGCAGCGGGGCCCGAGGATCACTGGGGGAGCAGATCCCCCGTCTGTCCCCTGGGCCACGCTGGTGGAGGATGCCTGTCTCTGGCTCGCCACCTCCCGCCAGCCTGGGAGCTAGCCGCTCCACAGACGTGCACTGAGATGTGAATTTTATACATTTGTAGAAACTCTGACGTTACTTCTTCTACCTCTGTGAAGCATCCTCCTGGGACCCTGCTCCCTCTCCCTGCTGGCCTCCTAGGCCTCCCCCAGGGGCGCCTGCCGAGGCCCAGGAAAAGCCAGCCCCCCAGGCTTGGCACCCATGCTCAGGAGACAGGGCTCCCAGGACTTCTGGAAGCCTCTGTTTTTGGACTGGAAAGCAGGAGGTGGAGTGTTCCAGAATGTCCTTGTTAGATGAGCCTGAGACATAGACCCGATGGGTAGTTCCCAGCAGTGGGATTCGGGGCGGCTGCGGGCTCTGGCGCCTTGGACCGGCCTGGAGCCACCAGAGTCCTGGCGGGGGGCCCACTGCCCAGGTTTGGGGTCTGCAGACAGCTGGCCCCTGGGGGTGGTGGCTAGAGCGAGTGCACGTACTGAGGCCAGCCGCCTGGAGGCCCCTGGTGACGTCTCTTACCTTTCATCTGTACCCGTGTCCAGCCTGGCCTCCCACTGCTGCCCTTGGGTGAATGGGGCGGAGACGCCGGGCCAGCCTGCCCCCAGGGAGTCGGAGGTCCGGCTCTGGGAGACAGGCTTGAGCTGGGGGGCCCTACAACCCAACCTGTCCGAGGCCTGAGGTCTGTGGGCGGCCCCCAGCCTGCCCCCGGCATCCTTCCTCACAGAAGGCCTTCAGAGGGGACAGGCTGGGGGACGCTCCTCCGATGGCTTTCTTGAGTATCTGGCGAGCGCTTGGGAGGCTCCCTGGGCCACAGGGGGAGTGACTGCCCCTGCCTGCCCTGGCAGTGGCTGGCAGATGTGGCCCCGAGCCGAGGCCCTTGCTGCGGCGGGGCCGGGGCCGGAGCTGGGCAGCTACCCTGAGGCAGCCTTCCTGTGGGTGTCCAGGGAGTGGCTGGACGGTGGCCCCTGAACCTCGGGAACCCACCACCCTCCCCAGCGAGGTGGGCGGTGTCGCTCCTGTGTCTGAAGCTGCTTCAGTGAATGTGTTTTGGCCATAGCCTGTGTCCCTGGTCTCCCGGTCCTTTGGTGGAGGCGTTAGGGCGTGTGTTCTAGGCTGGGTGTGGGGCAGATCCTGGAACGTTTGCTCCGTGGTGCTGACGATAGGCTTCCAGCAGTGCTGTGAGTGGGGCGGCCCGGGGCCTGGGGTGCGGGAGGGGAGCCCCGGCCTACCGTTGTTGGATGTATTGTTTTTTAACAGCAATAATTAGCCATTTTGAAGACGGAGTGTGTCTGGTGTGTGTGCCTGTGTGGCTGTGTGTGTGCATGGTGTGCGTGTGCACACGTGTATGTGTGCCTGTGTGTATGCACACGTGTGCTCACCATATGTGCACGGGCATGCCTGTGCCTGTGTGTGGACGTGCATGTGTGTGCACACATGTGCAAGGGTGTGGTGCCGGGGAGGGAGCCTGGTAGCCGAGGACCTCCCGTTCCAGCCAGGACAGGCTGGCCCCAAGCCCTGTGCCGAGCAGCGGGGTCCTGGCAGGTGGCCGCGTCCACGGCTCGGCGCTGGGCCCTCTCCCTCCCCCTGGCCCTTCCCCAGGGCCCAGCGGACCTTGAATGTAGTGTGCCCTTCCCCCCCGGTGGATGGCACTGGGTGGGCCTGTGTGAAGCGGGGGCGACCCAGGATGAGCCTTTGCTTGCGTCTCTGGGTGTGCGGGGAGAGTGGCAGGGTGGACACTCAGCCAGACGAGCTGTGATCAGAGCTGATAACATGGCGTCACCTTGGCCAGGCTGTTTGACCACAACTGCCATGGACACTGTGTCTTTGGGGGCACAGAGCCCAGACCATTTCATGGTGGCTGGTTGCACTTCCTGTGGTTTACTGTTTATGGGTCCACGACCGTGGCAACTTCCCTGAGACCCCAGGATGCGCCAAAACGGCCCTTGAGAGGGCCCAGAGGGGCAGCCGGCCAAGTTCCAGAGGGGACAGGCTGCTGGGCCAGGGGCGGGTGGGGGGGTCCCAGGCCTCCTGTGGGCGTGTGAGCAGCAGGAGGGGTGGGGAGTGCTGTGGCCCCTCCGCCTACGTGGCCCCCGATGCTGCTGTTTCTCAATAAAACCGGACTTGACGGAACTGGGCTCCTGTGCTTTCTTGAGGGGCCCGCTTGGCACTTCGCCAGGAAAGGCTGCTTTTCTGGAGATGCTCCTTGGGGGTTGGGGCAGGTGCTGGGTGACCTTGGGAGGCGAGGCCGCTGGCCCTGTGCTGGCTGCCCTGGCCAGGGCTCCACCGCAGGCCTGGGCATCCTCCTGCCCACGTGGCGCCTCTAAGGAGTGACTGCGCTCTGAGGGGCAGTGGGAACTGTGGGGCCAGGCCACGGCATCAGGCCCACTCCCTCCTGGTGTAAGGGAGAGAGTCCAGTCCCAGCAAAGGGGTGAGGAGGGGGCTCGGACACTGAGATGCTCCCCAGGCCCAGACAGTTCACCGTGGTGGGCCTTCCCTTGGTGGGAGGAGCGACCTTGGCTGTCCCGGTCTCCAGGGTCTCCCCTCCTGCCACAGGCCCTCCGGCCAGCTAAGTTGAAGCCGGCATCTAGGGTTTCGAAGCCGGAGGATACCAGCTGCCTTGGGCAGCATGCTCTGGCCCTTGCCGGCCCAGGGGCGCGAGGCCTGTTTGGACGTCAGCCTGAGCTCAGTCATTTCCTCCCAGACATCTGTGTGAAGCCCCGCGGTGGCCGTGCCTCTGAGGTGACAGCATAGAGACAGGCCGCCAGAGGCGTGGCCATCCCTGTGTGCACGTGGGCACGTGGACATACCACACACCCCCACGGCCGGCATGGAGGGGCCCAGCGGCAATTCCCCGCCATCTCCGGATTCCGGAATGTTCCATCACGCAGCAGTCAGGGCTGGCCACACAGATCCTTGCGCTTGCACACTCCGTGGAAACAGTGATGGTATGTTGAAGCCATGGGAAAAATGGGCCTGGGCACAGCAGAAAAGGGGTGCCGTGTGTGGTGGGCTGCGCAAAAGGGGCAGCGTGGAGACCCCGGTCACCATTTAAATGAGCAGCTCACACATGGGAGTGGAGGCCCCCGGGGGTGCCAGGGTGGTCTGGCAACGGGACCCCAGGGGCGCAGAGCAGGGGAGCAGTTAGACCTGGGGCTTGTACAATGATGTGACCGTTCTGTGCCTCAGTTTCCCCACTGTAAAGGGGCACCTCTGTCACCGCCCGCTGTGAGGCTGTTGGGGTGCGTGGTCTGGGCTCTTCTTGGCACTTGGGGCGGGGGGAATCTGAGAAAACCGCTTCTGGAGGAGACTCAGGGGAGCTGGCCGGCAGGTGGCCTGTGGGGAGGCAGCGGGGCCCGGGAGCGTGACTCCAGAGGCCCTGCCGGCCCGGCTGGGCTCTTGGAGACACCGGAGCCTGCACACAGGCCCCTCTGGCCTCCAGAGGAGCCTGTCATGAACACCAGCCCAGTGCCCGTGGTGCTGTGTTCTCTGTGCGGTGCAGCTGCCATCTTGGCGGCCCCGGGAGGCTCAGAGAGCCGGCAGGGAGGGCACCCACTGGGTGGGGCGCAGCTGTGGCCCCGGAGGAGCCCACCCCCAGGCTCCAGGGGAGCAGGGCTGGGAGGGCCTGCGGTGAGCCAGGCAGGGCCACGTGTCGGGCGCTTCGCCCTGGGTCTGGCTGAGGGCTGCGGACAGGCATTTCCATCCCTGGGAGGAATTTGGCCGGCTTTGAAAAGACCTTTACTCCAGGGGACAACCCGGGGGGTGAGCGTGCCCCCCCCCCCCACAGCCTGCTCTGGCCGTGACGCCAGTACAAAGTGCCCCGTGCTGACCTTGGGGACGGCCACACGACGGGCTGGTGGAAACCAGTTCTCTCCTCCCACTGTTGCCTGGGGCCACAGACAAAATGAAGGGGAAAAATGCACACACCGGGGGAAGGTGCTGGCACAGGGGGTGGCGGTGGCTGGGTGGTTGCTTGGAGACTCCGCGGGACGTGGGCTGGGCCGAGGGCCCGGGGCCTCCCGCAGTGGCGCCAGGTGTCCCCACGAGTGGCCGGCGCTCAGGCTCACCTTAGGGGGCATCTGTGGGCAGCAGCCAGAGTTGGGTGCCAGGCCCAGGCCAGCCCTCCGAGGCCAGTTCCCAAGCCTACGACGCGGGCGGACATGGGCCACACCTGCCCGAAGACAGGATCAGAACATGCTCCACGGCGCCTGGAGAGATGCCCGTGCACGCACGCTCACAGTGACAGGCAGACGGGCCACATCCACCCCTGTGTCGTACTACCTTGACCTTGGCTGTGCATCTCACCTGGCCCGCCGGGGCCCCTGGGCCAGGGAGCAGGCCTGTGGGGGCTGGGCCAGGCCAGGCACTCACCTTTGCTCACCACTTCAGGGTCCCCGCTTCCTGGGGATCAGCTGGTTCTGAGAGAGCCGACGGGGGGGGGGCCTGGAGGGCCCTTGGGGACCCCAACCCTGGGTGGGACCTTGCCAAGGCCCTCAACGGTGGCTCAACAGCTCCTTCCTGACAGGAAGGGTGGGGGCTGCCCACAGCTGCCATCGCCTGCCACCTGCTGGTCTACAGGTGGGGTGGGGTAGGGCTTCCTGGGCCTCCGGGGACCATGGGGAAGGTGGGGGAGGGCAGCGCTGTGGGGGCTCAGGTGCGGTGGGTGGGCCCGGCCCTCCGTCCCGGCCTTCCTGCCCCTTGGGTGGCTGGACTGTCCTCTCCCATCGGGGAGGAGCCTGGCAGCGTCGTGTGGCACCTGCCCGGCCCGACTCACCTGCAGGTGCAGCTCCGAGGCCTGCATGTGCTGCAGGGACTCCCCGGTGCCCCTGGCAAGAGCTGGAACAAAGGGAAAGAGGAGAGAGGCAGCCCCAGGCCGCCTGGGCAGGGACAGGGCCACGGGAAGGCTCAGGCCCAGCCCTGCCCTGGCCCCCAGGCTCCTCAGTTATTTCCTGGGTCCACGTGGCCACCTGCGCTAGTAGGTCCGACAGCCCCTGGCTGGTCCCATCTCCACCGGCCACATCCGTGGCACAGGCTCGAAGGCACCATCACTGCACCGACCATGGGTCCCTGGGGCAAAAGCGCCCTCCAGGCTGTAGACCGGCTTCTCTGCTGCCGACCTCAGCCAGTGGGGGTCTGGCCGGGGGGGGGGCCCCCCCCAAGTGCCGTGCCAGGGCCTCCAGTTCTGTCCAGAGGCCCCGGGGCTGGGAGGAGGAAGGATCAGAGGGCAACTCTGGCTGCAGCTGCTGGGGCAGGAGGGCCCGCGCTCCCCGCCAAATTCCCTGTGGAGGCCCACATAATGGTAGAGCCTGTGGGGGCACTTCTTGGTGCCGGTGGCCTGGCCCTGCCATGTGGCCTGGGTCAGCATGGGACACCTGCCCCTCCAGCCCTGAGAAAGGGGGTGGCCCAGGCGGGGAGGGGTCAGCTGGTTTAGTGTTTCTCAGAGTTTGCTCTGAAGTTTTTTGTCCCTTGGATCAATAAATATTTCATTCCATCCTACAAAGTTATCTGAAATTTTCAGCACAAAGATTGTGACAGAAAGACTCTAGGAATGGGTGGGAGCTGCCTTGTTCTGTCTCTGCTGTGACTCAGGGGTTAGCTGGCCATCTCCCTGGGGAGCCAGTCTCTGGGTGCCTGAAGCGGGTCAGCACTTATTTGAA
Organism: Herpailurus yagouaroundi; assembly: GCF_014898765.1. Classification (NCBI taxonomy): domain Eukaryota; kingdom Metazoa; phylum Chordata; class Mammalia; order Carnivora; family Felidae; genus Herpailurus; species Herpailurus yagouaroundi. Next base: position 167,821,436 of record NW_024412376.1, on the reverse strand, counting down.
GGCAGTGGCCTTGTCTCCTCTGTGCTGTGCAGAGAGGACACTGGTGGTGCTGGAAGGCAGGGAGCCGGGGCAGAGGCTGCTGGTGTAGGGCTGTTGGGTCCCTGGGAGGGCAGCATGGCACCCATTCCCTCTGACCTGGCATGCACATTGGGAGCCCTGTGGTGTGGCCACGGCCACCCTGGGGGAGCTTCAGGAGTGCTCAGGTGCTTCTTTTTTTTTTTTTTTTAATTTTTTTTTCAACATTTATTTATTTTTGGAACAGAGAGAGACAGAGCATGAACGGGGGAGGGGCAGAGAGAGAGGGAGACACAGAATCGGAAACAGGCTCCAGGCTCCGAGCCATCAGCCCAGAGCCCGACGCGGGGCTCGAACTCACGGACCGCGAGATCGTGACCTGGCTGAAGTCGGACGCTTAACCGACTGCGCCACCCAGGCGCCCCTCAGGTGCTTCTTAAGGGCAGGAGGTGGGACCTCGCCCCTCAGCCTATTGGGGAAATACTGACTGTGCACAGAACCTCTCCACTGAAGGACGGAGTTTCCTCTGCTGGACAGAGCCAGGATGGGGCACGTCCAGGCCTTTCACGAGTCCCTCAGTTAGGCTCACGCTCTGCCTGCCGGGGTACAGGCGAGTGACGGGCACCACGAGGCAGAAAGTGGCCCTGAGTCCCCACAAGGGGCAGCTGCTGTAGTTGTCCCTGAACTCAAACAGCCATGTGCCGTCCAGACCTGCCCGCACACGCTGGGACCTGTGGATCTTCCACCTCAAATAACAGCTCGTCATGGATCTGGGCGACCAACCTGGCAGACTCGGCGGGGGTGGGGTGGGGGAGTCACCCTGAGATGTGGCGTCTGGATACCGAGCTTCATGCAGCGATGGGACACACGGGCGCCATGGAAGGACATGACTTGTGGGAGCAGGAAGACCTAGCCAGCTCCTGCTGCCTGCGGTCACCTGCCTGTCACCAGCACAGTCCCCAGGGAAGAGGGGGGCACAAGTTAGAGGTGACCCCGGCTCCCCTGCTCCTGCCTTTGGTTCCCATCACGGGGGGGGTGGGTCCCTGGGACACCTGGCCAGGCCTGGCCACACCCTTCTTTCCGTAGAGTCGAGGCTCTGCTTGTGGGTCCTCGCAAGGAGGCCGCCTACGATCTGGGCACCTTGCTGCCGCCCCTGCCCTGAGACCTCCCTTCCCCCCACTCGGCCTGGGGGCTGAGCCCCATGTATCCCATCGCCCAGAGGGGCCAGGGCTCGCTCCGAGCTCCCTGCACGGGGTGCGCCCCTGTCCTGGAAGCCACTCTGGCTCTGTGCCCCTGTCAGCCCTGGCCCGCCCGCTCCCTTCTTCAACACCCTTTCTCTAAGGCCCTTCGGGTACCCCTGGAAGTAGGGAGGTGGGGCCTGGACTGTGGCAGGAAGTGTGGGGGCAGTGGGCACCAAGGGGCAGGGGTCTCGGGAGGGCTTCGGCTCAAGTGAAGGCGCAAATGTGTGCACGGGGAAGGGACGGAGCAGTGGTCCTCACTAGCTCCATGCCGGCTGCACAGAACATGGCTATTGCTGGGTTCGGCCGGCTCGTGCCAGATTTCACGCATTCTGGTGGGATCTGGGTCGACTTACGTGCTTCGGGCAGGTGACGCTGGCCAGGGGCTGTGGCCCTGGATCTGGTGCTAGCCCTGCCCTCGGGGCCGAGGAAGGTGGCTGGCCCTGCACACTCAGGGAGGGGAGGCGTGGTGCAGGTGACCCACAGGAAGGGTGGTGGACATCAGGGAGGGACCCGTGTGCCCTGCCCTTGTGTGCCTTGCTGTCCCTGGGACTGGGCCTTCAAAGTCAGAGGCCACGTCTGGTCCTTGTCACTTTGCAGGCATAGCCTGCGAGGGAGGAGGCCCCGTGGGGCAGAGCTGTGGGCCCAGAAGCACCGGGAAACCGGGGCCGCACAGGCGAGGTGTGGCGGGGCCCGCTGGGCGGTGGTCACCATGACGGCAGGCCCTGGCTGGGGGAGGGCAGCCCTCAAGCCTCTGGGGGAGACGCACAGGGTCTGCAGCGGAGATTCGTAGCGCCCACCCCAGTCCATTATCCCTCTCCCTTTGCTGTCGGGTGGGGTGGTGCCTCCAGCTCCAGGCATCTCGGGGCGCTCTCTCAGATCGGGTGGCCCGAGGCGTATGCCCTCCAGCTTCCAGGAAGACTCTCAAAAGGGCTGACTTGGCCAGGGCTCTTTCTGACCGCCACTATTTTCTCCTTTTGCTTGCAAGGCGCTGTGATGGTGAGAGCAGACATCGCCATCAGGGCCCCGAGAGGCAAAGGGCCAGGGAGCCAGAGGGACCTTGGTCCTGCCGCCCTGAACCTCCGAACCAGAGTCGGCAGTTGTGGGATTCTGCATTTCTATGATGGGAGGAAAGTCCACCTTTGGAGTCCGGGCCGCCGCAAGTGGACAGTGTCACCAACAGCACGCGCACGTCCTCCTGGCAGGGAGTCCACAGGGCGTCACCCGGGCCGCAGGCCCCCGTGGCCGCCCCGGGACGTGTGCCTGCGTTTCACACCGTCTCTGGCCAAGGGCCACTGGCACCTGCCTCCGCTTTCTTAAACAAACTTCAAGGTCTCCGGTGGGGTCACTGCTCCCACGGGAACTTAGTTTTCAAACGGGCAGAAACTCCGAAGAGGGACTCATAACCGTTTTCAGTTTAGCAGAATCAGTTTTCACGCTTCCTGAAATGACACTGTGAATTCTGAGCCACCTAAGAATAGGTCTGAGCCGTGAGTCACTCACACACCCCTCTCACCGCTGACTTCTAACTGGAAACTGGGGCACCAGAGAGAAGAGGCTCAGAGATGCCCGCGCTGGACCCTGTTGTCCCCGGGACGTGAGTGGGCAGCTGAGGTGATTGCCGCCCTCTGCCCTCCACCCGGGGCTCCTGTTCGGGAGAGCTCCAGAAAGGCTCTGCCAGGCCCTGTCACTGCTCCGCATCCTTCCCGCTTCGCCCCTGCCTGCCCGCCCTGCCCGCAGGGGCAGGCCAGGGCCTGCTCAGGGCTCCCCAACCCCACTGCCCTGCTGTCTCGAAGAGTCTAGGCTCATCGAGGCCACTCTTCGCTGCTTGGCTGGGCCTCTTGCCTCCCCTGGGCCCATTTCTGAGGCCAAGACAGCGAGTGCCCCGCAGAGCTGGGTGAGGCCTGGCCACAGGGTGCCCCAGGTCGATGGCACATTGCCAGTGGCTGGAGGTCGGACAGGCGCCCTCGTGGCAAGCAGATATACAATATCACATGTGCAAGACCACCGTGTGGCCTTTGGTTCGGCCAAGCTCGCACAGGCTGTTTGCAGGCTGTCTAAGTTGACCCTACAGACACCACACAGGGGGCAGGACGCATGGGTCTGGGACTGGCAGGAAAGCCCTGAGGAGCTCTGGATAAACTGGAGGGGCCGGCACTGCCGTGGGGCAGGGCCCAGGAGACTCGGAGAGGAGAGCATTGCACATTCTGTTCTTGCCTCTTGCCTCCCCCTGTTGCTACAGAGATGTGGCCCAGACCCCGGGACAGGTGCCCACAGGTAACTTGCACCTGTGGGGTCTCAGACACCCGCCCTCCGTCGCTCCACCCCAGGCCCTGGATGGCAGCCTGCGCTGGCCCCCTCCCGTGCTGCTTCTCCCTGAGGCAGACGGTCAGGGGCAGTGCCTGGGGCAGGGGCTGCCGGGGCGGCTTCCCCGGCTCTGTGGGTTCAGGGGGACAGTCTCCTCCCCACTCCTTCGCTAGGGTGCCACCCAAAGTCTCTGGCAGGGCCTTTGCCCGGGGCACATTTCTGTATAAAATGGCTGGAATTGCCAAAAGGACACGGGCTCCAAAGTCAAAATGAACAGTAGGAAATATGTGAAGACGGAGCCAGGAGAAGGCTTTTTAAGGAGAGACACGGGGTTTCGGAGAAGGAAAGAAATCTTTGCCTTGAGAAGGTGGAACAGTACCGAAGTCAAGAGGAAATTGTAGCCTCAGATGGAAAAGGGGGCTGCAGGCAGGCAGGTCCCTTGTCCCGTGCAGGGGACCCAAGCGGCATGACCCCCTCCCTCTACTGCAGGGCCGGAGAGGCGGCTGCCCAGCCCGGTCGTGACCTTATCTTCCTGGGCAGCGCTGGGTGCAGGGACAGGCGCGCTCTAGCCTGTTGGAGGACCCCCCCCCCCCCCCGCCCGAAGCGGGCAAACACACCGGACCGAGGAGGGAGGGAGCCAGACCTTCCGGGGTCTGACACACTCACTTCTCTGGGGGACTTCCAGGCTGGCTGTGCGGAAGGGGTCCCGGAGTTCTGGAGGAGAAGCCGCCCCTGCCACATGTACTAGGACCCTGGGTGGCTGCGAGGCGGGGCTCCGGGCCAGCAAAGCACCAGGTGACAAGGAGCCCCTGCCTGGCTTTGCCACATGTACTAGGTGTGTGTCCCCCTCCCCCTGGGGGAGCACCTGAGGCAGAGACCAAAAGTGGAGAGAGCTGTGGCCCGGAGGTTGAGCCCCCAGCCCCAGGATGCATCTGAGTGCCAGCCGGGGGCGGGACGGAGTGTCTGGCACACCGGGGTGATAGCGGCAGGCGGGGGGGGGGGGGCGCTGGAGTCTCCATGTCCTGACAGAGTGTCCGTGGGGTCCACCCGCCTCCAGGCTGCTGCATGTGGTGCCCCTCGAGATGGGCGGGAGGGGCTCAGACGCTCCCGGGAGACACATTTCTGCACCAGCTGAACCTCAAGAGGCCCCTTCGTGCCCCGAGGTAGATGGGCTGCCGTTACTGCAGCCGCGTGGGCCAGCCCTCGGGCACTTGGCCCAGCCTGGGTCAGGCGAGGGCCCTCCCAGGAGTGTGACAGGAGCTCAGGCCCAGGGGGCCCCTTTGCCTCCACGTGCGGGAAGTGGGAGGCGTTGCTTTGCTCCCGGGAGATGCATGCACATGGCTCAGCCACAGAATCCACGGGCCTCCCCCCACCCCCCGAGCCCCGGGAAAGGCGGGTCCGCGCACCGGGTCGGGCCCAGGCCGGCTGGCCACTCACGCACTGACCTGGCCGCCCGAGTAGGGGAAGTGGCCACTGCAGTACGATGTGGGTCACGGCTATCTTACGGAGGTCTGCGGCCGAGCCTGTGGACACAAAAGGTGCTGCTTCACAAAAGATGTGAGGACCAGGGCCCCACAGCGGGGACTGCCCAGCACGGTCCGCAGAGGCAGGCTGAGTTTTCTATGCTATAGAACGCAGGACCCCACGCCCCGCGGGTTAAGACAACCCAGACCTGCCATCTCACATCTCTTGTAGAGCAAGAACCCAACCTGTGCGGCTGGGCCCTCCGCTGGGGGTCCCACAGGCTGAGATCGGTAAAGGGCCTGGCCATGTCCTCGTTTGGAAACTTGACTAGGGAAGACCCACTTCCAAGTGACCCCACGTTGTTGGCAAAACTCAGTTCCTTGCAGTGGCTCCAGGGGAGGTCCTGTGTTGCTGCGGGCTGTGGGCCACACGCTCAGCCCCGGAGGCTGCACGGGCCCTCCATCCAACAAGCAGTTTTGCTTCTCCACGGCCAGCACAAGGGCATCTGCTGCTGGGAATCTCTGATTCTGACCCCTAAACCTTTCAAGGGCCCATCTGATTAGGTCAGGCCCACGCTGGACAGTACCCCCCCCCCCCCCCCCCGCCTTTTTAAAAATTTTTTAATCTTTATTTTTGAGAGAGAGAGAGAGAGAGACAGACAGAGCATGAGCAGGGGAGGAACAGAGAGAGAGGGAGACACAGAATCGGAAACAGGCTCCAGGCTTCCAGCTGTCAGCACAGAGCCCGTCGCGGGGCTCGAACCCACGAACTGCAAGATCATCACCTGAGCCGAAGTCGGACGCTTAACCGACTGAGCCACCCAGGCGCCCTTGGACAGTCTCCCTTTTAACTGCAAATGCTCTTTGCCATGTGGCTTGAGGTAACCATGGGAATGATACCTCACCACATCCACAGGTTCTGCCAACATTTGGGGCATGCACACCGGCTGAAGAATCTATAACTGCGCCCACTGCACCAGCTAACACGGTGACCAGGCGGGGACGTGCACTCAGCCTTTCAGCTGTGTGGCCTTTTGGCTTGCTTTGCTCAGCTCTCCAGTGGATGACACGGGGCTATGACACAGGTGCCCGGATTTGGGTAGGGATAGATCCATCTGTCGGCCATTTAACCATGTAGGGCTGTGCTGGGCACTCTGCAAGGTGCTGGCTGGTGTAGGGGACGTGCCCGTTCCAGCGCCAGGCACACGGGGCCGTCTGGACACTCCATTCTGATCACGGGCAACGGACTGAAGTTCAAGGTTCATCGGTGGTTTTAAATCGCTTTAGCTGTTGGTGGCTCCCGAGGTCAGCGGAGAAGTCAGCGGACTGCCTTCCTCCCCTGTAGGGTAGAGCCCCCACATAGGGACGTCCCTTCCCCCGAGAGTGTGGCAGCAATGCTGGATGTGGAAGTGTGGCCGCTGAGGCCAGCCTGCGGGCGGCGGGGGGTGTCGGGGGGATGGGAGCCTGCACTCGGGTAGGGTGCCAGGGTGCCCGCTGCTTCCGGAGAATGCACAGAACTGGGGAAACAAGGATTGGGGGGGGGGGGGGGGCGAGAGAGGGGAGGGTGGGGGAAGGGGAGGCCCCAGGGAGGTGGGGGCCTCGCGGCTGGTCATGTTGGTTGCTTGGTGCGTCAGAGGCAGAACCTTCTCGCCGGCACCAGCCACTGCTTGTTCCTGGCACCTGGTTCAGCTGGGTGCAGACTCTTATTGAGTGGATGGGTGGGAAGTCACTTGCTCAGAGACACAGGTAGGCAGGGAGGCGTATCCGTGGTAGCCCGATTCCGTGGCCAAGACTCCTAGTCAGCTTCTCACGTGAATACGTCTTGTGCGTAGTTCTTTCTGGAAGGGCTCTAAAATAGCTTCGATGTCGCTTCGCACACGCCTTGCACACGCCTAGCGAACAGACATGTGGTCCTGGCCTGACTGTTGCCTCAGACCCGAAAACCTCCCCCTGGGGATCTGGAGGGCTGTCACTGTCCTCTGGGGGGTCACGCTGGGAGACGGGACCCGGGAAGATTCTCTACGGAGCCCAGACCAGACCCTAGGAATTGCCCTGCCCGCTGCTGAGCCTCTGGTTGTCCAAGTAACACATGGGGGTGGAGTCTGGACCGGGCAGTGCCTCCACGTCCCTGTCTCTGCAGGACTCCTGGGACCACGATCTCCGTCCTCCCCTTTGTGCACGCTGCCCGCTCCAAGTCTGGCTACCCTCCTGCTGCAGAACCCCCCTCCGGGGGCAGGCCTCACGTCTGGGCCCTGGGGGCCTCGGTTCTCCATCTGTGACCTATGGGGCCACTCATGGGATGATGCCGACTCCCAGGCTGCCTCACCGGAACAGCCTGTGGTGTGCGGAGCCCGTGATGCGTGCAGACGCTTGAGCCATCTGAGTGCCGTGGCTAGAGATGGCAAAGGAGTCTTTACAACGAGGGGCAGACACTCTGTGGTCACTCTCACCAGCGGCCCCCTGCTGACGGCTGCAGGACCCAGGAGGGCCTGCTGGGTCTGGGGGTCTTCCTGCGAGGTCTTGCTCTGGTGAGGGGCGTGACGGACAGTCCCAGGGCAGGAGTCCAGGACTGAGCTCCAGGCTGGTCCTGGTCCTGCCTCGTTCCCTATTTGCAGGTACAGGATGGCACGGCTTCAGCCCGTCTCTTGGGGGAAATGTAACTAGAGAGACCACCATGCACTGAGCACCTACCTGCTAGGCCAGAGTCATTTCGCCGGTGCCTCCCCAGGGGAGCTGCCGGTGAGGACGGGACAACCTGAGGCCGAGGCCGTCAAGGACCCAAGAAGCACATGCACCCGGCGGATGGGCTGAGGCGCTCCGGGTACCTGGTGCCACGAAGTTGACCGCCTGTCTCTCTGCTCGTGCCCGGAGCCGCTGGTCTTGTGTGTGGACCCTCGGCAGCGGTCTCCTTCGGCCCACGATGGATGCCACGTCGCCTGGGTCACACGGAGGAGAAGCAGGACTTGAGGCAGAAACAAACAGGCCGTGCGACACCCCGTGGTTACCTGTCCTTTGTGGGTTGGGCTCCCCTCAGATTAGGTCCAGGGGCCCTGGCAGGACCCGGCCCCATGCAGCACTGAGCCAGAGCGCGGCCCCCCCCCCCCCCGTTCTGCATCTGGGGGTAGGGGGCTCTGTGCTGGGAAAGCAGGGGCAGTGATGCCCCGTGTGTGTGCGCCCCGTGGCCCCGTGGCTCGCCTGTCTGACTTCCGGCTGCACAAGCACCTGACAGGGGTCGGGGAGGGCCGTGTGTAGAGACCGTTAAAAGCCACTTGTGGGACTTGGGTATGGAAGTAACTCTGGACCACAGGGTAGCTGCTATGGGGAGAAAAGCATTAATCCTCATTCTACTCCAGGAGGGGCGGATGGTCCGGGTCAGGGGCCGCGTCCTGACGCACGAGGGCAGGCCCCAGTTTTGTGGGGCCTGAAGCTGCTTAATTCCGAGGTCTTCCTTACAGAACAAACAAATGCTCCTGACCGGTGGGGACTTGTGTTTTGCTAGGTTCCCCACTTAGGATCTCACGTATGTGAAGATTGGGAGAATTTCCCACAGAGATCACGGCTGCAAGATGACAGTGTATGGAGCGGCGGCTGTGGGCCTGGCAGTAATACGACGGGGTCTCCTAATCGTGGGGGCAAGGAAAGCCCACGCCTCCGCCGAGCAAACTCCAGTCTCTGCCTCTCTGTGCGTCTGGTGATTCTGGACCGCACGCTGGGTGCTGGGTGCTTCCTGTTGGCGAGTGTTGGGTTTGCTGTGTCCCTCTCAAGAGGGTCAGGCCCAGGTCACCGGCAGGTCACCTGATGCCTTTGAGGCCTGTGTTTAAGCTCCGTGGGTGGGTCTTGAGTAGCCGGTGGTCAGGGCTGGTTCAGACCCACTCCTGGGCCCTTCCTTCTGGGGGCTCTCCTGGGTGTCCCAGATGTCCACACCAACAGTCAGGACTCAGACGTCTCCTACCCAAGTCCCACAAGTGGCTTTTAACACTCTTTACACACTGCGCTCCCCTGACCCGTGTCAGGTGCGAGTGCAGCCGCAAGTCAGACCGGCGAGCCACGGGGCAGGTGGAGGCATCAGCATCACCGCCCCCGCTTTCCCAGCACAGAGCCCCCGAGCCCCAGTGACTTGGGACCCGCACAGACGCTGGAATCGCCCAGCCTACTGCTTCCAGAAGTTACTCTGCTGTGTCCTACGGGGTTTTACTCTGTGTGTGCACGCCCTGGGGCTCAAAAACACAGGGAATCCTCTGATGTATGGAGTGCTTTCTCCGCAGAGCTCCGTCCTCTCTGATACTCTGCCTCCGCCTCCCCGGTCCCAACCCTTGTCTCCTTGGCTTAGTGACACCACTGTGACCTGCCTGGGCCCCCCTCCCACGCCGCGCTCTGGGTGCTCAGGGGGCTCCCCCGCTTTGTTTCTCTTCTCTCGGGGGCCAGAGGAGCACAGTGCCCATGGTCCAGTGTCTGAAAACAGCTGCTTCATGCAGTTTGCCCAGTCTTCCAGTTGTTTCTCGTGGGAGGAAAGTTGAAACCCAGGTACCCCTTCGTGGCCCGGAGCGGAGGTCCCCGGCTCCACCCAGCTCCAGTCCTGCTTCTGTTCCACCCAGTGCTCGTGGGGCTGGGCTCGTGCCCCCTGTTCACACTGCGAGACGACCTCTCTCCCTCTCCCTCACGTCACCGTGCTCACCGAGTGGGCGAGGGCATTCAAGGAGACTCCTGGAAGGCACCCAGCCAGCGCGGCACGCACCCCACAATCATGCAGGGAAGGAGGGATAAGCCACAGAAGTATCCGCCCTGAAATCCCAGTTAAGTGAGTCACAACTCGACTCCCCCTTAGCTGTGGCCGCCCCGCAACACCCCCACCCTGGCCCGGAACGGTGGGGCTGGCAGGAGGCAGCATTTCCACGATCGCAGTTCAAACGTCTGGCTTTTGTCAGCTTTACAAAAGACGAGGCCACGTGGACACCTGCCCCTGGGCCTGGTAAGGGACCTGGCCCTCCCGCTCCTCAGCACCCTGGCATATCGCCTCGTGTGCCTGCTGCAGCCCCTAGAGGGTCGGGGGCGCCCACCTGGAGAGCTGCTCGTACGGCTGGGGCCTGGGTCCCCCTCCATGCCAGCCATTGATGCTGTCTCCTTGGTGTCTCTTATCTGTGCTCTCCGTCCGTCCCGCCTCGGTTGCTGGGCTGACCCTGTCACTGCCCCCGAGGCACCAGGTCTGACCTCGGTCTCCCCCGCCAACCGATTTTCCGCAGTCTCGTGGCCTGGTTTGTGAAAAATGAAACCCAGCTTCTTCCTGTGGCCCGCCCTGCCCCCTGCAGACCCCCTGGCCTTCCACATGGCGGCTCAGACGGCTCCCCCTCGGCGAGGCCGTGGCCAATGGAGCTCTCCAGGGGCCTCCCCCCATCGCTCTGCACCGGTATCCTGTCTGTCTCTTCCACATCCAGAACCCCGTCTTTCTGACCCTGTCCGGACGGACTTGCTTACTGGTGGGATGCTGTCTGCTCTTGGATTGCGGCCCCGGGACCGCTAGGGGCTCGTGTCTCCGGTGTCAACACACGCTAGGAAAGCAGAGCATGATTGCGCGAGGATTTCTTTACGGCGTCTGTCCAGAAGAGTAACCGCTGGGCAAGAGTTGAGTGCAAGGCAGGCAGGCAGAGCCAGCAGTGTGAACTTGGGAAGTTACTTCACCTCCCGGCGACTGTCGTCTTCCTCGGTAAGATGGGTAACGATACGACCCACGTTTTGGAATCGCAGTGAGGGTTGTAAGTTATTTACAGAAAGCCGCTGACCCGCGTCTGGCCCGCGGAAGGGCCTCACGAGCTCCCGCACTGTTGTTTTCTGCCGATTCTGACTCCACACGCTCTCACCAACACTGGGTTTCATCACTCTTCTCACATCTCAAAACCGGTAGCATTTTACTTTCCTAAGAGCTCGACTGGACCCGGTTCTGTGCTCTCTGCACCCGCCGTCCACCTGCTCTCTGCACTTTCCCGTTGCCGGCCTCATGAATTTTTGCTCCCTCGCTCATTTCTCTCCTTCCTCTTTCTTGACTTCACTGTGCTGCGCTTTTCGAAATGCCTTGGTTGAATACAACTCCCTATGTTCACAGATTCCTCTCGTTCCTTTGGAAATACGCTTTTATTTTTTTTTATTTATTTTTTTATTTTTTATTTTATTTTTTTTTTTCCTAAAGGACTAGTACTCTTAGTCCTTCGCATGTATTTTTTTTAATTTTCTTTTTTCAACGTTTATTTATTTTTGGGACAGAGAGAGACAGAGCATGAACGGGGGAGGGGCAGAGAGAGAGGGAGACACAGAATCGGAAACAGGCTCCAGGCTCTGAGCCATCAGCCCAGAGCCCGATGCGGGGCTCGAACTCCCAGACCGCGAGATCGTGACCTGGCTGAAGTCGGACGCTTAACTGACTGCGCCACCCAGGCGCCCCATGGAAATACGCTTTTAAAGCATTCCTTCACCTCTAAGTGAAATTCGCACCTGGCCAGGCCCCACAGATTTTCACGAGGTACTTTCACTGTCACGTATTTCTAAGATGTTTGTGATTTTCGTAGGGCTTCTTTTTTAATTCATTCTAAATCATTACAGAGTGGGAGGCAGTTTTGAGCAGGCAGGTGGACGGATGGCCACATGTCCAGATACAAGCTACCTTTGAGTTCCACTGTGGCCACACGACATCTTCTACCTGACATCCTTTTGAATTTGTGACCAACTCGTGCTGGAATTTTGTAGATATACCACGCACATAAGAAGGCATGTTCTTCACTTTCAGGTACAGGATTTTATCTCTATCCATCTATCATTTTCTGACTCAAGATGGCTTCAAGCACATCCTGGCTCTGGACCCTTGTCACACGGAGCCTTGTGGCCCCATTTTCCAGCAGGGGCTGGGCGCTCCCCTGGTGCCCTCCTGTCTGTCTGCCACCCCCCAAGTGAGCAGGGCTGGCAACCAGTGGGGGACTTCGGGTAAGCAGGGGAAGGAGGGCCCTCACAGGCTCTGGTTGTGTCTGGCTCACCTGTCCGGTGACCCTGGGCAACAGTTGTTTGGGCAAAGTCCTTGATTTTCTTGTACTTCTGCAAAAAACTCTCCAAAAACTGGGCGGCTTCCGGCACAGCAATTCCAAGGCAAGCAGCAAGCCGCTCCTTCCCTGCACGGACAGAAACGCTCGAGATCCGAGACGAGCCCGACTCACGCCAGCAGGGACCGGGGGCCCAAGCTGCCAGGCGGTGGCCACCGCACACAGGCGAGCCTGCAGAAGGGCCCTTGGGAGACTCTGGGTCTAGGTCCAGCTGGTCCCACTCGCGTCTTTCTGGCGGGTCAGGATGGTGCTGGGTTTGGCTGCCCGGCTGAGCGCTGGGTGCTGCTCGGCCTAGACTGGTTTCTGTTACACATTCACTCACTCGACAGTATTGACTGAGCGCCTGGGCAGGTGCTGCGGGTGGGGCCACGGATGAAGCAGATGTGGTCCCCGCTCTCAGCCTGTCCAGAGGGAGACCTGACTCCACAACTAGGGGACACTGGGGAGGGGCGCAGGGGAAAGAGGAAGGGAAACTTCCATCGCCAAATTATGAGAAAATGATACTTAGGAGCTCCTATCCTGGACATTTTTATTTGGAGACAAACACTTCCGGTCCAGACCAGTGTTTGTTCCCTAGAGGACGCAGGTGTTCTTGTGAGGCTTTTTACGGCAAGATCTCTGGTCGGGACAGCACCGTGAGTCCCAGCACAGCTCGGTGGGAAGATGCGGGGCCACACACACCTGGGTCTGAGTCCAGCTGTCTCGCCACGGGAGGCTCTGTGTGGCCTCGGGGAAGTTATCTGACCTGCAGTCAACCCTGCTTCTTCACCTACGACTCAAGAACACTTTATCCCAGGGGCATTAGGGGAACCTGGAGCCAAGGCAGTAAAGCTCCAAGCAGAGCCTGACTCCCACTCGGTTCTCAGTAGGGACTCATTCTCTCCCATTTTCCTCCAGAAAAGAATGTAATTTAAACAGAGGATGAGGAGAACGAGGAGACTGAGGAGGCTGGGGGCCCTGCTGGACATCAGGGTCACGGGCAAAGCCCTGGGCTCTGAGGGGCTGCATCGTTGGAGGGAATCCCTTAGAGTCAAACGGCTGGAGACCTGACTCCCCGCAAGAGCACGACCAGGACCAGCAGTGGACTTGCTGTCCTCAGCACCAGGCCCACCCTGGGGCTACACTAGAGGGCACCCCAGGGGGCCTTTGGGAAAATCCAGCCCAGACACCATGGCCCAAGGGTGGGGACTGGGAGAGGCGGCCTCCAGAGGGACGGGACTGACTGACCTCAGAGATCCAGGTCTCTGTAGCCAGCCTGTGCCTAGCCCCAGCCAGCTGATGCTTTCAGTGGTCTGGACAGAAAGCGTTCGCACTGCTTGGCAAGGAAGAGCGGGGAAGGTTGTGGTGCCCCGTGTTCCCCAAAGTCTCTCCCAGCAGAGAGAACTCACAGAACCCTCAGACCTTCCTCTTGCCAAGCTTGCCTGATGCCATTTCGATGGAAATGAAAAATTTTCAATTTCTCTTTCAGGGCTTAATTAAGACCAAATCAGAGCTTCGTAAATACATTACACTGAAATAATCCATGTCGAATTCTTTCTTTCTAAGACATTCCAATCGCTGCCCCTCGGCTATGGCGGCCTAGTGGAAACCCCATTGGCTTTCAGGAAGGAGTCAAATGGCGGCTGGACGCCTCAGGCAGGTCTGGTCAGTGGGACCCTGAGTCTTCTCAGCTAAGTCTTTCCTCATGTCTAATCTGCTGTTAAGCCTCGTCAGTGGATGTTTTACTTCTGATACTGCAGTTTCCGGTTTTAGAATTTCCATTTGGTTCTTTTTATTTTCTGAGATTCCGATTTTTTCACTCATTATGAGCATATTCTCCTTTACATCCTTCAGCACAGCTATAACAGTGGCTTTAAAATCCTTGTCCGTGGATTCTAACATCTGGGTCATCTCAGGATTTGCTTGCATGATTCCCTTTTCTTTTGAGTATGGATCAAGTTATCCTATTTCTTCATAGGTTTATTAATTTTGTATTATATCCTGGATGTTGTGAATGGAATGTTTTAGACACTCTGGATTCTATTGTGCTTTTTTAGGAGTACTGAATTTCTTTTTTTCTTTTATTTGAGGAAGAGAGAGAGAGTGAGCATGAGTGGGGGAGAGGGGCAGAAGGAGAGAGAGAGAGAATCTTAAGCAGGCTCCATGGTCAGTGTGGAGCCTGATGCAGGGCTCAATCCCATGACCCTGGGGTCATGACCTGAACCAAAATCAAGAGTTGGATGCTCAACTGACTCAGCCAAGCAGGCGCCCCAGTGATTTTCTTTTTTTTCTTTCTCTTTCTGTCTTCCTTTTTTTCTTTCTTCCTTCCCTTCCTTCCTTCCTTCCTTCCTTTCCTCCCTTCCTCCCTTCCTTCCTTCCTATTTCTTTCTTTTTAAAGGAGGCAGTTAATTTGGCTAAAGCCAAACTTCAGACTTTGTCCCTGTGCAGTGGGAAGCAGCTGAAACCTCAGGTCAGTCCTTTCAGACTTAGATGGCTGTCTGAAGCCTGCCCCTTCTTACGCACAGTTAGGGGGCAGCCAGAGGTTTGGGCAGAGTTCATATCTGGAATTTAGCGTTCTCCTTTGGCTCTCTTTTTTCTGAGATTTCTTTCTCACTTTCCAGATTCTCCAGTTGCTTCAAACTCTGTCCTGTGTTTCCTCAAGCAAGTACGACTATGCATTTCTGCTGGAATTTTAGCCACCCGTAACACTGAGGCCTGTCTTCAGGTGAAGAGTTATAAAAAGGGACCTCACCCTGAACCATTCCTCCCAAAGGTCATGTTCCACTACCTTTAGGTGGTTGTTTATTATATTGTCCCCATAATTTATAGTCAATACCCATGGGAGGTAGTCAGATGGGAGCCACTCGGCCATTACAGAAGTCACACTTCTCCTTCTCAGTACATATGGCTCAGAAAGAATTCTTTTCCTTTATCAGGCAGAACTGTTGGGAATATGTGAAGGGCAGAGTTGGCCAAGGTCCCTGTACCTGAAGAAAGCTTCTTCATAGGAGGAACAAATAATGCAGGAACTGCACAGGAAGAAGACACAGAGACTCGGATGGAGACAGGAAGTCCAGTCAGTTCTCTGGGTTCTTGCCCGCGTGCCCTTCCAGGGGCCTGTCACACTCCAAGGCCCCCACGCAGGATGACCCTTGACTCCGTGAGGGCTTGTGTTCCACGCTTCATGTAGGCCAGCCCCTTTCACACGACTGGCCTCCATGCTTGGGTCCCCTCGGTCAGGTTTCTGCTGTGTGAGTTGTGACCGAGTGCGGGCCCGGCCCCTCGAGCAGAGGCCCTCGGTGGGAGCATGAGTCACTCCCCATCTGAAATCCCATCTGAATGGGGTGACTGTTCCCACAGACGGCTAACGACATCGTGCATGCACTACATCTGTAACTTTAGGATGATCACTCCCTTGTCTCCAAGTGCTCTTTCAACCCCTTGCGGATTTGCTAACAGTTTCTCACTCTTGTCTGAGCTCAGAGACACAGTGGGCCTTCAGGAGTGCCCGCTGCTCTGCCTGGAGCAGACCCGGCAAACTACGCGGCCTTCCCAGCTCTGCTCTGGCGGTCTGCCCGCCACTCCCGGCCCTACTCGGCACCAGAAACTCAGTGCTGCCCTCACGGGCCTGCTTGTGCCTCTCTTGTGACAAATGTCAGCCCTTGGGAGCAGGCACTGCACCTGCCCCTAAGTCCTCCTGTGCCCAGTTGGAGCCTGGCCCACGGCACACTCCACACTCGGGGGGGGGGGGGGGGGCCTGCTGACCACACGTGCCTGGATGTGGGGGCGAACTTGAGTGCGGAACCCGTGGAGAATCAGGGTTAAACGGACTCTAGGAGCAGTGGGAGCTCAGAGCAAGACGGGAGGAGTCAGGAGTGGCTTCTTGGAGGAAGCGGGTCCTGATGGGTGCAGAGGGGCTGTCAGCAGGACGGTGCTGGGGCGCACTGGTAGTTGGTAGGTGGCTGAAAGAGGAGCCCGCGGGTCAGCCCTTGGGCCGGGTCCCCGGGGAATAGCTGCTCTGTGGTCACCACCAGTTCGGGCAGGGACGGTGCCCCCCGCAGAGTCTGAGGGAGGTGCGGGGACCAGGTGGCCCCACCTGCAGGCCGCAGCGAGGCTGCTGCGACCTGGCGTCCCCCCTGGGCACCTTCTCTGCTCACGTCACAGTCCTGCCGCTCGACTGTCACCGTGGCACTCATGCTGATCATGCCAACTCAGGCAGCGCCTCTGCCCTGTGCCCCCGGCATGCAGGGCAGCAGTTTCCAGACCCTCAGCGGCACCTTTGTGCGGAAACCTGTCATTGCCTCTGGTTGGAAGCCTCTGGGATGCATTTCCAGAGGGTTCCCAGCAGCCCGGGAGACCCGACAGGTTTGCCCACCGGGACTCTGGCTCCACACGAGGAGGACAGCACCGCCGTGCGCAGACATCGGCAGACGCGGTGATGTCCGTCAACCTGGCCGGTGACGGCCCAACAGCAGAAGTGGAGGCTTGGGGTGGGAGCCCTGTCACCGACAGGGCTAAAAGCAGCCAAATTACTCTTTGCACCAACATCATGGCTAGTGACTCACTGCTTATTTACAAACTGGAGCTCTTTTCCTCTCCAGCAAAAAATGAGGCGAATATTCCAGAAGGTGCCAGAGTGAAGACGGAGTCTGAGCGCATCCTGCCATGTGCGTGACACTGCGCGGGGTGCTCGCCACACTCACGCCCGGCCCTCTCCCTGCGGCCCCACCACCGCACGGAGCTGCCAGGCCCTTGGTGGCGCACCCCAGGGCACGCTGGACAGTGGGTCCCCAGCGTGGGGGGCAGGCGCTGAGGGTGGGGCGGCTGGTCCCAGGCACCATCCAACAAGCCTACCTCCTCGCTGACTGGGAGGTGCCTGGGGCACAGAGAGGGGGAGGGCCTTGGAGAAGGTCCCAGAGCCAGGAGGGGACGGGGTTAGGCCTCCGGCCCAGGCTGCCCGCCAGGGAAGCAGAGCCAGAGCTATTGTGTCTGTGACATGTGATTCTGGGCCACGTTGCGAGGCACCAAAATCTAATGTAATTTGGTGATATTCTGCTCTCCCCGCCCCCCCCCCCCCCAATAGTGACCCAGGGAGGTTCAGGAGCACAGCACAGGGAGGCCAAGAGGAGGAGACAGATGAAGGGAGTCTGAGTCATCCCGCTATCACCCACTGAGTTCAGTTCTTTCAATTTTTGTTTTTAACGTTTATTCATTTTTTGATAGAGAGAGACAAAACGTGAGTGGGGGAGGGGCAGAGAGAGGGAGACACAGAATCCGAAGCGGGCTCCGGGCTCCGAGCTGTCAGCACGGAGCCCCATGCGGGGCTCGAACTCACAAACCATGAGATCGTGACCCGAGCGGATGTCGGTCGCCCAACCGATGAGCCACCCAGGCTCCCCGAGTTCAGTTCTTTAAAGCAAAGTTTCTGAAAAACTGTGTACACAAAATGTTTTCACAAGTAGGGTCCGAAGACGACCCAGCTCATGGATTTGTTCAGTATTCCTCGTGTGTCCAGTCGTGGGCAGCACTGGCAGAGCTCTCGTGTCACGGGACTCCTTGGGACAGTGGGCCATGGGGGCTTGTGGAGGGCCGCGTGCAGCCTGGGGCCCCAAGTTCAGAAAGGGGTGTGTAGCAGACAGATCCTCAAGGGGCCTCCACGGTCCCGCCTGGTGGTCTTCACGCCCTCGTGTGACCCTTGCCCTGGAGGGTGGGCAGACCTGCCCCTGTCTCTCAGCAGGCTCGGTGAAGGTCACAGGTATGTGACCTGATCACAGACGTCAGCGTGTAGCATCTTCCTGCTGGCCGTCAAGAGCCAAGCCACCTTGCGGTAGCATGGGGACTCATGCGGCAAGAGCTGAGGGCTGCTGGTGTGCCCCCCGGTGCAGCTGAGGTGAGACCACCACCCTGGAGCCCCGCAAACACCGAGTGGCCATCAGTGTGTCACCCGGGAACAGATGGCCGCTGTAGTGGCCAAGACCAGCCGACAAGGGACCGCGGAGCGAAGGAAAGCGTGAGGGTGAGCTCTGCAGGTGTGGGGTCCAGCAGACGTAGCGGCGTGCAGAGCCCGGGCTGGGGTCTGGGCGGGCCGGCGTGAGGCGCATTCCGGACCCATCGTGGGCGAGTCACTTACGTCCTGGCGCCACGGTCACACTGCAAGTGCGAGGTGGCTCTCATACGTCTGCCCGATGTTCTCACACTGGAAGCTTGCCCCGTTTTGCTGCCTTTCCTTGAATGAACAAAGGGTCTCCGTGGCAGGGAGATGAATTCTCCCCTCGTGTCTGCACGAGCCCCTCTCCCTTGTTCTCTGAGGGAACGTCAGTGCTGTCCAGAGTCAGAAAGCTGTCTGCTGAAGCAGCATTAAACTCTCAGAGCCTGCTTCTTCCCAAAGTGTGACAAGATCCAAACAGCACAGCCAATAAACAGATATTGTGGACATACATCAAAGCCGCTCTCTGATCATAGAGAGTATACTGTCTTTTGGAGCACACACGGTATATTCACAATAACCCATCATACATTAGGACACACAGAAAACATCAAAAGGTTGCACAAAGTAAAAATGTTAAAATAACATTCTGATTACAGCACAAGAAAACTAAAATTATAACCCAAACCAAACCAAAGAAATAAAAAACACAAACCCCATCTACCTAGAAATAAAACAAAAAACACTTCTTTCAGACAACTTTTGGGTGAAGAAAAATACAAACAGAAATTACATTCACTTCTAATGAAAACACTATGTCAGGCCCAGTGGATTACATTTAAAGCGGTGAGGAAATGTCATAGCTCTAAACACCTACATTAATAACTGAAAGAATAAAAGTACAATTGACCCTTCAACAATATGGGGGTTAGTGTGGTGACCCCCCCCCCCCCCACACAGCTGAAAATCCACATATAACTCCTGACTTCCCCCAAGCTTAACTATTGAGAGCCTCCTGCTGACAGGAAGCCTTACTGACGACCCAGTCAATGAACACATATTTTGTGTGTGTCTTTGCCATAGAAGCTATTCTCACAATACCGTAAGCCAGAGAAAAGAAAGTGTTATGAGGAAAATCATCAGGAAGAGAAAATACATCGCTGGTCCTATCCTGTCGCAAAACAATCCACGCGTACGTGGGCCCGTGCAGCTCAAGCCTGTGTTGAGGGCCAGCTGCATATGAATGAGGTTTTCAACTCAAAAGACAAGAAAAGAACAACAAAGCGAATCGAAGGATCACAGAGGAGGGAAACCATAAAGCTAGAATAAAGGCAGAAACAGAAATTAATGCAGTAGAAAACAGCAAAACACGAGATCAAATTAATACATAAAAATCCTCGTTTCTGTGAAAAATAAAATGGACAAACCATTAGCTGGTTTAATCAAAAGGAAGCGAGCACAGATACACAAAAGAAGAAACACAAGCAGGGAAAACCCAGACACGCAAGAAGTTAAAAACGTCTTATTTTGCAGAACTCTATGCAAATAAATGTAAAAGCTTACGTGACACGGACATTTCTGAAGAAAGCACAATTATAAAAATTGGACCGAGTAGAGACAAAAGCGAGACAGACCGCGGAAGAATGGCCGCAGAAGAAACAGAGAAAACGATGAAGGAACTTCCCCACAAAACCCACTGACCTGGGTGGTCCTAAAGGGGAATTCTCTCGAACCTCAGAGACCAGATAGTCCCCATGCTGTGTAAATTGCTTCCGAGCATAGAAGATGAAGAAAAATGTCTTTCATTAAGTATAAAGGTTATACTGAAACATGACAGAGAGTATAATAAAGGAAAAATCACAGACCCCATCTCCTATGAATATTGATTGATGTAATAATCCTAAATAGAATCTTGGCAAATGGAGTCCAACACCACACTGAGAAAACAGTACCCAGGGCCAAGCAGAGTTTACACCGGGAAAGTAAAGTTGGTTCAATGTTAGGATACCTGTTAATAGAACTCACCACATTAATAGGACTAAGGAGAAAATTACATGGTTGTCTACATAGTGGTTGAAAAACCCTATGACAAAATCCAACACCCACTCCTACTAAAAACCCTTGAGAAAATAGGAATAGCGGGATACTTCCTTAAAATTATGACCCCTACGCCCCAATGCTAGGGCTGGCGTCTCACTAAAGGGGAGACACCAGAGGCATTCTTACTAAGGTCAGAAGCAAGGCAAGAGTGCTCACTACTGCCAATACTATTAAACGTTGTTCTGGAAGTATTAGCCAAATGATCAGAGGCATAAGAATTGGAAAAATTTAAGAAAACTATCTGTAGCTGCAGATGACAAGGCAATATTCTGGAAATTCCTAGAGGATCAACGATAAAATAATTCATAAAGTAGCAGGGAGTAAAATGAGCATAGCAAGTCAACAGCTTCCGTATACACCAACAATCATAGCAGAAGACACAATGGAAGAGAGGACCTCATTTGTTCTTGACTGAAATGTGCCAACATTACCAAGATGCCAGCTCTCCCTACACTAACCTGTGGACTTAATGTGATCTCAACAAAAATACCAACAAGCTTGTCCACGGAACCAGCCACGAGCCCATGTGGGAAACCGACGTTCACGTGGGAAACGAATGCACAGAAACAGGAGAGCTGGGGGCACGTGGCCACTCAGGCGCCGACACGGGCGGCGGTAGAGGTACCGTGCAGCGGTGTGCTACAGGTGCACGGAGGGACACGGCGCCAGAGTAGGACGGAGAGTTCGGGCACAGGCTGGGTGGCATGCAGAAATCCACGGGAGCAAAGACGGGCCTCCTGGTACATGGTGCTGGGACAGCTGGAGAGCCGTTTGGGAAAGGCACCAGGAAACATGGCAAACTCCTTGTAACCTGGATGTAAGGACTTAAGTCCAGAGGCAGTGAGAGGGAAGACTGACAGGTCACCACCGCCAACGACCGAAACACCGCATCTTCTGTACTGCGTAAGATACCACAGGCAGAGTCAACAGACAAACAACAAACTAGGAGAAAATATTTGTCACATCAGGGATGAAGGACTAACACCCCTAAGGTACAAAGAACTTTAAAAAATTGAGGAAACAGAAGCAAAGTTTCTCACGAAAGAATGAAAGTGTCCGGGAGACATACGGCAAGTTCAGTCTGTGGCCTCCTGCTGGCTGCCTGGCCACGGGGTGGCAACGGGGTGATTCTGCTTTCGCACCTGCTTGTTGGGTGAGGGGGTAGTCAGCTCGTCTGCCCACGGGACCCTGGGTCTGCTGACCCTGCCAGGCGCAGAAGTGTCTGAAGTGGCCTAACACAAAGTACGATGACTGTTTGCGGTGTCAGGCTGAAAGAGAACCCGAGAAGTGCAGGTCACTGTGGCTGGGAGAGAGTGCCAGTTCTCTTGGTGTTTTACTGGTTTCTAAAAATTAGTTTTATTGAGGTATCGGCCACATGTGATAAATTGCACCCATTTTAAGTGTACAGTTCAATGCTTTAAAAAAACACACACGGGGTGCCTGGGTGGCTCAGTCAGTTAAGCGTCCGACTTCGGCTCGGGTCATGATCTCACAGCTCGTGAGTTCGAGCCCCGCGTCCGGCTCTGGGCTGACAGCTCGGAGCCTGGAGCCTGCTTCGGATTCTGTCTCCCTCTGTCTCTGTCTGTCCCTTCCCCACTCACGCTCCGTTTCCCTCTCTCTCTCAAATATAGACAAACATTGAAAAAAAATTTTGAAAATGCACACACCTATAAAACCACCAGCACAATCAAGACACAGAACATTTCTATAATTCCAGAACATTCCCTCGTGCCCCTCTGAGGTCAAACCACCCCCAATTCTGCAGCCCCAGTGAGGTGGAAATCCAATTACTGCCACTGTAGATTACATTTGCCTCCTATCTTATATGAATGGAAGCATACAGTAAGTACTCTTTTGTGTCCGGCTTCTCTTACTTAGCTTAACATACTTCTAAGATTTTTTTATTACTGAAGTATAGTTGACATACAGCGTTATAGTAGTTTCAGGTGCACAACACAGTGATTCGATAACTCTATGCATTACTCAGTGCTCGCCACAGTGAGTGTGGTCACCATCTGTGGCCAGATAGCAGTATTACGGTCTTCTCGGCTACGGTCCTTGTGCTGTACTTTTCATGACTCGTTCATTTTATTACTGGGAATTAGTACCTCTTGATCCCCTTCATCTATTTCATGCATCCCCTCACCAAATGCACCGTATTTATGCATCTGTTTCTAGTTTTGTGTTTGTTCATTTATTTTTTAGATTCCATACATAAATGAAATCATATGGTATTTGTCTTTCTCTGTCTGACTTATTTCACTTACCACCTAGACCCATCCATGTTGTCACAAATGACAAAATCTCATTCTTTTTTTATGGTTGAGTAATACTCTATTATACATATATATATATACACACACACACACACACACACACACACACACCACATCTTTGTCCATTCATCCATCGATAGGCGCTTAGGGTGTTTCCATACCTTGGCTATTATAAATAGTGCTGCAATGAACGTAGGGGGGCATATGTCTTTTCCAATTAGTCTTTTCCTTTTGTTTTGGTAAATACCCAGTAGCAGAATAACCGATCATATGGTATTTCTGCTTTTAATTTTTGAGAACCTCCATACTGTTTTCCACGGTGGCTACACCGCCTCACATTCCCACAACGCACGAGGCTTCCCTTTTCCTCCGCATCCTCGCCCACACACCTTATTTCTTGTCTTTTTTTTTTTTTAGCCATTCCGACAGGTGAGATGATAGTTCATCGTGGTTCTGGTTTGCATTGCCCTGATGACGAAGGATGTTGAACATTTTTTCAGGTGTCTGTTGGCCATCTGTACGTCTTCTTTGGAAAAATGTCTATTCAGGTCCCCTGCCTATTTAAAAAAGTTGGATTATTATTGATATTTTTTGGTGTTGAGTTGTATAAGTTACTTTTACATTTTGGATAGTAACCCCTTATCAGATATATTATTCGCAAATATTTTCTCCCATTCAGTAGGTTGCTTTTTTGTTTTGTTGATGGTTTCCTTCAACATCTTAAAAATACCTTAAAAATAAAAGATCTTATCTTAAAAATAAAAGATTTTTATTTTGATACAGTCCCAGTCGTTTATTTTTGCTTTTGTTTCCCTTGCCTCAGGAGACATATCCATAAATATGTTGCTAAGGCTAATGTCCAAGAGATTATTGCTCGCATTTTCTTATAGGAGTTTTATGGTTTCAGGTGTCACATTTAGGTCTTTAATCCATGTTGAGTTTTTGCGTATGGTGTAAGAAAGTGGTCCAATTTCATCCTTTGGCATGCATCTGTCCGGTTTTCCCAACACCATTTGTTGAAGAGACCGTCTTTTTTCCCACCGGAGATTCTTTCCTGCTTTGTCATAGATTACTTGACACATAAGCGTGGGTTTTTTTCTGGGCTCTCTACCCTGTTCCACTGATTGACGTGTCTATTTTGTGCCAGTTAGCATAATATTTTTGAGACTTACATTGCTGTGTATATCCTTAGTTCATTCCTTTCATTGCTGACGGTTTTCCAATGTAAGGATACGATACGATTCGTGTATCAATCATCTGTTGATAGATATATAGATTTTTTTGTTATGACTACTATAAATAAAGCTAGTAGGAACTTTGGCACAAGTCTTTTTTTACACATGTATTTTTATTTCTCTTGGATAAATACCTAAGGGTGGAATTGCCAGGTTGTATGCTAAACATATGTTTACTTTATAAGAAAAGGATTATTTTTTTCTAAATGGTTTACAATTTTATATTTCCAACTGCAATGTATGAGAGTTGTGGTTGCTTCACATCATTGCCAACACAGATTACTGGTCTTTTTAGTTTAAGCCATTCTTTTGGGTATGGGGAGGTATCTAATTGTGGTTTTAATTTGCATTTCTGTGATAACTAGTGATACTGAACATATTTTCCTGTGCTTATTGGCATTTATTTTATGAAGTGTCTGCTTAAATCTTTGGGGGGTTACTTGTCTTCCTATCATTGAGTTGTAAGAGTTTTGTTTGCATTGGACAGTCGTCTGTTGCCAGAGATGTGTATTGTATTTTCTCCCAGTCTGTTGCTCGGGTTTTCATCATCTATTGGTATTTCCGGTGTCCTATCTATGAAATCTTTGTCCCGAAGATGAAAGGATTTTCTCTTATGTGTTCTTTCTAGGATGTCTACAGTCTTAACTTTGATGTTTAGATCTCTGATCCATTTTGAGTCGATTTGTGTGTGTGGTGTGAGGTATGGGTCAAAGCTCATTTTTTCAAAGTGGGCGTCCAACTGCTCCAGCATCATTTGGGAAAATTATTCTCCACCCCTACCTGATTACATTAGCACCTCTGCTGAAAGTGAATTAATCATGTATGTAATTCAGGGTCTGTTTCTGGATTTTCTTCTGTTCTAATGATCTATGGATCTATCCTTATACTAACAGCACACCGTTTTGATTACTGTGGCTTTTTTAAATGTTTATGTATTTTTGAGACAATGCAAGAGACAGAGTGCAAGCGGCGGAGGGGCAGACAGAGGGAGACACAGAATCCAAAGCGGGCTCCAGGCTCTGAGCCGTCAGCCCAGAGCTGGATGCGGGACTCAAACTCATGAACCGTGAGATCATGACCTGAGCTGAAGTCAGACGCTTAACCGACTAAGCCACTCAGGCGCCCCTGATTACTATGGCTTTACAGCAAGTTCTGAAATCAGGGAAAATTCTTCAAAATTGTTCTTCCTTTTCAAAATCGTTTTCATTATTTCCATATAAACTTTAGAATAAGTTTGTTAATTTCTGCAAGAAAATCCTGCTAGGATTTTGACTGGAATCATGGGATCACGTTGAATTTATAGGTTGATTTGGGGAAAACTGGTATCTTAATAGTATTGTCTTCCAATCTATGATCATAGTATATGTTCCTCCATTGTCTAGATCTCCTTTTTTTTTTTTTTTTAAGTTAATTTGTTTTGAGAGAGAGAGTGCAAGTGGGGAAGCGCAGAGAGAGGGAGAGACAGAACCCCAAGTAGGTGCCGAGATGTCAGCGCAGAGTCCGATGCAGGGCTCAAACTCACCAACCGTGAAATCATGACCTGAGCTGAGACCAAGAGTCGGATGCTTAACCAACTGAGCCACCCAGATGCCCCAAGATCTCCTTTAATTCCTCTCAGCAATGCTTGTAGTTTTCAGTGTACACGTCATACACATATTTTGTTAAATTTATCTGAGTATTTAATGCTTTTGGATCCTATTGTAATTGTATTGTTTTACTTAAAATTTTTTCAATTGTTTATTGTATTATATGTAAATGCCATTGATTTGTTTAAATTTTAGTCAGCCAACAAACAGTGAAATATTGGTTTTAGGAGTAGAATTCAGTGATTCATCACATACACACCCAATGCTCGTCACAGCAAGTGCCCTCCTTAATACTCATCCCCCATCTAGCCCACCCCCTACCCACCCACCCACCCCCCTACTCTCTGCATCAACCCTCAGTTTGTTCTCTATCATTAAGAGTCTCTTGTGGTTTGTTTCCCTCTCTCCTTTCCCCCCTCCCCATATGTTCATCTGTTTTGTTTCTTAAATTCCACATGAGTGAAATCATATGATATTTGTGTTTCTTTGATTGACTTATTTTGCTTAGCAGAATACATTCTAGCTCCATCCATGTCTTTGCAAATGGCAAGATTTCATCCTTTTTGATGACTGAGTAGTATTCTGTTGTATATGTATATATATACTATGTATATGTATGTATACATACAATATATATATACTATATATATATATTCCATTGTGTGTGTGTATAAATATATATACACAATGTATGTATATATATATTTATCTATCTATATTTTTGTATATATCTTCTTTATCCATTCATCAGTTGATGAACTTTTGGGCTCTCTCCATAGTTTGGCTATTGTTAATAATGCTGCTATCAACAGTGGGGTGAATGTAACCCATTGAATCTGTATTTTTATATCCTTTGGGTGAATACCTAATAGTGCAACTGCTGGGTCATAGGGTATCTCTATTTTCAGTTTTTGAGGAACCTCCATACTGTTCTCTGGAGTGGCTGCACCAGTTTGCATTCCCACCAGCAGTGCAAAAGAGATCTTCTTTCTTCGCATCCTCGCCAACAACTGTTGTTTCTTGTGTTGTTAATTTTAGCCATTCTGACAGGTGTGAGGTGGTAGTTCATCCTGGGTTTGATTTGTATTTCCCGGATGACGAGTGATGTTGAGCATCTTTTCATGTGTCTGTTGGCCATCTGGATGTCTTTTTTGGAAAAGTGTCTATTCGTGTCTTCTGCTCATTAACTGGGTTGTTTTTTTGGGTGTTGAGTTTGATAAGTTCTAGCTTTTGAATACTAACCCTTCATCAGATGTCATTTGCAAATATCTTCTTGCATTCTGCAGGTGCCTTTTAGTTTTGTTGATTGTTTCCTTCACCGTGCAGAAGCTTTTTATCTTGATGAGGTCCCAATAGTTCATGTTTACTTTTGTTTCCCTTGCCTTCGGTGATGTGTCTAGTAAGAAGTTGCTGCGGCCGAGGTCAAAGAGGTTGTTGCCTGTGTTCTCCTCTAGGATTGTGATGGTTTCCTGTCTCACATTTAGGTCTTTCACCCATTTTGAAGTTATTTTTGTGTATGGTGTAAGAAAGTGATCTGGTTTCATTTTTCTGCATGTTGCCGTCCAGTTTTCCCAACACCATTTGTTGAAGAGACTGTATTTTTTCCATCGGATATTCTTTCCTGCTTTGTCAAAGATTAGTTGGCCATATAGCTGTGGGTCCACATCTGGGTTTTCTATTCTGTCCCATCGATCTGTGTCTGTCTTTGTGCCAGTATCATGTTGTCTTGATGACTACAGCTTTGTAATATAGCTTGAAATCCAGAATCACAATGCCTCCAATTTTGTTTTTCTTTTTCAGGATGGCTTTGGCTATTCAGGGCCTTTTGTGTTTCCATGCGAATTTTAGAATTGTTTGTTCTGGCTCTGTGAGAAATGCTGGTGGTAGTTTGACAGGGATGGTAAATGCCACTGATTTGTGCACATTAACTTTGTTTCCTAAATATTTGCATTGGTTCCAGTAGTGGCATCTTTTGTAGATCTCTTAGGATATTCTGTGTACATGATGGTGCTGTCTGCAAATAAAGATAGTTCACTTCTTTCTTTTCAAGCTGCTTCCCCTTTATTTTTATTATTGTCTACTCCTGCTTTCCTGCACTGGCTAGAACCTCCAGCACAATGTGGAATAGAAGCATGGAAGTAGACGTTCTTGCCTTGTTCCTATTCTTCGGAAAAAGAGCTGAGTTTTTCACCATTAACTAAAATGTCAGCTATAGGTTTGTCATATGTGCCCTTAATCACGTTAAGGAAATCCCTTTTCTATTTCTGGCTCACTGAAAATCTTGTGATAAATAGCTCTTAAATTTTGTCAAATTCCTTTCTGCATCTATTGAGATAATTACATGGTTTTCCTCCTTTATTCTCTTAACACGATTAATGACATTGATTAATTTTTGAGTGTTAAGCTAACTGTGCATTTCTTGGATAAAGCCCAAGTGGTCAAGGAGTATTGCCCTTTTTGTATACCGCTAGATCTGATTTGCCAATATGGTGAAGGGTTTTGGCATCTATGGTCACGAGGCACATTGGTCGGCAGTTTGCTCTTTGTGCAATGTCTTTTTTTAGTATCAAGGCAATTCTGGCCTCATAAGAAGAGAAATATTCACTCTTATCTTTTCTGAAAGTATGTGTAAAGGATGGAACTACTTTCTTAAATGTTTGATAGATTTTACTAGTGAAGTCATATAGCATTGGCAAGGTTTTTATTACCAATTCAACTTTTTTAATAGATAAAAAGCTTTCAAATTGTCTCATATTTTATCAGTTTTGGTAATTTGTATCTTCCAAGGAATTTGAGTTCTCAAATTTATGGAGATAAAGTTGTTAATTTCATTCCTCTGTTATTCTTTTAATGTCTGCAGAGTTAAGGCTGATGAGCCCTTTTTCATTCTTGATACTGCTGCTTTTTAAAATTTTTTAATGAGTCTCACTAGGGATTTATCAGTTTTTTTTAAATAAAGTTTTTAAAAAGTTTATTTATTTTGAGCGAGAGAGAGAGAGACAGAGAAAGAGAGAGAACACGTGGGGGGAGGGACTGACAGAGAGGGGGACAGAGGACCTGAAGCAGGCTCTGTGCTGACAGCAGAGAGCCTGATGTGGGGCTTGAACTCACGAACCATGAGAGAGTGGCCTGAGCTGAAATTGGACACTTAACTGACTGAGCCACCTAGGTGCCCCAGGTCTATCAGCTTGATTCATCTTTTCAAAAATCCTGCTTTGGGTTTCTTTGATTTCCTCTATTTTTCTGTTTTCTATTATGCTGATATCTGCACCTCCTATCTTTCTTCTACTTACTAAAGGCTTAAGTTGCTTTTATTTTTCTAGCCTTTGAAAGTGGAAGCTTAGAAGCTTTGATCATTTATTGTTGACTTTCTTATTTTCTAATATAAGTATTTAGTGTTGCACATTTCTGAGTACATCAGCTGCGTCTCACATGCATTTTCAAAATATTTTATTTTCGGGCGCCTGCGTGGCTCAGTCGGTTAAGCGTCCAACTTTGGCTCAGGTCATGATCTCGTGGTTCATGGGTTTGAGCCCCGCGTCGGGCTCTGGGCTGAAAGGTCAGAGCCTGGAGCCTGTTTCGGATTCTGTGTCTCCCTCTCTCTGCCCCTCCCCTGTTCACTCTCTGTCTCTGTCTCTCTCAGAAATAAATAAACATTAAAGAAATTTTTTTTAAATAAAAAAAATTAAAAACAATATTTTATTTTAATTTATTCTTTTTAGTAGTCTCTACGCCCAACATGGGGCTCAGCCTCACAACTCCAAGAGTCACATGCTCCACTAATTGAGCCAGCCAGGAGCCCCGACCTCAAAACATTTTCTAATATCCCTTGTGACCTTTCTCTTTGACCCATGTGTTATTTAGAAATATATGCTTCATTTTCCAAATATTTGGAAACCCCCATATATATATATTTTTTTGTTCTTAATTAATTTAATTCCACTATTTTATAGAACACATTCACTGTGATTTCAGTTCTTCTAAATTTCTTGAGACCTGTCTTACGGCCAAGACTTGTATCCTGACGCACGCTTCACTGTGCACTTAAAGAGCACCCTGTTCTGTTGTCGGTGGTGGGTAACGTTATCTAGGTCTCTGTACTTTCTGATTTTCCCTGTACTTGTTCTTGTCAATTATTGAGAAAGTAGTGTTGAAATCTCCAGCTCTATTTGTGGTTTGTCTGTTTTTCCTTTCAGTTCTGTCAGGCTGCTTCATGTATTTGAAGCTTTCTTCGTAGGCACACTCTACATGGGACTGATTTTTCTCCGTGACACGTCCCTCTCTGTGCCTAGTAATATTCCTTGTCTTGATATTGATATAGCCGTGCAGATTTTCATCTGATTAGTTTTGGTCTCCCAGTTGTTTTTTTTTTAATTTAATTTTTAATTTTTAAAAGTTCATTTATCTATTTTGAGAAAGCAAGAGAGAGAGTGTGAGTGGCGGAGGGGCAGGCAGAGAGAGAGGGAGAGAGAATCCCAAGCCGACTCCACACTATCAGCACGGAGCCCGATGCAGGGCTCCATCCCATGAACTGTGAGATCATGACTTGAGCCCAAACCGAGAGTCGGACGGTTAACCGACTGAGCTGCCCAGGAGACCCTCGGTCTCCCAGTTTATAATGTAAGTTCTACCCACTGGAGAACCACACACTACATCTCCCATCACCAAGTCCAGGTTTGGGGAGAGCTCAGGACCTTTGTGAAGGGCAAGTTTCTCTGCCTCCACATTGTTGTGCTTAGATACAATGACAGGAATAACATCACCTGCATGATGTCACCTTGCATCCCAGGACAAGAAAAGTATAAAATTTCACAAGTTGTATTTACCTGCTGAAGTGGCCACTAACAAGCAGAGACAGAGCAGATGTTCCATAAATAAACACATTAGAGCTTGAAAGAATTTTTGAGAGGTTGGTTTATGTATTAGTTTCCTATGGCTGCTATAACAAATTACCACAAATTTGGTAGCTTAAAAAAAGGTATGTTGGGGCACCTGGGTGGCTCAGTCAGTTAAGCGTCCAACTTTGGCTCAGGTCATGAGCTCGTAGTTTGTGAGTTTGAGCCCCACATCAGGCTCTGTGCTAGAAGCTCAGAGCCTGGAGCCTGCTTCAGATTCTCTGTCTCCCTCTTTCTCGGCCCCTCCCTAGCTCAAGCTCTCTCTCTCTCTCTCTCTCTCTCTCTCTCTCTCTGTCAAAAATAAATTAACTTTAAAAAAAACATTTAAAAAGACACTATCAAGGCACGTGGGTGGCTCAGTCAGTTAAGCCTCTGACTTTGGCTCAGGTCATGATCTCACAGTTCATGGGCTCGAGCCCCACATCAGGCTTTGTGCTGATAGCTCAGAGCCTGGAGCCTGCTTCAGATTCTGTGTCTCCCTCTCTCTCTGCCCCTCCCCCACTGTCTCTCTCTCTCTCAAAAATAAATAAACATTAAAAAAATTGTTTTTAAAAAGGTATGTTTATTCCCTCGTATTTCTGGAGATCAGAAGTTTGAAATCCCTATCATTGAGCCCAAATCCAGAGGTCAGCAGGCCCCACTTCTGCTGATTCTCTAGGGGGAGACTCTATTCTTTGCTTCTTCCAGCTTCTGGTGGCTGCTGGCATTTCTTGGCTTGTGGCCACCTCACTCCCATCTCGGCCCTGCAGTCACATGGCCTCTCTATGTGTCCTCCCTCCACCTCCCTCTTATTAGGGTGCTGTGGTGGTATT
Organism: Herpailurus yagouaroundi; assembly: GCF_014898765.1. Taxonomy (NCBI): domain Eukaryota; kingdom Metazoa; phylum Chordata; class Mammalia; order Carnivora; family Felidae; genus Herpailurus; species Herpailurus yagouaroundi. The sequence goes on along the minus strand of NW_024412376.1, from coordinate 167,790,522 downwards.
TATAGAGCCTGCTCCGATAATTCAGAATAATCTTCTCAACTCAGAATCATCAACTTAATCATGCTGCCAAGATCCTTTTTCCATATAAGGTAACATTTACAGGTTCTAGGGATTTTGTGGGCCAAACATATGAGCCATAAAATATTGAAGATGTGTATACAATGAGACCCAAATTTTGAAAACAAAACACAAAAATATGAAGTTATGGGAATCAAAAGTGTGTGCACGAGAGACAGAGAGAACAAATGAATAGGAGTGGCTCTCTGGACGGCCTGAGGAAGACAAAGCTACGTGGAAGCAGAGCTTTGGATGTTGGATGAGGAACAAAGTGCGACAGAGACATACCTTTAGCCCACTAGCAACAGACGGGCAGAGTCACGGTGGGTACCCAGGGGCCAGGGCATGCAAAAGGTCAGAGGTTCTCCAACTTAATGAAGCCAAACCTAGATTCCTGTTCAGCTGGCGAGAAATGGAAAAATGGAATTATACAAAAAAAAATCATTTGTATAAAAATGATGTAAGTGTGATTTTACCTAAATCCTTCATTGGACCCATGCTTGACTTGGCCATCTATGCTGGAGGCCACCTCTAGGCAGCTGAGAGGTAGGGGTGCAGTCGTAATCAGGCCTAGAAATGCCCTGGCAGAGACTGAGCAGAGGGTTGAGGAGGAAAGGCCCTGTGCTCAGGAGCACAGGACGCTCACAACGAGAAAGGAAGCAGGGCAGATAAATCGAAATCTCACGAGGAAAAGGAGGTTGGAGAGCCTCAATGGCTCCAGCAGGGGTGCTGGGACAGGCCTGCAGCCTAGACCCCACAGCGTGGCCAGCAAAGGTGGGCAGCACCCAGCCCAGGAGCAGAGGGAGATCTGGCCCTGGAAAGCAATGAACTCCAGCACGGGCATTTCGAGATACACCAAGGCCCCTTCTAAGTTGACACCTGGTTGTGCTTCTTTTGAACTGTGGCCCAGACACGTGGCCTATGTCCAGTGAGGGGTCTCTGGGAGCTGATGGTAATTGTAGGTGGCCCCCAAGCTGAAGCTTTCCAAAGGACAGGGAATGGCCTGTGACAAAGAACCTGAGAGCTTCAGAATCATCGAAGGAGCATCTGAAGTTCCTCCACCTCCACCTCCAGACCCCCTGAGCCAGACTGTCTGGGTCAAGGTGTTTCAAATGTTGCCCTAGTACAGTTCATGACCTGCTGGAAGCCACAGACACGGAGGGCCCAGGGTCTCAGGCTCCATTGCTTTTTTGCTTCCTTGGGGAAAGAGAATTATCTCCAAGCTGGAAAGAGCCCAGCAAACACCAGGAAGACAGAAGTGAAACCTGAGGCGGGTGAGACACTGAGCAGGGGAGGCAGCTGTGATGTGTCACTTCTGTCCCAGGTCTGTGAGAACATGCACAAGAGGACGACACAGCTCTCGTCTCAGTGACCGTGACTGGAGGGCGCAGGAAGAACAGGAGAGGGGCTGGGAGACCAGAGGCACCCTACTTTGCAGACGTGGGCTTCTGTCAGGACTGTGGTTATGGTTATCCCACTAGCAAGCCAGTCTGCCTTCCTGAGACAATGCTCCCTTGATCATGGGGGCTTTGCCGGCTGTAGAGCGTAGACCTGTTCCATGTTCTGGGACTCAGGAGCAGCTTCAACCACAGGAAACGTCTCTTTCCCGGAGGTTTGAAAGCACTTCTTGGCCTAGGTGCTCTCTTGGTGTTTGTGGAAGTACGCTTCTTTCTTTTCCCTGTTTCCTCTAGAAGGTTATTGGTCTTTCGGGCTTTCAGCCTTCTCTTGGATCCCTTTAGGTAATTTGTATGTTCATAGAAAATCATTCATGTTATTAAAACAATAAATTAAGTGGCAGAGAGTTGTAAATGATGACCTCTTATTGCAAAAGATGGTCTTTGGAAAAGACTGATTAAGAAAATGTTCCAGCAGATGAAGGAAAAAACTTCAAAGTATTCAAGGACAACCATCTCTAACATAGAATTCTATTTCCAGCCAAATTATCAACCAAATGTGAGACATTTTCAGACATGTATGGCCTCTTAAAATTAACCTATCTACCATTTTGAGGGAGCCATATGAGAATATGCTCCCCTAAGACAATGGAGTAACCCAGATAAAGGGAAGCAGGGAATGGAGATCCAAAAAAGGGGACCCCGATGACGGTGAGGAGAAGCCCCAGGTTCTCAGATGTGCACCAGGCAGAGAGGGCAATCAGTCCAGACTGGAGCAGGTGGAAGACTACAGAAAGGACTTCTTTGGGAAACTGAACTTGACAGACCATCTAAAGGGTGTGAAGAGCTTGCCAAACAAAGATCTTCAGACGAAACTCTTGGAAGAAGTGTTCCAGTAACAACAACAACAAAAACGACAACCTCAGGAGTTGTTGTGAGATATATGGGAAGTGAGAGGAATATCATATTTTGGCAAAATACATCGTTGGCTATTTTTTCAAAAAAGCTTAGATCAAATAAAAGAGAAACACAACTGCACAGGACAAAAACTGTAGACAATATTAACACAGCAGTAGAGTGGGAAGCACAGATTACAGGGACAGAAGGACATGCTAAATCACACGTTTTCTCAGAAGGAAGATACAAATATTGATTTATAAGTAATCAAAAGAAAAACAAAAGAATATGACTGTTTACACTGGCACCTAAAACAGTGACTAGAATGCAGTAAACATTCAATAAGGATTTACTGAGCAAATGAATGAAGAATAGGTATGATTCTTTTTTTTTTTTTAATGTCTACTTATTTTTGAGAGAGAGAGACAGACAGAGCGTGAGCAGAGGAGGGGCAGAGGGAGAGAGGGAGGGAGACACAGAATCTGAAGTAGGATCCAGGCTCTGAGCTGTCAGCACAGAGCTTGATGCGAGGCTTGAACTTGCAGACCCATGAGGTCATGACGTGAGCCAAAATTGGACTCTTAGCTTACTGAGCCACCCAGGTGCTCCAGAAGAGGTATGATTCTTAAGGGCAAAAAGCATAAGAGCAAATTTTAAGTATTCTGGAGAGTTCTCCACCTACAGAGAAAGTTGTAAGCATGTTGTGCATCAACTTTCCCATGTAGAACAGCTGTAAAAATTGGAGAAAATATTAAAAAGCACCTAATTGAAGGCAAGAGAGAGCAGTAAGGAAAAATCCCGAGGCAGTAAGAAGTTGAAAGGCCATGACTGCGGAGAGAGGGAAGTGCAGAAATATAAGCCTGATGTTTGATATCGCATTCTCCCTTGAGGAATCTGCTGGTTTTCAAATGATGGTCGAAAAGCTGAGGACAGCTTTCAGAAATCTATGGGACCAGAGAATAAGTTGAAGTTCAGGGCTTATCAAGAAAGAGGATCCTTGCTAGTCTAGGGGAAAAGATGATCCAGAAATTTACTGGCTTTCACAAAAATCGAGGCCCATATTCCCAGTGGACAACCGTTGGTCGGATGAAGGTAGTCTGCCGCTGTCTGATTGGCAAAAGCAAAAGCAAATCATCTTTTGAGGAAGATAACCCTATTCATAGCTACAGGTGACTTTGCGTGTTCATTCACGCTATTCAACAGAAAATTGCCTGGCATTCCGTGAAACAAGATAAAATGGCCAAAAACCAGGAGAGAAACAAAAGAAACAGATCTATGGGAGACAGAGATATTGTGATTTTCAGTTATGGACATTAGAATAGTTGTGATTAATATGTTCATGATATTAGATGACAAGTTGAAAATTTGAGTAAAGAACTGAAAACTGTAAAAAATAATGAAATGGAAAGTTGTAGGTCTGAAAAACACAACAAATAACATTAAGAACTCGAAACTTTACTCAAATAGGATTTAGCTTAAATAGCCTATTAGTCATACCTGTTGAGAAGATGATTGAATGGAGGACAGACACCAGAATTAAAGATTAGACAAAATATCTAGCCTGAGGTACGTAGAGAAAAAATATGGAAAATACAGAAAAGAGCAAAAGAGGTACATGGAACATGGTGAAAAGTTCTAACATAGCTATTGTATAACCACAGTCCCAGAAGGAGAGAAGGAAGCAATATTTAAAGGGATGATGACTGAGAAGTTTGCAAAGTTGATGAAAGACATCAAACCATTGATAAAAGGAATACTAAAAACCATGAACAAGACAAATAGAAAGAAAACCACAGGTAAACATAACATAAAATGGCTGAAAACCAAAGACAAAGAGAAATTTTTACAAATAGTTACAAAAAATTGATTACTTTCAAAGAAGCAACAGTATAACTAACAGTGACTTCTTAACAGAAATAATGGGAAATAGAAAAAAATGGAATGAAGTTATCAACATGCTAAAAATAAACCTGCCAAACTAGAAATCTATATTCAGCAAAAATATTCCTCAAAAGTAAAGGTAAAATAAAAACATTTCAGACAAACAAAAAGTGAGAAATCTGTTACCTGAATACCTGCACTATTAGAAATGCTAAAGACAGAAGAAAAAGAACTCCATTTGGAAACACAGAGATGAGGGAGGGAAGAAAAAGCAGTGGAAAGAGTATCAGTTAAGTTAAAATGAACACTGACAGTCTAAAACCATATCATAATGTTTTGTATCCTTCAAGGTATAGTAGAATTAAAATATAGTACAACCATAGTATAAAAGGCAGGAGGGGGAGCTAAACTGTTACAGTCTTAGAAGTGGTCAAAGTACAACTTTTGCACTACATTTTTTTTAAATTTTTTTTCAACGTTTTTTATTTATTTTTGTGACACAGAGAGACAGAGCATGAACGGGGGAGGGGCAGAGAGAGAGGGAGACACAGAATCGGAAACAGGCTCCAGGCTCTGAGCCATCAGCCCAGAGCCCGACGCGGGGCTCGAACTCACGCGAGATCACGCGAGATCACGCGAGATCACGCGAGATCACGCGAGATCACGCGAGATCACGCGAGATCACGCGAGATCACGCGAGATCACGCGAGATCACGCGAGATC
>NW_024412376.1:167630761-167785560 GCF_014898765.1 Herpailurus yagouaroundi | reverse complement strand
CGAGATCACGCGAGATCACGCGAGATCACGCGAGATCACGCGAGATCGTGACCTGGCTGAAGTCGGACGCTTAACCGACTGCGCCACCCAGGCGCCCCATGCACTAGATTTTTGTAAGTGCAGTACTCTCTAGAGTAGTTTCTAAAAGAATAGTGAAAGAATATATAACTAACAAGGTGATAGGGAAATGAAATAACAAAAATACTTAATAAAAAAAAAAGGCAAGAAAGGGGAGAAAAAGCAACACAGAATAAGCGAGAAAATAGAAAACAATGTTAAAAGGAACAATTTATACAAAGTAAATCAGTAATTACTTATATGTAAATGGACAAAATATTCCAATTAAAAGACGAAGATTGTCAGACTGGATTACATTCGTAAAACACTGCCTATAAAAGATATACTATAAATATAAACACACAGAAAGGTTGATAGTCAAAAAAAAGATGGGGAAGGTACATGACGAAGATACCAAAGAATATCAGACAGAGAAGACCTTAAGATAAGACACGTTGCCAGAGCTGAAGAACATTTCACAATGACAGATCACTGATCATAAAAGACAATAGTGTTATTACCGTATGGGGGTTAAATATATGTAGAATTGAAGTGAATAAGTAAAGAAAGTTGAAAGGTTTTGAGATCATAGCATTGTCTGGGAAGTGGAAAAAGTACTGATATATGTTGGACTGTCAATGAGTCACTGATTCATGTTATCATGTAACCATTATGAGAATATTAAAAGAGTGCAAAACCAAAAGCTAACAGAGGGAAAAAAAATGGTTCATCCAAAAGAAAAGAGAGAAGGAGAGAAAGGAGAGAAAATAGAAGATAAAACAGGTAGGATAAACAAAAACAGTACCATAATACATATTAAGAAATACAAGTAATTGTGTCAAAAGTAAAAGACGGAACCTCTAATTAAAAGAATATAGGGGCGCCTGAGTGGCTCAGTCGGTTGAATGTCTGACTTCAGCTCAGGTCATGATCTCACGGTTCGTGAGTTCAAGCCCCACACTGGGCTCGCTTGCTGCTGTCAGTGCGGAGCCTGCTTCAAATCCTCTCTCGTCCCCTCCCACTCTGGTGCTATCTCAAAAATAAATAAACATTAAAAAGAAAAGAATATAATAGTCGAACTTGACAAAACCGAACTATATGCCACTTAAAGAAGACCCACTTTAAATATAAGGGCACAGAAAAATCAGAAGTACAGTACAGCTTGGGGACAAGAACATGCAAACTCCAACCAAAAGGAAGTTGGTTTAGTTGCACTAATACTAGAAAAAATAGTTGCAACTATATAATGCCTAATAATATAGCCTCAAAAATATGGGACAAAAATGGACAGAACCAAAAGGAGAAATAGACAAACCTATAATAATAACAGGAGACTGTGGGCATCTGGGGGGCTTAGCCGGTGAAGTGTCTGACTTCAGCCCAGGTCATGATCTCACAGTTTGTGGGTTCGAGGCCTGTGTCGGGCCCTGTGCTGACAGCTCAGAGCCTGGAGCCTGCTTTGGATTCTGTGTCTTCCTCTCTCACTGCCCCTCTCCTGCTCATGCTCTGTCTCTCAAAGATAAATAAACGTTAATAAAAAAATAAAAATAATAATAGGAGACTGTAATTCAACCCTCTACTAGCTAACAGAACAACCACACAAATATCAAGAAGGACACAGAAGATGTGAGCAACGTGTCTGCAGACTATGCAGAATACTGTAGCCAAGAGTGGGAGCATATACATTCTTGTCAAAGGCACAAGGGCAAAACAGACCTCATGCTGGTCTGTAAAGCCACTGAAAACACATTTCAAAGGATCTAAATCCTCCAGAGAATGTCCTTTGACTGTGATGGAATTAAGCTAAAAATTGTCATCAGCAACAACAACAACAACTAGGATATGTTCATATATTTGGAAATCAAGCATTATACTTCTATTTTTTATTTATTATTATTTTTTAAATGTTTATTTATTTTTGAGAAAGAGAGAGACAGAGTGTGAGCAGGGGAGGGCACAGAGAGAGGAAGACACAGAATGTGAAGCAGGCTCCAGGCTCTGAGCTATCAGCACAGAGCCCGACGTGGGGCTTGAACTCAAGAGCTATGAGATCATGACCTGAGCCAAAGTTGGATGCTTAACTGACTGAGCCGCCCAGGCACCCCAGCGGTACACTTGTAAATGGGACTTGGGTCATAGAAGAAATCACAATTAGAAAATATCTTCACCTGGATGATTGTGAAAACAGACATATCAAAATTTATGAGATGCAGTAAAGTCATGCTTAGAGAGAAAATTATAGCCTTATATCCATTTTAGAAATGAAGAAAGGCTGGAAATCAGTGCTCTAAATACTCATCACCAATGGTTGGAAAAAGAAAGAACAACATAATAAATCCAAAGAAAGTTGAAAGAAAAGATAATAAAGATAAGAGAAGACATTAATACAATGGAAAATAAACATATAATAAAGAGATTTAACAATAACATAATTGGTTTTTTTGAAAAGATTAATAAAATCAATAAGTCTCTAGAAAGCCTGAATAAGAGTGAAAATGAGAAGGCACAAATTATCAATACCAGGAATGAAGAGGGAGTATCATTACAGACTCGAAGTCATTAAGATAATAAAAAGAGAATAACATGAGCAACTTCATGCCAATACATTTGGAAATATAGACAAAATGGGCAAATTCACTGTAAAACACAATATACTGAAACTAATACAGAGAGGAGCAGTCATATATCTATTAAAAAAGTTTAATCCCACACCAAAAAAATCACAGTCCCTGATTCACTGATGATTTCCTCCAAACATCTGAGGAAGAAACAATACCACTTTATTATTATTATTATTATTATTACTATTATTATTATTATTATTATTAATTGTTTTGAGAGAGAGAGAGAGAGGGCACAACTAGGCGTGGCACCCCAGAAACAAGACCACTTTTATTTATTTATTTTTTTAATTTAAAAAAAAAAATTTTTTTTTCAACGTTTATTTATTTTTGGGACAGAGAGAGACAGAGCATGAACGGGGGAGGGTCAGAGAGAGAGGGAGACACAGAATCGGAAACAGGCTCCAGGCTCTGAGCCATCAGCCCAGAGCCCGACGCGGGGCTCGAACTCACGGACCGCGAGATCGTGACCTGGCTGAAGTCGGACGCTTAACCGACTGCGCCACCCAGGCGCCCCAAGACCACTTTTATATAAACTCTTCCAGAGAATGAAACAGAAGAAATATTTCCTAACTCAAAAATCTGACAAGGGAATTAAAAGAAAGAAAAGTTATGGTCAGACTGCTTGCAAAATTTAGGTGCAAAATCTTAAACAGCAGAAGAAAACATGATCTACCCAACTGAAAATAGGAAAGAAAACACAGTCCATTGAAAACATGACATAAGAAAACAAAAGGCTTAATATATCAGTAATTATGACAGATGTATGTGAGCTAATTCACCAATTAAGAGAAAGGGACTCATAGATTGAATTTTAAAATGTTAACATGATGTACAAAAAGACAAAGAAAGGTGAGAATGAAATAATAGGGGTGCCTGGGTGGCTCAGTCAGTTAAGTGTTCAACTTTTGATTTCAGCTCAGGTCATGATCTCACAGTTGTGAGTTCGAGCCCGGAGTTGGGCTTCATGCTGGGCTTGGAGCCTGCTTAGGATTCTCTCTCTCCCTCTTCCTCTGCCCCTCCCCTGCTCACGTACTCCCCCCACCCCACAAAAGAAGGAATAGTTAAAGATATCCAAGACAAACGTGCTCCAAAAGAAATCTCAACATTGATCTAAATTTAAACCAAGAAAGAGTCATAAAGGACAAAGAAAGAGATTATATTCTGTTGAAAGTAAAACAAAAAATATATAGCCATCATAAACATATAAACACCTAACAAACAATTCAGCCTCAAAACCTCTCAAGGAAACTTACAAAACCACAGGGAAAAAAACAGATCGGCAATTATAATGGGAGATTCTGATGTGCTCCTTTCAGAAATGCGTAGATCAGGCAACCAAGCAAGCAGACAAAAAGCACTGAAGTGGAAGATCCAAACACAGCGGCCAACAAGCCAGGGCTGCCAGGTGCATAAAGAACTCCACGGCCAACAGAGAAAGGATACACGCTTGGTCAAAATGAAGCCTCATTAAATACTGAGGGATTTTATATTACACAGATTATACTCGTAACTATTCTAAAATACACTTCGAAAATAATAATAATAAGATGAGAAATGGCATTTATTTAATTTTCTTACTCTCTTCTTCTTCCTTGATTTTAAAAATTTCTGCCTTTTATAAATTATCTTTATTGAATTATCTTTTTTGTGTGTGTAGTGGATTTGTTGTTCTTTTTCCAACTTACTGTGCTGAATACCTACCTGTTTTTAATGAGTTCTATTTTCTGATGAATGTATTTAGTCCTAAACTTGCCTCTCAGTACCTCTTGCTGCGTCCCACAAATGTTCGCATGTTGTGTTTTTTATTGTTAATTTCTAAACATTCCTTAATTTTCTTTCTTTCTTTTTTAACATGGAGGTTTTTGATAGTATATTATTTTATTTACAATCTTATCAAGGGGCCTTTCCAAGACTGATGATGGCAGTGTTGTTCACTGCAAGAATGATCATCTCAACCCTTAGGACCTGAAGCTACAAAATGAATGCAGATCCCTACTTAACACCATAAGCTAAGTAAATTCCATAGGGATCAAACATTTCAATATGGCAAATTAAGTCCTAAAAGACAGAAAAACATAGGTGACTATTTATATGACTTGGGAGCAGGAAAGAGTTTTTAAAAGATAGTATCAAAGACAAGCACTACAAGGACTAATAGTATAACATTAAAAATGTTTGAACATTAAAAAGAGTTAACATAATTAAGGGCCAATAAAAAACCGGGAGAAATATTTGTTCTGTAATTGCCAAAGGGCTAATAAATTTATTATAGAAGTAGCTCCTGAAGAGTAATAAGAAAAAAAAAGAATATCTTGATATAAATGGGAAAATGATATGAGCAGGCAATTCATGGAAGAAATGATCAAGGAGCAAATGAAAATTCAGCTTTCATTGATAATTAAGCAAATGCAATTAAGTGCATCAAGGGACTTTTTCACTCACCAAACTGCTAAAGTTAAACAAAAATGAAATATGTGCTGTTGGCATGGGTGCAGGGTGAGGGGCACTCCGAGAGACTTCTCATGGAGAATAAATTGTTATAACCTTTTTTGAAGGCATTTGGGAAATTGTTTAAATTAGTATATATGCATTCAGTAGAATTCCATCTGGTTATTTAAAATAATTTTGTAGAAGAATATTTAATTAAATAAAAATATGCCATAGAGGTCTTGGTAAATTTAAATTTATGCCAGATAGGTAAGCAAGGAGAGGAGCTGGAATGATCTGTGTGGTGATGGACCATGTTTAGCTTCACATAGAGGGAAACATACAAATATTTTAGATACGTATGTATACACAGGCTAGCACACACACACATGCATCTCCTTGCTCTGCTGGCTGAAAGGGCTTAGAAGCAAAGACACCATCGTAGCAAAGAGAATGCCTTCCACGCAGATCTTGGCTTCTAATACCATTTTCCCATAAGAGCAAACAAGGCTCCTTGAGAAATGGCTCATTCTAGGACTGGGCCAGGAAACAGGCAAGATGAGCCTGGAGCGTCTCGTGCCAGAGAGTGAGGAAGTTATAAACACACACACACACACACACACACACACACACACACACACACAGACGAGGTTAAGTCAAAGGGACACAGCAACCAACTGAAAGAGCTCCCAATGGCCGAGGCTGGAAGAATTCAAGAATGAAAATAAAGTAGCTGAGTTATAACCTCAAGTAAAATAAATATCCACGAGTCCACTGATATAGTAAATGACTGGATAAATAAATAAGGGAGAATAGATAGATCGCCTGTGCACAAGAATTCTAAATAATTTACGCGGATAATTCTCTCCTTTTTAAAAAAATTTTTTTTTTAACATTTATTTATTTTTGAGACAGAGAGAGACAGAGCATGAACGGGGGAGGGGCAGAGAGAGAGGGCGACACAGAACCTGAAACAGGCTCCAGGCTCTGAGCCGTCAGCACAGAGCCCGACGCGGGGCTCGAACTCACGGACCGCGAGATCGTGACCTGAGCTGAAGTCGGACGCTCAACCGACTGAGCCACCCAGGCGCCCCCGATAACTCTGTCCTTAAGAAGATGAAGCACAGCCCCCAACTCTGTGTGGACTGTGATTAGTGACTTGCTTTCAAAGGTACAGTGTGAAAAAGGGATAAAAGAACTTGACAGTCGAGAACCCCGAGAAACACCACCTTGGCCGGGAGACCATGGTCAACGTCACAGTACGTTCACAGCACATACTCCTGAGATGATGTGATGAGAAGGACGCTTCACCTCTGTGGTCACCCTCCCCCAAAACCATGACCTCAGTCTAATCACAGGAAAAACATCGGACGAATCCTGAGGAACATTCTAGAAACACCTGACCGGCACTCTTCACACACATCAAGGTCGCCAACAGCCAGAACGTCTGAGAACCGCCGCATTCTAGGGGAGCCGAGGGAGACAGGACCACTAGGTGTCACGGGGTGTCCTGGAGGGGGCCCCGGAATGGAAGGTGGGCGTTAGGAAAAAAACAAGGAAGTCTGAATAATGTATGCACTTTAGTTGATAATAACATATCAATATTGGATTCATTAATTGTGACCAATAATAGCGGGAGCGAGGCGTGGGATATATGGGAGCTCTTTGTACTATCTTTGCTGCTTTTATGTAAATCTAAAACCAAAAACTTATTTAAGAAATAAATAATTGTTGCAGGTTACAAAATAGCTTACATTTGAATCATAACTGTAGATAAACAGGTGGGAAAAAATCCAGAGGCAGTCTAGTGGGCTTATGGCTATTTGGTTCTTATTATTTTTGATATTTGGTATTTAAACTTGTCCTAACTAATGAAAATTCTGAAGAAAAATTAGGTCTTAAAAACCACCCCACAGTGGGGCGCCTGGGTGGTGCAGTCGGTTAAGCGTCCGACTTCAGCCAGGTCACGATCTCGCAGTCCGTGAGTTCGAGCCCCGCATCAGGCTCTGGGCTGATGGCTCAGAGCCTGGAGCCTGTTTCCGATTCTGTGTCTCCCTCTCTCTCTGCTCCTCCCCCGTTCATGCTCTGTTTCTCTCTGTCCCAAAAATAAATAAACGTTGAAAAAAAATTTTGTTTTTAAATAAAAAAAAAAAAAAACCACCCCACAGTAAATACTGAAGAACTGGTTACTTTCTTACCAGCGACGTGACAGAAGATATAATGAAAGGGCTACACTCACAATAGCAATAAAAAAAACCCAAATACCTGCTGATACTTTTGAGAAGAAATGTGCCAGATCTTTATGAAGGAAGGGAGGAAGGATACATGGAAGGCGGGCCACCCTCCAGGACAGGAGGTGAGACAGGGACAGATGTCAACCTCCCATGCTGAGCTTACGTGCAAGGACATCCAAGTACCAGTGGGATTGGGGGGTGAAAACTTTATAACATGATTCTAAAGTTCACCTGAAGAACAGCTCAAATGAGAATAGTCGAGAGGACGTTAATGGGAGTTGGCAATGAGGAGATACGGGTTGTGCTGGGCACGAAAGGTCGCACTGACACGGATGTAGAAACAGAAGTCAGAAGAAAACAGAAAGCTCCAGACAGTCTTTGATGTGGCATCCCAGATCTTTGTAGGGAAATTATAGTTAAATGCCTACTTCACATCATACACAAAAATACAGACAAATAACATGACACAAGATGTTGTGCAGGGATCAACATTTGTGGGGGTGGAAGGGAAAGCCTAGACGGTTACCTGTGGCTCATGGGCCTCGGCGGCATACGACAGGGGCAGGGCCATGGCTCACGGGCCTTGGCGTTCCACAGAGGTAAAGCTACAGGCACCGTGCAGACATTCCCAGACACTGCGCTCGGACTACCCAGCTTGCCATGTTGGAAAAAATCAAAATTAGACCTTTGCTTTTACGCATCAAAAAATAACAGAGTCAGAGCCCGGATGGATAAAAGCCAAAACATGAAAAGAAAAAAAAAAAAAAGCAAATCTTAAGTACAGTTACAGAAAACAAAGGAGAACACAGGTTTCCGCAAATCGGAGAGTGTTAATGCAAAGACACACACAATACCACCACAAGAAATGAATGACAAAGTAGCCTACATCATAACCTTAAACTCCTGTGAGATAAAAAGCATCATAAACATTTCAAGAGACAATTAAAAACTATACACTGGGCACATAAAGAAGAAATAAGGTAATGCCCAGAATATGTAAAGAACCTCTACAAGTCATTAAGAAAAAATAGAAAACTGGGGTCCCCTGGGTGGCTCAGTCGGCTGAGCGTCCAAGTCTTGATTTCGGCTCAGGTCATGATCTCATGGTTCGCGAGACAAAGTCCCGTGTTGGGCTGTGCTGAATATGGAGCGTGCTTGGGATTTTCTCTCTCCCTTTCTCTCTGCCCTTCTCCCACGCTTGTGCACGCTCGCTCTCTCTCTCTCTCTCTCTCTCTCTCTCTCTCTCAAATTAAAATAATAGAAGACTGGGCAGAGGATATTAACAGATAATTTCTAGAAGTGGAAATGAGAATGGCTAGTTAAATTAATCCTGTAAAATGCAAATAAAGATCACCTGGCCAAGATGAAGTCTTGCTGATGACAAAGACAGAGGGAAACGGCTAGAGCGCGCAGTGGGGCAGCTGCCTCAGAGGGGACCAAGGGGGGAACCCGCCATCGAGCCCCTGGAAGCAGAGACAGAGCCTCGGCCAGAGCTGGACTTCCTGGGGGTCTCCATGCTGGCCCAAAGCCCCAGCCCATGGATGGGCCTTGGGACACACTTTCCAGGGAGGGGGCCCACAAGGGAGGCAGAGAACCAGTCTGACCTTGGAGAGAACCTGGTGCAGGCAGGAGGCAGCAGCCTCGGGCAGGGGCAGGGCCAGGCCATCCGCTCCAGGCCCTGGATACGCTCAGATGCACACAGCCACTGCATCTGTAGACAAAGAGCGTGGGATTTCTCATGTCCTCACAAAGAGCGACGGAGACATTCATTTAAGTATATTTCCCTTAGTGGTTTTTTTTTTTTTTTTTTGTAAAATATACGTAACTTAAAATGAATCATTATAACCATGCCTAAGTGTAGAATTCAGTAGCACTGAACATTTACGTCGTTGTGTAACCATCATATCAGTACAATTCATTCTCAAGAACCCTTGTATCATCCCGAACTGTATACCCATATTTCCATTCATTTTTTTTAACTTTTTAACAAAAATGTTGAAGGGCAGGGAGAGAGGGAGAGACAGAGTCACAAGGTGCAGGCTGTGATCTCATCAGATTGTGACCTGAGCCGAAATCGACAGTCAGATGCTTAACTGACTGAACCACCCAGGCGCCTCTGTCCTTTTAACTTTAACTATAAAATTGTTAGGGAGAGTAACTAATTCTTTTAACTTTTTTTTTTTTTTTTTACTATTGAGATATCGTTACACGCCATAAATTTCACCCTTTTTAGGTACAAACTTCAGTGGTTCTTACTACAGTTCATACATGCCCGGTCAACCATCACTACCGTCTAATTCCAGAACACGCGCGTCACTCCAGAAAGAAACCCCATCCTTGGAATCAGTCACCCTCCCTTTCCTGCATGCCCCAGCCCCTGGCCACCAGTAATCTACTTCTGTTTCTGCACACTTGCCCGTTCTGGATATTTCGCACAGGTAGACGGAATCATGCACTGCGTGGTCCTCCGTGACTGGCTTCTTTCGCTCAGCGTGGTGCTCTTGAGGTTCATCCAAGCAGCGACCTGTGTCAGGACGTCACTCTGAGTGATATCCTGCTGGACGGACCACCACAGTTTGTTTACCCGCTCTGGCCATGGGCATTTGGGTGTTTCCACCCTCTGGCCGCTGTGTGTGAGGCTGCTGTAACCGCGCACCTGCAAGTTCCCACAGGGACAGATACTCTCATTTCTCTGGGGTGGAGACCTAGGAACAGAACTGCTAGACCACACGGTAACTTCATGAGTGCCTCTTCTGAGGAGCTGCCGGACCGTTTTCCACAGTGGCTGCCCCGTTTTCGCCACCAGCGACGTACGTATGGAAGTCACTTTTCTCGCAGGAAAGCTGAAGTCAAGATCCGTCCTTAAGCTCTTTACTCAAACTTCCTCCAGAAACCACTCCTGGAGCCCTTAGCAAAGAATTAAAACTCTCTGGACAGAGGCCCGTGCCGCCCCCGACCCTGATCCTAGCCATTCGGCCTGAGCGGCCCTGGTCGGGCCACATGGGGCGGTCCAGTGGCCTGTGAGGCCGCGGGAGGAAGCAGGGCCCTGGTGGCAGATGGCTCCTCAGCTCGCGGACCGGGGCCGCCCATTCGCACAGCTCCCACCCGACCTGCACCCCAGCCCCCCTCCTTGCCCCCGAGCCCCTCCACACGCTCAGGCCCGCTCAGGGGAGGGGCGTGCCGGGGCTTCCAGGGAGACAGGGTCGGAAATGTGCACAAGCAGGGCACACGCACACACGCACACCGTCCCCTCCCTCCCAAGGGCAGTGAAAACAGCTATCGTCTCCTGAGAACCTGCCATGTCCCTGCCCCTTCCGGACTCCAGTCTCCTGAGCTCACCTGCTTGGCACCCCCCCCCCCCACCCCCCGCCGTGGCTGTGCCGGAGACTTTCAGGTTCCACAGGCTCAGGGCTGGGCTCGTGTCCTCCTGCTGCACCCTCTTCTGGCTGCCCCTCACCACCCGCTCGGGCCTGACTCACCCCACTTCCCCAGGTCCCAAACCTTGTCAATTCATCCCTGCGGCTCGGCCACCTCTCCCTGACTCTGGCCCGTCACCCTCACCCAGAGGACGCGATGACCCCTCTGCCCTAGAGCCTGCTCTGTGCTCAGCAGCCACAGCGAAAGCCAGTCCTTGGCTTCTAGTTAAACATGGCCGATCAGCTGTACACATCTCTGCTCCCTCCTGAGGTTCCACTAAAATAAAGCAAAGGAGTTAAAATAAATATACAAGAAAGAAGAGAACAGGAGAGGGGCTTCAGTAAGGGATTTCAGTTCCGCATGTTCATAAAGATAGGGAGGCACAGCCCAGGGCAGGGGAGAAGTGGGACTGAACGCAGGGGTGTGAATTCAGCGTTATGTATAGAATGGCCGAGCGCCCTCTCTCTGACTCCCCACCCATCACCCACCCCCCAGATACATTCAGTGTGAGTCTGGACAGGCATCTACACCCCGCTCCAGACAGATGAGGAGGAGGAGGAGGAGGAGGAGGAGGAGGAGGAGGAGGAGGAGGGGAAAGTGGATTCTCGAAAACACAGATGACCCTACACAAGCGACCCCTGTCTCTGGGCGTGTCCCTGGTGTGCTGTGCCCAAGGCCCTGATGTGGTGAAGAGAGGTCTGTAGGCTGAGAGCCTCTGCTCACTGAACTAGGGGCTCTGAGCAAACGTTCCCAGCCTCAGTCTGAACTGCGGACAGACAACCACGTTTGTGGGTCACCAGGGCCCCAGAAAACCCGAGTTCCAGGCCCCCCACGTCCCCAAAGCTGGTTCTGAGACCACTCTCCGACCTCCGAACCTGGCGAAGCGCTCGGTCCTGGGCTCCGGGGAGCGCCTGGGAGAAAGCGCGTGGTGGCGGCACAGCTCTCTGGCTGCACAAAGTCCTCCTCAGGCTTCATTTCTTCAGCCGAAGTCATCTTGGCGCATCTGCCTTTGTATATGATGCTAACTAAAGAAACTCCAGAGTCTGGCCTTAAAAATGCAAGTCTTCGTAATTTAAAAAAAAGGGGCGCCTGGGTGGCTCCGTCGGTTAAGTGTCCGACTTCGGCTCAGGTCATGATCTCGCGGTCCGTGAGTTCGAGCCCCGGGTCGGGCTCTGTGCTGACAGCTCGGAGCCTGGAGCCTGCTTCAGATTCTGCATCTCCCTCTCTCTCTGACCCTCCCCCGTTCATGCTCTGTCTCTCTGTCTCAAAAATAAATAAACGTTAAAAAAAATTAAAAAAAAAAAAAGGAGTCTAAGAAATAAATGATGCAGATGCTTCTTCTGCATCTGCCCTGCAGCTGTGGAGGAAGAAACATCCTTCAAGACCCAGTTTGAAAACATCTTAAATGAGGAGCTCCACGCGAATACACCCCTGGCCTCCGGTGCAGGTGAAAACCAGAGCCAATATCCTTCCCTCCACCGTCGCTCCCAGTCCTCCCAGGGCGCTCGCAAGGCTCCCAGGCTTCCTACGCATGGCCTGTCGGGTCGTCTCCAAGGGCCCTGTAATTGTGATAGGTCGTCTCGTGTGGCATGTGCTTTGCCGGCAATGATGCAGACACAGGCGTGTCTGTGTTGCCAGCCCAGTAGACACAAGGCTCGACCGCTGAATGAGAAAAAGACCATGGTCGTCCTCTGCCAGGACACCCAGCACTGGCCAGCTAAAACCCGCGGCTTTGTCAGAGGATTACAGATCATTCAAGAGCCTGTTTTTCATTTAAATTAGTAGCTCTTTTATCATAGATTAATTTATATCTATATGCGGGTCTCTATCTCTGGACTGCATTTTTTCTATTGATCTATTCCATTTTGTACTCATACCATAATGTTTTAGTAACTGTGGCTTTATAACATACTTTAATATCTGCTAGGACTGGATCTTCCTTACTGCTCATCTTTAGTTTTTTTTCACGGTTATTATGGATTATTTTTACATTATAAACTGCAAGTGACTTTGTCTAGTTCCTAAAAAAATCCTATGGTGTATTTACTAGGACACTTCTCTATGTCATGCCTGAATGCACGGAGAAGACATCTTTATAAAACTGAGATTTCCTATTTTCTTTTCTATTTTCATTTTATTCTTTTATCCAGATCTTGCACATTTTTTTTTTTGTTAGGCTTATCCTAGTCGCATCTTTCCCACTGCACCTGTTCCTCCATCGCATTTTGTAGCCAGTTGCTGTCTACTGGGAAGCTGCTCCTGGCGTCCACATGTGCCTGGTCGTCTCCAGGCCCTGGAGTGGAGGGTTTCTGAGGCAGGCAACCATGCCGTCTTCACAAAACAGTCCTCTGCCTTCTTCTCTCCAGTTGTTATGCTTCTCACTGCACAACCTCAACCAGATCAATCGGGGACGGTAGCAGCAACTGCAGCGGTCTTGTTCCTGGCTCTCACGGCAGGGGGGCGGGGGTGCTGGCTGAGGTTTGCTGGCTTGTGGCTGGTGAGTGTCGTCAGCCAGAGAAGGCCCAGAGGGGTCACATGGTGAGGCCGCATCCCAGCGAGATAAGGTGGAAGTTATTATAACAGTGGGTGTGGGCAGAAAAAAAGGCCTGAGCTGAGGTCACAGAGGGAAGAGGCCTTGAGGCACCCAAGGCCTGGCTGGGACCGGGGTGTGGGAAGGAGAAGGGGGGTGCAGGCCGGCCCCTGGAGGTACGGGGTCCCGGTGCAGACTGCAGACAGACTGCCACCAAGGACTGGAGTGGCTGGACTGGAGCTCGGCACTGAGGGGCACCCTGGCACAGCTACACCACCGTGTCCTGCGGCTCCCCCACTCCGGGCACCTGGGCCTCACCTCTGACAGCCTTGAGATGCTCTGCACTCCAGGGCCTGGTGCCTTCACTCCGTCTGACGTGTCGCCACCCTCCCTTCCCTGCTGTACGTTTTCTTGCCTGAGAGCTTCATGGAAGCCTTCCTGACCACAGGCTAGGACAGGGCACTGCTCAGTGCCCTCTCTGCAACCTATACTTCTCCTTTATGATCTTCTAAAAATGTGATGAAATATTCAGTTGCGTTGCGTAAGGTCCATCTTCCCCACTGATGGCCTGTCTTCATGGCTGTATCAACGTGATTGATGTTCACGTATTTGTTGAGTGGACGAATGGGATCATCTTGGAAGGTAGGCGTCCTTAGTCCCATTTTATAAATGAAAAAAATCTCAGATCATACTTGTAGCCAAAGGCACAGCTGGACCTGGAGCCCAGGTGGACCGAGGGAAGGGAGGAGGGCATCCTGGGTACATGTGGATGATGGGAAGGGGCCCTGGAAAAGCATCAGGAATACTTTCACCCAGAGGCAGAAGGTGCAGGGTCCCTGGTGCACCTGCTATCTTGTCCCAAAAGGAGATGACTTAGCTGACTTCTGAGTTCAAAAGCAACAAGCCTGCTCAGCTCCAGCTCAGATGCAGGGCAACTTCTCCAGTATGGGGCTAGGTCCAATTTAGGAGCAGACAGGGGGGTCCGGTCCGTCTGACCACACTGCAAGCCATGCCCTCCACTCCGGCTTCATCAGAACAACGCCGTTCTCCTGATGTCCTTCTCCATGGGTTTCTGCGTGGCATTTCCCATTTCTACCCCCCTGAATCCCCGTGCTGCCCTGTGTCCCGAGGGATTGGACTCCAGCATCCCCTAGCTTCACCCTGGCAGATCTCAGAAGGTGAGAAGTGAGTGTTCCTGCTCCTCTTGGGGGAGCTGCGGCCCTGACTGCATCTGTGACCTTGCAGAGTCCGTCTCTGCCTCCAGGAAGACTGCCTAGATCCGGGACCCGCTCCTCCAAGCCCGTCCACTGGGGCTGGTGCACAGCGCTTCGCCCTGCCACATCTCTGCAAATGGTCTCCTCTTTAACTGAAAATCACAGTAGAGGCCCCACCAGTACAAGGCTCAGGAAGAGGAGGTGGGCATTTACTTCCTAAAACCCGAAGGGTTAAAAGCCACGGCCCTAGAATTGAACCCTCTAGACATGGATCACGGTGCTTAGGCGGCAACGGTGTGACCTTGTCCGAGTTCCTTAAACCACCTTGGTCTCAGTTTATCCAAAAGATGGGGGAATGATACGATCACAGGCTTTTGCTGGTATTAAATGAGATGTCTTTAAAACAATACAAGGCAAACAGTAAGACTCCGTGAGTGTTATTCTGGTTGTTAAAGGGACAGAGCAGGGAAGAAAGAGGGTCAGAAGAGAGGGCACGCATGCACAGGTAGTCGGAACGAAAGTAAGTTCTGCCAATGTTTCTTCCAAATCTCTAGCTCTGGAATAAACTATTCATTGCATTACATGTATTGAAATCCATGAAAGTTTAAGAATACTCTTAAGGTAGTATTATCCTAATTCTTCCCTCCTAGGTTTCCCCCCGTAAGGCATGCCTTGTGACTCTCTGTGTGTTGCCCACACTCTGGAGCAGAGATGCCCCTGGTGGGGCCAGAGTTTTCTGGCTGACATTTACCCTTCTGCCAGCGGTGCCCCCTCTGTATCCAGCACTAGTCTTCAGCCTCAAGGGGAAAGCAGTGAAAACGACCATGGTCATCAGGCACGCAGAGCCACTTTACTCTTTGACAAGAAGAAGTATTTAATAACCTGTTCCCACTGAAAGAGATGATTCTGCTCGTCAACAGGACATGGCTATCTTGCCGTGCTTATTAATCTACGTCACTACAGTGATGCTTTTGAGAATATGTAACATTGGGAAGTTTTGAGGGCCGAAAAAACACTGAATTATTTAACAACTGCCAATGCTTGTAGGAATATTGGAAGTAATTGTGCCAGAGAACCAATCAACCTCTGAACAGAAGGGGCTGGAAGATCAGACAATACCATTTACCCAATGCCTGGGTCAGAAAAAAGAAAACAGAACTAATCACTTGAGAGGGGTCCTTTGCTTTCATTAATTGCCACAGCAGGACTTTCTTATGGAAGCACTACACAGAATCCAGGAAGAAATAATACTGTGTGGTGATCAAATGTTTAGCAGTCCGTGTATCTCGAAACCAATTCCATAAACTGTATCTTAAAAGAGTAATCATATGACATCTTAATTACATATTTACTGAACTTCATTTAGAAATAAATTTCCCTTTGGGAAAAGCAATGACTGTTTCAGTGACTGAATAAATAAAATGTACAATGTATTTCTCTTTTCAGTTCTGTCAGTTTTTGCTATAAGCATTTTAAAGTTCCCTTTTTGGGTACCCTCAGGTTTAGGATGGTTATATCTTCCTGAGGAATTTGTCTTTTGTCATCCCCAAATGTCCCTCTTTATTTCCAGGAATGCTCTTTGTTTTGCAGTTGAAACGTCCCATCTTGGTATTTTAGTTTTATTTACATTGGCATTTTGTTCTCTGCCGGTCTTCCTTGAATTCCTCTGGGCGAGTCACATGTTTTTGAACAGCCCATTCTGTCTCCTGCATGGACTCCTAGGTATTGCTTTAGAGGCTGCCCTGCCCTAGAAATTCTAGCAGGTGTCGTACCGCCTTTCTCTACTACTCCGGTGCACGGGTGGTGTCAGGCCCTGGTAACAGCACAGTTCCGTGTGCGCCCCGTCCTGCCCGTTGTACTTTTTATGTCTTATATCCTCCTTCTATGTTGTAAACTTAAAAAAACTGTTAAGAGACTTTCCGAGAATTCAAAACCACATGTAAATTGGATCTAGAACTACATAAGACAAACAAAATAAACAAGGCAAAACGAAGTGAAGCATATTTTTATATCTACCCTCACTGTCACGGGTGGTCTTCCTCCTGCCTGGGCTCCTGGCCCACGCAGTGTCCTTTCTCTTCACCCTGAAGAGCGACTTCTGGCATTTCAAGCAGTGCAGGTCTATGGAGACACATTGGTTCAGAGTCTGTAAAGCTGAAATGGTCTTTATTTTGCCTCGCTTTTTGGGAGATGTTTTTCTGGATACGGAAATCTAGATGGACATTTTCAGCATGGCAAGGATGTTATTCCATCGTCTTCCGGGCTCCGCTGTTTCTGGGAAAAGTCAGCCGTAATTCGTACTGATCTTTGTGTATCCTATTTCTTCCTCTGCGGCTTTCAAGGTTTTCTCTTTATCTTTGGGAGTTTGGCTTTAATGTGCCTAATGGGTAGTTCGCTTTTTGTTTAACATATTAAGGATTTGTTGAGCTTTCTGGATATGCAGATTGATATCTTCAATGAATTTTGGAAAATGTTACCTTCAAACATTTTTTACTTCATTCTCTCTCTGTCCTCCTTGTGAGATACCAAATGTACACAGGTTAAAACATATTGTCCCACATAGCTTGGATTCTCTGGTTGGTTGGGTGGTTTTCACTTTTTTCCTCTTTGTATTTCATTTGGGACACTTCCTACCGGCCTGTCTTCAAGTTGATGATTCTTTCCTATGCTGGGTCCAGTCTGCTCTGAAGCTATCTGATGGATTCTCGGTTTTGATGTTGTCTTTTTAATCTCTTACAATACTATTTGAGTCCTTTCTATAGTTTTCACATTTCTATTGAAAAATCTCTTAACACATATTGTCTACTTCTTCATTTAGATACTTTGGCATTTAAAGAATTTTTTTTTTTTTTATTAGAGAGAGAGAGAGTGCATGTGCAAGCGGGAGAGAGGGACAGAGGTAGAGAGGGAGAGTCTTAAGAAGGTCCTATGCTCGGTGCAGTGCCTGACATGGGGCTTGATCTCACAATCATGACATCATGACCTGAGCCAAAATCAAGAGTTGGACACTTAACTGACTGAGCCACCCAGGTGCCCCTTTACTTCTTAGCTCTTAAAAATTTTTATCATTTGCTAGACATTTTACATACAAGGACGGTAGAGACTGAAGCAAATATTTACATCCTGAAAAGGACACACCAATTTTTACATCAGGTCACTAGAGCTGAGAGCAAAGTCAATTTGAGCTGTGGGTTGGGCTGGGTCTGGGTTTTATTGCAACTTTGGTTTGATTCGGTTCATTATTGGCTTGAAACATTTTGAAAGTGGGATTAGAAATGTCCCTTCTATGGGGTCTGGAGTCTGAGAACTGGCACAATTGCCAGTATGTCTTTGGGCTTTACAGGTACACTGTCAGTGTTTCAGACCATAGGCGACCTTTCTCTGTGTTACAAACCTGCCTCCAGCTTTTTGGGTTGCTGGGAGCTTTGCTTTGTCTCGAGTCTCAGCCTAGCTTTCTACACTGCAGGAGAGCTCTCCTGTACCAGAATGCCTGCCAGGGGTGGTGGGCTCTCTCAGTATTCTGCCCTGACCTAGCCCTTGGCAGCTGCAGGTCTGGGACACCGTGGATTGACTCCTTTCAGTTGCCCTGCCTGCCCAACTTTGATATCTGCCCCTGGACGCTCTGTAAAGACTCATGGAAAAGAGTTGATAAGTGATAGGATCTGGAGCTGAGGCTCTTTAGAACTCTGTCACACCAGCCCACAACTAATTAAGCTCAGCTGATCTCTTCCTCCTTGCTGTAAGACAGTCCTCCTCCACTGCCACTCTACCAGTGATGGGAGAAGCAATGGGTTTCTTCTTCTCTGTGAAGGGCTCATCACTGTCTGGAGCTCTGTTCACTTAGTTGTATCCTCAGCTCTCTGGTAAATTTAGAAAAACTGATTTTGTAATTTATTTATCTTGGTTTTATTGTTAGGGTTAGAGCAATAGTCTCTTGTGTTTTTTTGTTTTTGTTTTTTACATCTTAACTAAAAATTCATCCTTTAATGTTCTCATGAACTACAACCTAAAAAATAGCCCCGCTAAGATAGGCACATGTTAGGACATCTAATCAGTATAGGATGAGGTATGCATCAGGAGAAAGGTGCAGAGGTCATGCTAACTCTTAAGGGGACGTGGCCTATAAACCTGGCTCCTCCATTATGTGGCAGTGTGACCCAGGACCCTAAACCACAAGGTTGCAAGAGGTTCTTCAGCACTGTTAGTGGCAACCCAACAGAGACCCCAAAGTTGTTCTTGGCCTTCCAGGCACAGAAAATCTCAGGGGGTCATGGAAAGTAGGTCCGGAGTGTCTGGAACACGCATATAATTCTCTGTGACACTAGTCTGCTCACTCAGAGATTACTGATGCCTAGTATAAACTCATTCATGAAGCTGACAGAATTGAGATGTAATTTCATCTTTAACGGAGGCATACCTAAATCATGGCAAAACAAATGGCTGCACCTGTGCTGTGTGGCGAGCATGGGCCAAGCTATGTTCAGAGGCCTCCACAGACAAGGGCTAGTTCTGTTTGTGCAGCATGTCCTTCGTGGGTCAGGTGAGGCTCTGCCCCATGTGATCCACATCCTGTGACTCAGGAGTATATCCCAGCCCATATCTGGCACAGCGGTGGCTCTCGTGGCAGAGGAGGAAGAGAACATGGAGAACCACGTGTTGGCTCTTAAGATTTATACCCATTGGTGACAAACACAACATCATTTCCATTCCCACACCACTGGCTGAAGCAAGTCAGTAGCCAAGACTGAGTCCATGGGCAAGGAAGCATACTCTCCCTCTCGGGAGGAAGACAAATAGTTTTGAATAATAATACACTGTACCACAGTCCACCCTCCTGGTCAGACATATTTGCTCTCTTCCCTGTTGCCAAGGGTGACCGTTCAAAGTCCCATCTGACAGGGCATCAGGGTTTTTGTGATCATCTTCAGATCCGGTCTTACGTGGCTCCTCTTGCTCTGTAGGCTGATGGGCTACCTGTCCCACCAGGTGTGTGATGTGCCACAGCCGGGAAGGGCAGGGTGACCACAATAAGTACACCCATCTGGATGAGGGGGGAGTGTGAAATGCACAGCAGTCAGCGGTCCACAGCATTGTCATTGGGCAGGTGCTGCCCCTCTCTGGGAGTGGAAGAGGGTCCTCAATTAGACCCTGAATCTGTTCCCTGGGAATGTATTCCTAGTTCATTGTTCTGTGTGTCCTTTTATCCACTTCCTGGGATTTCCTTTTCTGTTATATTTCTTGGCTACATGTAAGAGGGCACTGAGAAATTTTCTTTCCCAGGGAGAGGAGCGTATATCCCAGACTGTTGCTTCCCATAGAAGATGTGGGGCCCACGGGTTTAAATCTCAAACCATCACCGCCTCTTTTTACTCCAGACTGGTGGTCCTCGGGGAAGTACAACTTTCAGAAACATAATCAGTTCTGTTTGACTTCATTCAGTTCCATGTGCCAACAGACCCACTCATAATTCATTTGGAGATGTATCCTCTCTCTAGACTTTACTGCAGGTACCTTGGCTTTACCAGGAGTTTGTGGGAAAGCCACTGCTGGTCTCTCTCTCTTTTTTTTTTTTTTTTTTTGGAGTTATGTGGTCTAAAACCTTATGGGTGCCATCTTGATTCTTTCAGAGATGTTAACAGTAGGCATTAAGGCCACATCTTTCATTTGTTAAAGGCGGTGTTTTAATTGGCCTTTGTTGCTCAAAGCCCTTTTCAGATTAATCTTTCACTGGTTGGAGAGGAGAATCATTTCTATATTCAAATGCCCAAGACTCCAATTTTCTGGAATCTCTATTCCCTTTCATGCCTCTTTGTACACTGGCCAATTCTCTTGTTTCTTAAGCACTTTGTCGCATGCAGCAAAAGTGACCAGAACACGTTTTAGTTCTGTTGGCCACTCGGCCTAAAGCCTCAGGTAATTCGATGTTATTTGCCTCACAAATTATCACAAAAGACAATTTCACCAAATGTTATGCCATTTACCAAATGCCGTCCTCCAGCCTCCAGTAGATGACTCCTCACTGCCTGCCACCTCCCTGAGAAGCCAGTGCTACATGATTTAGGATTCCTTATACAACCTCTTACTTATGGCACCAAGTCCTATAGATACTATTAGACCAAGTGATGCTGCCATTATAAATTACTCCCAAATCTTACGGCCTACAGCAAGAATAGTTTATCTTTCAGTCTCACTACTTCTTCCTTCCAGGCCCGTCCACCATGTATAATGCAGGGTGATGGAGAAGCCTCTGTCAGTGTCGCCAGCTATGGTGACAGAGACAAGAGAAATCAAGAGGAAGCATGTGCACTTTATTAAAGCCTTAGCTTAGGAGCAACACAAGTCACTTTTGCTTACATTTTATTAGCTAGAGAAAGTCACAGGCCCAAGTCTGTCATCTGCTGGGTAGCGAAGCACCACCTTCCCCCAGAGAAGGGAAGCGGCCTGCAATACTATCTACCACACTCACCTTATGAGAGACTATCTCAAAAGAGCGCCCCAAAAAATCTTAAGAAGAAAAACTAATATATTCTGCAGTGAAAAATTCTTTTTTAAGTTTCACTCTGAAAATGTTGAGTTGAATGCATAGCCAAAAAGGAACATTTTGTAAAACTTTTAGGAAACCACCTAACTGGGCAAATGTGTAATGATTACTGTACTGTGGCATCTTCCTATGTGTGACCAGACATTTACCATGTTGGGTCTTCCGTTCCACGCACAGTGTGTCTCCCCACTTACTAGGTCCTCTTGGACTTCTCTCACTGGCACGGTGAAATCTCAGACATGTGGCTCCTGTACATACTTTGTTAGCTGAGTACTTAAGTTTTTCTTATCTTTGGATGCTACGGATACTACTCCATTATCTTTGAAGTGATTTTAAATTATATTGTCTTTGTTAATTTAAGAGAGCAAGCGTGAGCTGGAGAGAGGCAGAGGGAGAGAGAGAGAATCTTAAGCAGGCTCCACGCTGAGCGATGCAGGGCCTATCTTGGACCCGCAGTTCAGAATGGCTGTGTCTTCCATGAGCATTTGAAAATGCTGAAGCTGGCCGCAGCAGCTCTAAGGTCTGACCTCTCTCCGATGTGACTCCAAGGGCAGGTTCCAGCTCTCAGGCTCTCTGGCTCTGATTGATCAAATTGCAGCTTTCTAGAGGATTTCTAATATTTGTTCCCAGTCTCCATTTTATGTGCAATATATATATTTGATAAAAGGTTTTTCAAGGAAATTGTTAGTCTTTGAAAATGTTACTAAATATTCCAGAATATAATATCAACTTGCCCATTTGCTCTCTGAGTTTCAAACAATAGGACATTTGCATGAAACAAACATTTTTAAGAGTAGATTTGATCTTGCAGCTTTTTACCATGTGCTATTCTAGTCCTCTGTTTGGAACATAAAAGTCATTTCCACAGCAACTAATTATAGTGTAAGTCACAAGCACTGGTTTATTACCGCTGGTGGGGAATTAGAAGCGATCATCATGCAAATATTAAAAGCCTCTTAGTTTTGAAGTTCTCTCAAAAACTAACACAAGCTAATCAAATGCAGAAAAGACACGTACAAGATCCAACGTAGACATGAACTTCTCAGGTTGGCTTTATGGCCAATCAGCTTAACATGAATCTGAAGAGAATTATTTTCTGCCCAGCACTTCGTACCTTTTTCAAAAATCAGCTGAGCATATTTGTGTGGGTCTGTCTCTGGCTCCTCTTTCCTGCTGGTCTCTGCTAACATCCCACTCTCGTGATTTCCGTATGTCATATCTTACTATCGGCTAGTGATTCCTCCTACTTTATTCTTTTTTTTTTTTTTTAATTTTTTTTTTTTAACATTTATTTATTTTTTTGGGACAGAGAGAGACAGAGCATGAACGGGGGAGGGGCAGAGAGAGAGGGAGACACAGAATCGGAAACAGGCTCCAGGCTCTGAGCCATCAGCCCAGAGCCCGACGCGGGGCTCGAACTCACGGACCGCGAGATCGTGACCTGGCTGAAGTCGGACGCTCAACCGACTGCGCCACCCAGGCGCCCCCCTCCTACTTTATTCTTTGTCAACATTGTTTTAGCTATTCCAGGGCATAGGCCTTTTCACATAAATCTTAGACTAAGTGTAGTTATGTCTACAAAACACTTTCTTGGATTTTAATAGGGATTGAATTAAGCCTATGGATGAATCTAGAGAGACCAGACGCATTTACTATGTTGGGTCTTCCGTTCCACGCACAGTGTGTCTCCCCACTTACTAGGTCCTCTTGGACTTCTCTCACTGGCACGGTGAAATCTCAGACATGTGGCTCCTGTACATACTTTGCTAGCTGAGTACTTAAGTTGTTCTTATCTTTGGATGCTACGGATACTACTCCATTATCTTTGGCGTGATTTTTTTAATTTTTTTCTTTGGACTGATTTTAAATGGTATTGTGTTCGTTTGTTAGTTTAAGAGAGTGAGTACGAGCCAGGGAGAGGAGGGGGAGAGGGGGAGAGAGAGAGAGAGAGGGAGAGAGAGAAACTTAAGTAGGCTCCACGCTCAGCATGGAGCCTGATTCGGGGCTCAGTCTCATGACCCTGGAATTATGACCTGAGCTGAAATCAAGGGTCAGATGCTCAAGTGACTGAGGTACCCAGGCACCCCAGTACTGTGTTTTTAATTTGATTTTCTGCATGTTGTCAATTTATAGAAATGTAATTGGATTTTATATGTTGATATTGTGTCTTGTGACCTTCTAAACTTACTAGTTCTAAGAGTTAAAAAAATTCTTTTCTAGTATGTTCTTTGGGACTTCTATACAGACAATGATGTCATCTGCAAATACAGTTTTATTTCTCCCTTTCCAATCTGATACCATTATTTCTTTTTTCTTGTCTTATTCAATGGCTAGAACTTCAACATTCAATAATAACAAGCTGTCCCTGATCTTAGGGGGAACACATTCAGCTTTTCACCATCAAATGCTGTTAGCTACAGGTTTTTTGGAAGATGCTCTTTATCAAGTTGAGGGAGTTCACTTCTTTTTCTAACTTCCTGAGAGTTTTTATCATGAATGGATGTTGGATTTTGTCAAATGCTTCATCTGAGTCAACAGATATAATCACATTATTTTTATTCTTTAGTTTAATCACATAGTGAATTATATTAATTGATTTCCAAATGTTTAACCAGTCTTGCCTACCTGGAATAAATCCCACTTGAACATGGTGAATAATTATTTTTATACATTGTTGGATTTGGCCCGCTGATAATTTGTTGAGGATTTTAGCACCTAAGTTTGTGAGGGATATTGAACTGTAGAGGGTTTGAGTTTTTTGGTTTATTTTGTTTTTACTCTCTTTGGTTTAAGCATTAGAGTAATACTGGCTTCACAGTATTGGGAAGTGTTCTTATATTTTCTAGAAGGCATTATATACACTTAGGTGTTTAATTCTTCTTTAAATGTTTGGTAAAATACTCCAGGGAAGCCATCTGGACCTAGGGGCTTTTTTTTTTTTAATTTAATTTTTTTATTTTTTTAAATTTACATCCAAATTAGTTAGCATATAGTGCAACAATGATTTCAGGAGTAGATTCTTTAGGGGCTTATTTTTAAGAAACTTATAAATTACAAATTCAACATCTTTAATGATTATACGACTATTCAGATTATCTATTTCATCTTAGTTGGGGTTTGGTAGTTCGTGGTTTTGAAGAAATTGGTCCATTTCTCCCAAATTGTTGAATGTTTTTAGCACAAAGTTGTTTGTCATACTCCCTTCTTACCCTTTG
Source organism: Herpailurus yagouaroundi (assembly GCF_014898765.1). NCBI lineage: Eukaryota > Metazoa > Chordata > Mammalia > Carnivora > Felidae > Herpailurus > Herpailurus yagouaroundi. The sequence goes on along the minus strand of NW_024412376.1, from coordinate 167,761,301 downwards.
GATGTCTGCTGGATTTGTATTAATATCCTTTATTCCATTCCTGATACTGATGATTTGCATCCTGTTTTTATTTTTGTCAGTTTACCAATTTTATTGATGTTTCAAAGAATCAGCTTTTTTTTTTTTTAATGTTTATTTTTGAGAGAGAGCAAAAAAGCGAGAGTGTGAGTGAGGGATGGCGTCAGCATATTGTCAGCACAGAGCCTGACGCAGGGCCTGAACTCAGGACCCGCGAGATCATGATCTGAGCTGAAGTCGGATGTTTAACTGACTGAGCCACCCAGGCGTCCCTCAAAGAATCGGTGTTTGTTTCATTGGTCTTCTCTGCTGTTTTCCTAGTTTCAATTTTATTGATTTCTGCTCTTATCTTTATTAGTTCTTTCGTTGTCCTTGTTTTCCATACCTTTGGAGAAAGGGCAGGGGTGAAACCAAATCTATGACATGCTAAAAAAACCCGCTGTATTATGTTATATCCTAACCGAAGGGAGAGGGAGGCGGAAGAAAGGACATTCGGGAGGAAGACGGTGAGCACTTGTGCTCGAGGTGCAGAGGAGGGAAGAGAGGCAAAGATCAGGCACCCGAAGAGGCGCTCAGCACTGTCAGTCATCAGGGGACGTGAGTCAGAACCACAGCGAGACAGCACCTCACACCCACCAGGACAGCGAGGACCCAACAGACAGACGGTAAAAGGTATCGGCGAGAACACGGGTAGAGTGGAAGCCCATGCGCTTAGGAGAGTGCAAAGTAGGATCACTACCTTGTTCCTCCAAAACTTAAATACAGTTGCCACTGAACTGTACGTTTTGAAATGGTTGAGATGGTAAATCTTATATTATTGTATTTTACCACAAGAAACAAAAGTTAAACAGAGAATCACTGTAGGGCCCGGCAATTCTGTCAGGTTAGAAATGAAAACACGTGTGCACACAAAACTCGTACGTGGACGCTCGCAGCATTATTATTCCTAACAGCCGGAAAAACCCACACAACGCCCGCCAGCTGTGAATGGCTAAACAAACGGAAGATTATTTGCTCATTTAAACCAAAACATAGACGACACACTATTCTATATAAAGGGATATTATTCAGCCATAAAAAAGGAGTGAAGTGCTGATACTCGCTACCATGAGGATAAACCTTAAAAATATTATGTCTGGTGAAAGAAGCCAGACACGGGAGCCCACATATCGTAAGGTTCCATGAATGTGAAACATCCAGAACAGACGAGTGTAGAGACGGAAGGTAGACTAGTGGTTTCCGTGGGGGGAGGAAAAATGGGGAGTGACAGGGATACAAGCGCAGCTTCTCTCTGGAGGGGTGGAAACGTTCTGGAACTAGGCAGTGGCAATGGTTGCAAAATCTTGTGAATGTACTGAAAACTGCTGAATTGTACACCTTAAAAGGGTGAGTTTTATGGTAGGTAAATTATATCCCAATTTAAAAAAGAACAAGGAGAAGGGCATCTCCCGACGCAGAGCCTTTGAGCTGGGGATTGCAGGTGGCGAGTGCCCGAGCCCACTCGTACTGTGGACCTCAGCGCCAACTGCACCCTGAAGGATGGTAATAACTGTCCTGGATGGAGGAGTTCCGGGCTTCAAACTGGAAGAAGAAAAGCCTAAGTAGGTAAAGGGAAAGTTTATTCAAAAAAAGCAAAGATGAGCCAGCAGTGAGGAAGAACAAGGAGTAAGCGTAGATTTCTTTTGTACCTAAACAGTAACTGAGGGCTTCATTGGGGTTGAAAATAGGGCTTCCCTGAAGCCACCCTAGACGGTCGTTGTTGTTGTTGCTCTCAGTAGAGGGGAAGGCGGAAGTCGACAAGGGGAATCTAACACTGCTAGAGTAAAAATGGAAAATAAAGAGCCTGTGGATGAGGACTTCCATGTAAAGTTGTACTGGTTGTGCACTGCACAACCCTAGGAGGTGCCGCTCACAATGATGTGTAAATGAGTGGCATTGCCTAGAGATATGCCATGCACAGTCCTGATCTTGGCAATAGAGGATGCTTCCTCTTTTCAGACAGCAACTCTGAAGACTGGGAGAAGGGCACACGTTGACACTGAGGCGGAGTGGGAGGGAGTTCAGGGGCTCATCTCATGTCTGAAGGCTTCTTTGTCATTCAAGTAAAAGGTGAGGTTTTCTTTCAAGATTAGAGAGAAGAGTAGACGTTTGTGGCAAGTCTAAAAACATCTGGAGCAGCCAATGAGTAGAGACTAGACAACTGTGTGGCCTGGGGGTGAAGGGGGTGTGGAGGAGGAGTCTGGACTGCATCCTATGGAAGGACTCCCAGGAAGGGAGCGCAGACAGGAGAGGAGGGCTGGGCGGCCAGAGAGGAACCCGGGCCACAGTTTGGGGGGGAGGTGGGGTCTCGGGTCTCAGTATGAGGTGGCCCCGGAGGGGTGGCCAGTATGGGGGAGGCCCCGGCCTAGATGCTACAGATGGTACAGGGGACCCAGGCCCGGTGGCCAGACTGCAGGTCGCTGCTGGGAGCTGGCTGAGGCCATGACCGCCTTGCCCTATGGTGGGGGGGGGGGGGGGCCGCCATGCCCTCCCCGCCCCCCCCACCGGCCTAATGGTCTGGGGTTCCGTGGATTTTGTGACCTCCCCCTCGGATGCCATCATGAGCCTAATTCCCACAACCACTCTTCAGAATCCAGCTCGACGTATACCTCCCTCCTCTTGGGTATACAAGAGTAATTTTCCCAATTCTTAAAATTCAAGTTAGGGTTGAAGTCTTGTGATGGTGGGGGCCTGGAGAGGAGATGCTTTCTGGCCAACGGGCTCCATGCTATTCCCTCATTCACCCAACAGACGCACACTGAGACCGCACACCTCACGGGGAGGCAGGGGGCAGGGCCCCCATAAAGGGACACTGAGGCAGGGACATTCCAGCGGGACGGGCCGGATAGACACCATGGATATTTGTGGTGACAGGGAGGTCAGGTCCTCGAGGGAAGCCATGGGGCTGCACAATGGGCTGTTGGGGAGTCACGGGGACACTCGGGGAAAGAGCTTCTCAAGTGAGGGAAGCAAAGGCCTGGGTGAGGCAAGTACCTGGAGTGCCCGGTGGCTGTGGGGGCCCAGGTGGGGAGGGGTTGGTGCCCGTGCTGGATGGGGGGCCGGCCTCACAGGGCTCACGCGACTTCGGAAAGGACCGTGAAGTGCACAGAGAGGGAAGTACAGCGGCCTGAGCACCCCAGCCTTGGTGGAGCGGTGCCTCCAGGGGGGACTCCTGAGGGGAGCCAGGCTGCGGGGGAGGAGGCCCGAGGCAGGAGGGAAGGTGGAGCGAGCAGCTGCTGGTGGGGGGACGGAGAGCAGGGCGGTGGCCTTCCCGACAGGTGGCCACCCAGCGCCTCTCGCACCACATAGCAGCATCTCGGCTTAGCTCGAGGCAGGGCGTACCTGCCCCGGGGAAACCGAGTGCTCCTCCTTGTTCCGGAGAGGAGCTGCTACCTGCCTCCCTTGCAGCTACAGCCCTGCTCTGGAAAGGCTGCAAGGCAGCTGTGTGCAGCAGGGCCTAGGCGGGATTCCCTCCTGACAAGGGGGGCTCTGAGGGGGAGCCCCCACTTCCCTCTCTTCTCCTGAGAGAGGGGGCAGCAGGTACTTCACAATCGGGACCAGGAAAAGCTGACAGCCCGGGGACACAGACGCAGGCGTCTGAGACACTGTCCGGCCGCGCAACAAAACCTGAGGCCGTCGCCCCCAGAATTCTCTGTGAGTGTAGGTCACCATCAGGCAGGGACCGTCCCTTGTGGCCTGAGGTGCTCCCGGCATGATGGGGTGGGAGTGCGGAGACAAGGGCCCGTGCCCAGCACAGCGCACGCACACCCCACGCACGTGTGGAGGGGGGCGGACTCCCACCCTGGACTCTTTAGTATCTGCGGTACATTCTCTAGCAAGGGGCTTCGTGTTTGGAGGCGAAGGGCATGGGTTCTTTCATAATTAGGGAAACTGGCATCCAGTTGTCTACTCCTTCCTTCAAACGGATCAACTACTACAGACACATAATTTCTTTCTTAAAAAATAGTCTTGGAATAACTTCAGGCTTTTGAAAACTCATGTCAGCATTCCTGCAGATCTGATAACATTGTGAGCTCATATATCTTACCACAGTGAAGTCAGGGTAGAAGATACATCATCTTTTTCAGATTCCCGGAATAGCTTCCAAAGTTCCGGATCCCCAGATAAGTGTGCAAGAATGTGCAATTCAATCTGTGAAAAGTCTGTGAGATAAGAGTCTACACTAATTCGGAATCACGAACAGCCTCTCGTCGTTGTACCCGCGGCCCAGCCCACCCTCAACTTTCCGTCCTCACTGCGGCCTCTCTAGCGACATCCCCCCACCCAACTGCCAGGTTCCTTTGGCCTCAGGGCCACCGGCCATCCCTGTCTCTGCAAGTCTAAGTAAGAGATTCCCCCCGCCCGCCTCTGTGAGGCCAGCAGCGCCTCGCCTGTTTATTCTGTACATCGGAAGTGTGGAAGGGCCTGCTGTGTGCCAGGCTGTGCGCTTGGCATTTGTTAGGGAACAGAACAGACCAGCCTTTCTCCGCAGAGCCTACGTTCCAGGAGCAGGAGACACTGTGAGTTATCTAGAGTGTCGGAAGACGAGAAGTGGAAAAGACGGATCAAGAAAGGAGGTTGATGAGTGAGTGGCCGTCGGTATACACGTCCCTGAGACAGTGATGTCTGAGCAAAGGCACAGAGGAGGTGAAGGAGGGAGCTAGAAGGTCTCTAGTGAAGAGGTTCCATGCTGGGCACGAGGTGGGGCTGGCCCACGTCGGAGGCCAGCACATCTGCAGCGAGTGAGCAAGGCAGGGAGCCAGGGTGATGAGGACAGATGGCAGGAAGGAGAGGCAGACGGGGTGGGGCTGTACAGGGGCATCTGGGGTCTAGACAGGGTGAGGGACCCTGGGAGCAGATCTGCTTCTATTCACTATGCACAAGAAATCTCTCCGCATAGATTTTTGCCTTAGGATTTATTTTAAAGAGTGAATTCTGTAAGTACTTTTGAAGTATTCGTCTCCAAACACATGAACTGTATGAGATGCATAAAGTGAGCTGCAGTGACACAGGGTGTCTCTCGGACATAGTCTGCCTGCACCTGCCGCCAGGAAGGTGTGGCCCTCGGGTGAGACCAACGTGCTCCTTGGGGAGACGGTGAGCCTTCGGCCTTCCGCACCTGAATTGTTATTTCAAGGGCACTTGGCGAATCTGGACACGAGCTTCTTCACAGCCAGTTCTCACAAAGTTTATTCAAATATCATTCCACATTTAAGGGTCCAGATTTCTGACTGCTGAATATATTTATTAACATAATTTAGAAATATCATGGTACTGCTGAGAGTAAAGTGGATTTTCTGTTGTTAAAATTTTATGTTGTGTCTGGAATTCCTGGTGAGGAAAAGCTCAAAAACTACTGACTCTTGAACGTACTCCAGTTAAGAACAGTCTAGGGACTCCCTGAACCTCTCCGACCAGGAGACAGACTTTGGGGAAGTGCGGTCCTACGATGCACCAATGTGATTTGAAGGGCGGCAGGAGGCAAAGTTGCTACGGTCACCTCCCCGGTCCTGCTGAAGTGTGACTTCGTGTATTTGAAAAGGACCCCTCGTCATGATTCACTGTTCTGTGGGGACCCAGCAGAAGCAGCAGCTCCTGAAGCAGAGGGGGCAGGACCCCCCCGCCCCGGGGGGCAGGACCCCAGGGGGAGGGGCCACAGAACCTTCTTTGCTCAGGTTGGGGCTTTTTCTTTTTTATAAATGTAGCCAGCAGCATTACCATGGAAGAGCTCAAAAGAAAGGTGTTAGCATGCTTTTATAAACATTTCCAGTAGTTTTCAGACTTCGATAAAAGCCAGTTTTACTGTGTTTGTTTCTCTCCTCTCTTGGGAAGCTGGTGAGGGAGAGATGGTGGGAGGGGAGCCGCTTTCCTTGTATAATCATCATCTCTTTTAACTCCCTAAAAGGGAGTTTATTTTTCAATGTGTACTTAAATCCTGGTCATGCAAAAACAGAGAACTTCAGGAACCAAAGAAATGAGTTCTACAGAAAAGCAATTATATACACTTGTAGGTTTTTAGAAAAATGTTACCCCAGACTTCAGCAAAGTAGAAAGAAATAGGTTACCTTTAAAATACTGCAGTTTAGGGGCGCCTGGGTGGCGCAGTAGGTTAAGCGTCCGACTTCAGCCAGGTCACGATCTCGCGGTCCGTGAGTTCGAGCCCCGCGTCGGGCTCTGGGCTGATGGCTCAGAGCCTGGAGCCTGTTTCCGATTCTGTGTCTCCCTCTCTCTCTGCCCCTCTCCCGTTCATGCTCTGTCTCTCTCTGTCCCAAAAATAAAATAAACGTTGAAAAAAAATTTTTTTAAATACTGCGGTTTAGTAATCCGAATTGGGTGCTTGGAGATACCTTGAACATTCTGTGAATAAGAGGAGGACAGTTTTAGCTAAAATATCTACTCATAAATTAACCTGTATCATTTAATATTATTATTTATTATTGTTTTCATTTTTCTTAATGTTTATTTTTGAGAGAGAGAGAGAGAGAGAGAGAGAGAGAGAGAGAGAGGCAGAGAGAGAGGGAGACACAGAATCTGAAGCAGGCTCCAGGCTCTGAGCCGTCAGCACAGAACCTGACGTGGGCCTCGAACTCATGAGCTGTGAGACCATGACCTGAGTTGAAGTCAGACGCTCAACTGATTGAGCCACCCAGGTGCCCCTCTTGTTTATTATTTTTAAAGTAAGCTCTACACCCAACATGGCACTTGGACCCATGGCCCCGAGATCAAGAGTCACACGCTCAATCGACTGAGCCAGGCAGGTGCCCCCAAATCTGTATCACTTAAGGGCATTTAAAATGCGTCATATTTTATCAAAATACCTAGTGCCAATACACATTATGCACAGGCATATGACTGCTCAACACAAGAGTCTAATACTGAAACATGACTCTGTTGAGTACACCACTAAGTATAGCTGGCAAATATGAGAACAATTCTTTTTGACTCTAGCCTGTGCAGCCCTTATTGTAATTATACACAGTAATGCTGTTAGCAGCAGCCTAAATTACAAACTTAGTTAAAATTTTCTACATAACATGCTAAATGTAGATTTCTGTGAAGTCTGTATAGTGTAGTTTCCCCTTAAAAACATATTTTAAGATGAAAATCCTGGTCTCTCCACCCTTGTCTGGTGCTCTTGGCACTCGGTACTGGCCTCAGTCTGGGCACGTGCAGCCACCCCGTGGCTGGTGGCCACTTTGTCCACATCCCCCGCAACAGCTTGCTAAGCACCTTCACACCTTCACAACTTGGACTGAATGGCCGCTGACTTCTAGCCTGTCACTGCCATTCAAACTGAGAACTTCTGGAGCAGTATCCTTTTGTGCTCGGTAGTACCTTCCACAGAGACACCCTGCTTTGCCTGTAATGGAACTCATTGGGCACTGGTTGGTCTACACTCCCTGACTACTCTGGTGAGGCTACTGGGCATCTCAGACCCTGTGATTCAGGCCCAGCAACCCCAGGAGGCAGGCACCATCACCCTATTTTTTAAGGTGAGGATATTGAGGCCCAGAGGTATGAAGCTAGTGGCTCTCAAGTTTTCTGTACAACAGAATCACATGACATTTAAAAACAATACCAAATATTCACACGATAAGCTCAGTAACAGAATACAGACAACAGAAGACAAGAGCCAGTGAACTTAAAGACAGATCAGTAGAAACTATCCAACATAGAGGAGAGAAGAAAAATGTTGGGGGAACATGAACAGAGGCGCAGGGACCTGTGGGATAATATCAAAAGTACAATATGATTGTGTGTCATTTTATTATTTAAAAAAATTTTTTAATGTTTATTTTTGAGAGAGACAGAGAGACAGAGCATGAGTGGAGGGAGGGGCAGAGAGAGAGACAGAGAGAGAGAGAGACAGAATTGGAAGCAGGCTCCAGGCTCCGAGCTGTCAGCACAGAGCCCAATGCAGGGCTGGAACCCACGAACTGCGAGATCATGACCTGAGCCAAAGTCACATGCTAAACTGACTGAGCCACCCAGGGGCCCCTGATTGTGTTATTTTAGTCCCTGAAAAAGACTTGTGTACACACACACACACACACACACACACACACAAACCCTTAAATAATGGCTAAAAATATCCCAGATTTAGTGAAAAACATGTTTTTCAGATTCAAGAAGGTGAACAACCTTAAATAAGATGAATTAAAAGAAAATCAGGCCTGGAAACATCACAGTCAAACTGCTGAAAACCAAAGATTAAGAACAAAGTTGAAAGCAGGCCAAGCAAAATGACACAGGACACGCAGAGGGGCGACCACGCGGGCGGCTGCAGGCCTCCCTGCTGGAGCCAGGTCCACGGACGACAGCGGGGCGGGACGCAGGCTCTGTCAACTCAGAACTGCTCTTCGACAAACTGTGTCCTCCCAGAATGATGGCAAACTGAAGATACCCTTGGGCGAATAAAAACAGACAACATGTCCTCCGGGGCCTGCTCTGAAGGAGGTGCTAAGAAAGTTGTTCAGGCTGAAGGGGAAGGTCCCAAGAAAGCCTGGAAGTTGAGAAATGAAGTGAGCAACAGAGAGGCTCAGGACCCGGAGAAGCGTAACAGACTATTTTTTCCCAAGCTCTTTAGAATATTTACTACTGTTCAAAGCAAACACTATAACACTTTCTGGGGTGTTTATAGCGTGTGCAGACATAACGCATAGCGGCGATGACAGAAGATGGTGTTTGTAAGTCTTCCACAACTTACGGAAAGTGGTAAAATGTTCCATGCAAAAATACACTGAAAATTGATATGTATACTATAATTCGGTAGCCATCACTAAAAAATATTACACAACGAGATGTAGCAAAAAATCCAATATACAAATTGAAATGGAATTCTAAAAATTATTCAGTAATTCAAAGAAAGGTATGAAAGAGGGAACAGAAGAACAAAAACAGAAGGAACTAACAGAAAAACAAAATGGTGACCCAAACCCAACCATACCAGTAATCACACTCAATTTAAATACTTTAAACACACCAATTAAAAACTGAGTTTGTTTGAGTGCACAAAAAAGACCCAACTATATACTGTCTACAAGAAATCTACTTTAATAAGATTTAGATAGATTACAAGTAAATGGATGAAACAAGATATATGCCATGCAAACAGTGATTAGAAGACATCTGGAGTGGTTACATTAACATAAGACAAAGCATCATTCAGAAGGGAAAATACCTGTATGAAGAAAACATCATGGAATGATAAAAAGGTAAATTTACAAAGAAATATAAATTCTAAATGTGCAGACATCTAACAACAGAACTTAAAAACACACAAAACAAGAACTGGTAGGCTTGCAACAAGAAACAGACAAATCCACAATTACATTACAGGTGTAAACACCCCTCTCTCAGTAGTATGTAGAAATGTGGAGATAAAATCAGCAAGGATACAGAAGACATGAGTAACACTGTCAACCAGCTTGACCTGACTGACATTTATAGAACACTATGTCCATAGACAGAACACCTATTCTTTTCAAGTGCACCTGATACATTGGTCAAGATAGACGACACCATAGCTTGTAAAACAAGCAGATTTAGAAGAATTCAAATCATTCAAAGTGTGTTCTCTGGCCGTAATAAAGGTAAACTAAGAATTATCTGGAAAATTCACAAATATTTGGACATTAAATAACATACTTCTTAATTAGTCAGGAGTCAAAGTAGAAGTCTCAAGGGAACTTAGAAAATATATTGAATGGAGCACAGAAGAAAACACACAGTATCAGAATTCATGGCATGTAGCCAAAGCAGTACTTACAGGGAATTTTATAGCATGAAATGTTTATATTGGAGAAAAAGAAAGGCCTCAAGTCAATAAGCTTCTACCTTGAGGAACTAGAAAGAGAAGAGCAAATTAATTCTAATGCAAGAAACAGATAATGGAGCTGAAATTAATGACATTTAAAACAGAAAAGCAATACAGCTGACCCTTGAAAACATGGGCTTAAACCGTGCAGACCCACATACACATGGGGTTTTTTGAAAAATACAGGACAGGACTGTAAATGTATTTTCTCTTCCTTGGGGTTTTCTTAATGGCATTTTCTTTTCTCTAACTCACTTTATTGTATGAATATGGCACATAATACAGAATATGTTGATCAACTATATCTGTTATTGGTTAGGCTTCCAGTCAACAGTAGGCTGTTTGGGGGAGTCAAAAGTCCTATGTAAATTTTCTACTGAGCTGGGGGTCAGTGCCCCAACTCTTGTGTTGCACAGGAGTCAATTGTGCTGAAAAATCAGTGAAACCCAAACCTAGTTCTTGTAAAAGACCAATAAAAATGATAAACCTCTACCTAAACTGTTCAAGAAAAAAAAGAGGAAGGTGAAAATGATCAATTTCAGGAATGAAAGGCAGATATCACCACCGAGCACACAGACACTAAGGACAATAAAGAAACTGTATGAGCACAATATGCCCATAAACTCGACAACTTAGATGAAGGGGGCGAGTTCCTTGAAACACACAAATTATCAAAATTCACTCAAGAAAAAACAGGAAATCTGGATAACCTACATCTATTAACAAAAATTGACTCTGTAGTTAAGAACCTTTCCACAAATAAAATTCTAGGTCCAGAAAGTTTCTGGTGAATTCTACCAGTTATTTAAGGAATAAATAATATGAATTCTGCATGATCTCTACCAGAAAGTAAAAGAGAATACTTTCTAACTCATTTTATGAGGCCAGTAATATCCTAATAGCAAAACCAGACAAAGGCATTTCAAGAAGAGAAAACTATGGACCAGTATCTCTCATGAATATAGCCAGAAACAATCCTAAACAAAATATTAGCAAATCAATTCAGCAATAGGACAATTGTCATGACCAAGTGGGGTTAATCCCACAAACCCCAGCCTTGGTTGGTTCAACATTTAAAAATCCATCAGTGTTATTCCCTATATGAATACATTGAAAAAAAAATCATATGACCTTAATAGATGCAGAGAAAGCATTTGAAAAAAATTAAACATCCCTTCATGATAAAAACTGCTCTCAGTAAACTAGGAATGGGAAGAAATTCTCTACCTTGACAAGACAAGGAGAATCTGTGACAAAACGTAAAATGAACCCCACTCCTGATGGTGGAAGACGGTCTCCTCTGGAGATGGGGGTGGGGCTCAGATGTCTGCTCACAGCATTCCAGTCAACACAACAGATGAAGTCTGAGCTAGTACGATAAGGCAAGAAAAAGAAAAGGCACATGGTATAAAGAAAGAAAGAAAACGGCCATTATTCACTGAAGATATGATTGTCTATTTAGAGGAACCCATGGAAACGACAAATAAGCTCCTTGGAACTAATAAATGAGCTGACCAAGGTACCAGGGAACAAAGTCAACAACATACAATCAATTATATATCTACATATTACCAATGAACAATTGGGCATTGAGAGAAAATGAACAATGCCATTTATAACAGCACCCCAAAATACCTAGGTATAAATCAGTATGCTGAAAACTACAAAGTCCTGATGAAAGCAATTAAAGCCCTAAATAAATGGAAAGATAAACCATGTTCTTTTTTTTTAGAAAAATTTTTTAATTTAATTTTAATTTTTTAATTTTTTAAAATTTACATCCAAGTTAGCATATAGTGCAACAATGATTTCAGGAGTAGATTCTTTAACACCCCTTATCCATTTAGCTCATCTCTCCTCCCACAACCCCTCCAGTAACCCGCAGTTTGTTCTCCATATTTATGAGTCTCTTCTGTTTTGTCCCCCTCCCTGTTTTTATATTCTTTTTGCTTCCCTTCCCTTGTGTTCATCTGTTCTGTATCTAAAGGACTCATATTAGTGAAGTCATATAATATTCGTCTTTCTTTGACTAATTTTGCTTAGCATAATACCTTCTAGTTCCATCCACATAGTTGCAAATGGCAAGATTTCATTCTTTTTGATTGCCGAGCAATACTCCATTGTATATATATACCACATCTTCTTTATCCATTCATCCATCGATGGACATTTGGGCTCTTTCCATACTTTGCCTATTGTCAATAGCACTGCTATAAACGTGGGAGTGCATGTGTCCCTTCGAAACAGCATACCTGTATCCCATGGATAAATACCTAGTAGTGCAATTGCTGGGTTGTAGGGTAGTTCTATTTTTAATTTTTTGAGGAACCTCCATACTGCTTTCCAGAGTGGCTGCACCAGTTTGCATTCCCACCAGCAGTGCAAAAGGGATCCTCTTTCTCTGCATCCTCGCCAACATCTGTTGTTGCCTGAGTTATTAATGTTAGCCATTCTGATAGGTGTGAGGTGGTATCTCATTGTGGCTTTGATTTGTAGTTCCCTGATGATGGATGATGTTGAGCATTTTTTCATGTGTCTGTTGGCCATCTGGATGTCTTCTTTGGAGAAGTGTCTATTCGTGTCTTTGGCCCATTTCTTCACTGGATTATTTGTTTTATGGGTATTGAGTTTCATAAGTTCTTTATAGATTTTGGATACTAACCCTTTATCTGATATGTCGTTTGCAAATATCTTCTCCCATTCTGTCGGTTGCCTTTTAGTTTTGCTGATTGTTTCCTTTGCTGTGCAGAAGCTTTTTATTTTGAGGAGGTCCCAATAGTTCATTTTTGCTTTTGTTTCCCTTGCCTCTGGAGACGTGTTGAGTAAGAAGTTGCTACAGCCAAGATCAAAGAGGATTTTTCCTGCTTTCTCCTCAAGGATTTTGATGGCTTCCTGTCTTACATTGAGGTCTTTCATCCATTTTGAGCTTATTTTTGTGTCTGGTGTAAGAAAGTGGTCCAGGTTCATTCTTCTGCATGTCGCTGTCCAGTTTTCCCAGCACCACATGCTGAAGAGACTGTCTTGATTCCATTGGATGTTCTTTCCTGCTTTGTCAAAGATTAGCTTGCCATACGTTTGTGGGTCCATTTCTGGGTTCTCTGTTCTGTTCCATTGATCTGAGTGTCTGTTTTTGTGACAGTACCATACTGTCTTGATGCTTACAGCTTTGTAACACAGCTTGAAGTCCGGGAAGATATACCATGTACTTGGATTAGAATACTCACTATTAAATGCCAATGACCTCCAAATTTATCTACAAGTTCAACACAATCCCAGTTGAAATCCCAGCAGGATATTATTTCACGGCCATCAACAAGCTATATTGTTCTATATAGTTCTATAATTATGCATCAGAGGTCTAAATGTAAAATGTAAAACTCTAAAACTTTTAGAAAAAAAAGGCAACTGATGGAATGGGGAAAGATATTTAGAAATGACATATCGGATAAAGGGCTAGTATCTAAAATCTATAAGGAACTCACCAAACTCCACACCTGAAAAACAATCCAGTGAAGAAATGGGCAGAAGACATGAATAGACACGTTTCCAAAGAAGACATCCAGATGGCCAACTGACACATGAAAAGATGCTCAACGTCACTCATCATCAGGGAAACTTCACAAATCAAAACCACACTGAGATACCACCTCACGCCTTTAGTCAGAGTAGCTAAAATGAACAAATCAGGAGACTAGAGATGCTGGAGAGGATGTGAAGAAACGGGAACCCTCTTGCACTGCTGGTGGGAATGCAAACTGGTGTAGCTGCTCTGGAAAAGTGTGGAGTTTCCTCAAAAAATTAAAAATAGAACTACTCTATGACCCAGCACTAGCACTGCTAGGAATTTACCCAAGGGATACAGGAGTGCTGACGCATAGGGGCACACGCACCCCAATGTTTATAGCAGCACTTTCAACAGTAGTCAAATTATGGAAAGAGCCTAAATGTCCATCAACTGATGAATGGATAAAGAAGATGTGGCTTATATATACAGTGGAATAATACTTGGCAATGAGAAAGCATGAAATCCTGCCATTTGTAGCAACGTGGATGGAACTGGAAGGTATTATGCTAAGTGAAATAAGTCAGAGAAAGACAGATACCATATGTTTTCATTCATATGTGTATCTAGAGAAACTTAACAGAAGACCATGGGGGAGGGGAACGGGAAAAAAGAGGTTACAGAGAGGGAGGGAGGTAAACCATAAGAGACTCTTCAATACTGAGAACAAACTGAGGGTTGATGGGGGGGGGGAGAGGGAAAATGGGTGATGGGCATTGATGAGGGCACTTGTTGGGATGAACACTGGATGTTGTATGGAAACCAATTTGACAATCACTTATGCTAAATAAACAAATAAATAAATAAATTCCAAAAATAATTAATGTAATACATCAAATTAGTAGAATAAAGGGAAAAAAAACCCCACACAATAAAACTTTAAGAGCATTTGATAAAATCCAACACTCATATGCAAATATCTCAACTAACTAGGGGGGAGAAAGAATATTCTCAACCTAAGAAAGAACATCTATAAAATTTATTCACTTTGAGTAATTTTAGTCATAGCTTGTATAAAAATAAGATGTGTTCTCTACCCAACAGAATGCCAAATCAGGACCAGGTCAGACTGTAACTAGTGTGCCCAGCCTAACTGCCCCTGGTGAGACGGTGTGGTGTCAGGGTCAGCCAGCACACAAGCGCACAATTCCTAATGTCATTCCTCCCAGGGCTCATAAAACATCAGCTTTACTGAAAATTGCTTTGCCCAAGGGAGAGAGAAACAAGTTTGCCATCTGTTCTGAGAAAGCAGTAATGTTAAGTTTAAATGGATTGTTTTTAGATGACTACAAAGGAAGCCTTTTAATAATTAAATGGCAATTTTTAAGTTTTACGATATAACAAATAACAGGATAAGAGAAACTTCACCAAATCCCTAACTTATAAATAGCATGCTTTGTTAAATATGCTCCTTCACAGAACACGATCCTGAGACGGGTGTCGGCCCACGCCGGGCTCTTCGTGGGCAATGTCTTTCCCATTGCTCTGCTGCTCCCGGTACCAGCCAGGTCTGCAAATGTCGGCTCGCGTACAAGGGTTCATGTTCACGAACGTATACCGGAAATGCCACAGAGCTTCTGCGCTGGCCTCTGTGATGAAAACAGCGATCGGACGGTCCCGTCGCCGGAGTCTCACACACGAATCAGTGCTCGCGCATCCGTCAAGGTGAGCAATGAGTGCGTACCCACGTGAGTCATCAAAGACCAAGGGTGATCCTAACAAGAGCCCGAAACATCTGGGAAGGAGTCAGACCCCATTTGGTGGCCATCTGCATGTGGGCAAAGCCTGGGGGCGGGACCCAGCACACCGAGGGTGTAGGTGGAAGCATGCTTGTGACATGCCCATGGTGGCACTCAAGTCAGACGTGACTAGCAGACCTGTTGTCAAAGACCAACACCAGATGTTAACACACAGGAGAAACTGCCTTTCTGAGGAAGAAGAGGAAAGAAATGACAAACTACTCGCAGATACCGTGTTGTCAGGTGGGGCTGGACTCCCTATGAATCTCCTCAGGTGACGAACTGGCACCCATGCTGACAGGAAACGGGAGTATCTGAATGTCTATGGTGTGAAAGGAAAAACCAGGACACTTGATTTGTTAGGGTCAAACATTATCGTTTGACATCAGCTAGTCCCCTCATGTTGACCACTCACTGAAGCAAGACTTTTTTTTTTTTAAGTATAACTAACATTCAATGTTATATTAGTTTTAAGTGTGCAACGTATTGGTTCAACAACTCTATACATTACTCAGTGCTCATCACGATAAATGTAGCCACCACCCGTCACCGTACGATGTTATGACATGTAGGACTACATTCCCTGTGCTGTAATTTTTATAACTGGAGGTTGTACTCTTTTCTTTTTAATGTTTATTTTTGACAGAGAGACAGAGACAGAGAGACAGAGCGCGAGTGGGGGAGAGGCAGAGGGAGAGGGAGACACAGAATCCAAAGCAGGCTCCAGGCTCCGAGCCGTCAGCACAGAGTCCGACGCAGGGCTCGAACCCACGAACCGTGAGATCATGACCTGAGCCGAAGTCGAACGCTCAACCGACAGAGCCACCCAGGCGCCCCTGTCCTCTTAAACCCCTTCATGTATTTCACACATCCTGCTCCCCTCCCCCCAGCTTCCCTCTGGCAAGTTTTTTGTATTTAAGTCTGTTTTTTTCTTTTTTGAGAGGTTTGTTCCTTTGTTTTTTAGATTCCACATATAGGTGAAATCATATGGTACTTGTCTTTATCTGACTTGTTTCACCTAGCTTAATACCTTCAAGGTCCATCCATGTTGTTGCTAATGGGAAGATCTTTTTTATGTCTGAGTAATATTCCATTGCGTACATACACCAAATCTTCTTTATCCGCTCATCCGTCGATGGACACTTGGGCTGCTTCCATATCTTGGCTATTGTAAGTAATGCTAAAATGAACACAGGGTTGCATGTGTCTTTTCAAGTTAGTGTTTTTGTTTTCTTCGGGTAAATACACAGGAGCAGAATTACTGGATCATACGGAATTTCCGATTTTAATTTTTTGAATATCCATACTGTTTTCCACAGTGGCTATGCCAATTTACATTTCCACCAACAGTGCACGAGGGTTCCTTTCTCTCCACATCCTCATCAACACTTGTTATTTCTTGTCTTTTTTGATTTTAGCCGTCCTGACAGGTGTGAGATGGCAGGTCCTGGTAGTTCTGATTTGCATCTCCCTGATGATGAGTGTTGTTGAGTATCTTCTCATGTGTGTGCTGGCAGTCTGTATATCTTCTTTGCTAAAATGTCTATTCAGGTTCTCTGTCCATTTTTTATTGGATTATTTGTTTTCTTGGTGTTGAGTTGTACAAATTCCTTACACTTTAGGTATTATCCCTTTATTGGATATATTATTTGCACATATTTTCTCCCATTAACTAGGTTGCTTTTTCATTTTGCTGATGGTTTCCTTCACTGTGCAAAAGCTTTTTATTTTGGTGTAGTCCCAACAGTTTATTTTTGCTTTTGTTTCCTTTGCCTCAGGAGACTTATCTAGAAAAATGTTGTGACAGTTGATGTCAAAGAGATTACTGCCTGTGTTTTCTTCCAGGATATTTATGCTTTCAGGTCTCATGTTTAGGCCTTTAATCCATTTTGAGCTTATCTTTGTTTATTTTGTGATTCAGCTGCATTCTTTTGCATGTAGCTGTCCAGTTTTCCCAGCACAGTTTATTGAAGAGACTCTTTTCCCCACTGTGTAGTCTTGCCTCCCTTGTCATAGATTAATTGACCATATAAATGCGGGTTTATTTCTGGGCTCCCTACCTGTCCCACTGGTCCATGTGTCTACTTTTGTGCCAGTACCACACTGTCTTATTACAACTTGGTAGTATACCCTTAAATCTGGGATTGTGATGCCTCCAGCTTTGTTCTTTCTCAAGATTGCTTTGGCTGTTTGGGTCTTTAGTGGTTCCATACAAATTCCGGTATTATTGGTTCTAGTTCTGTAGAAAATACTATTGGTATTTTGATAAGGATCACATTGACTCTGTAGATTGCTTGGGGTACTATGGGTATTTTAACAGTATTAATTCTTTTTTTAAATTTTTTTTACATTTATTTATTTTTGATAGAGAGAGACACAGCACAAGTGGGGGAGGGGTAGAGAGAGAAGGAGACACAGAATCCGAAGCAGGCTCCAGGCTCTGAGCCATCAGCCCAGAGCCCGACGCAGGGTTCGGACTCACGAACTGTGAGATCATGACCTGAGCCGAAGTCGGACGCTTAACCGACTGAGCCACTCAGGCACCCCTTAACAGTATTAATTCTTTTAATCCATGAGCATGGTATATCTTTCCATTTATTTGTGCCTTTGTGTCTTTAATTTCATCAATGTTACATAGTTTTCAGAGTATAGTCTTTCACTTCCTTTGTTAAGTTTATTCCTAGATTTTTTTTTTTTTTTTGGTTTTTTTGGCTCAATTGTAAATCAGATTGTTTTTTAAATTTCTCTTTCTGCTACTTGGTTGTCAGTATATAAAATGCAACAGATTTCTATATGTTAATTTTTTATCCTGCAACTTTACTGAATTCAGTTATCAGTGCTAGCAGTTTTCTGGTGGAGTCTTTAGGGTTTTCTACAGGCAGTGTCATGTTATCTGCAAATAGGGAAAGTTTTACTTCTTCCTTACCAATTTGGACGCCTTTTACTTCTTTTTCTTCTTTTATTGCTGTAGCTAGGACTTCCAGTACTCTGTTGAAGAAACATGCAGTGAAAATGTTAACTTCCTGGGTGCCCCTAACGTGCAGGAGTCTGGACCAGGCCCATGAGCCTCTTGAACACTCCAGAGCAGAATGCAGAGCAACCACATAGCAGCATGACCATACATCAGAAGGACTGCTCTCAGTTTCCCAGACTATGGAAAGTAAAAGCAAATTGGGGCTTCATTCTCCTCTTCTAGGTTACAACTTTTTCTGCTTTAATGTGCACATCACAAGTGGTATGAAAATCACTTCCATGTCCCCGTATAAGCAAACATGGCCAGATTCTCCAGGACACTGAGACCTCACACAGGAAACACCCTGTGCTCTGCGCCCAGCACTCTTTTCTCAGCTTCCATCGACAGCTCTGGGCCCCATTCGTGGCTGCAGAGAAGAAGTGCTAGTAATAAAAACTGGGCACACCCTTAGCATTTGTTTTATGGTGAACTTTGGTATGCTTAACCAAATAAGAGAACTGATCTAGAAAAACTCAGTGTCAACAGCCTTTACTTCACATGCAGCAAAAGGCAAGGTGCAGAGGTGACATTTTAAGGCTACAATTTGGCATTTGGTAAAATGTCAGTAGTTTTAAGTGAAAGTGCCACGTGGGGAACAGTTTCAACTGGGGGAGAAGGGAGGTGCACGCAGGAGGTCATCTCCTGTCGGCCGTCTTCTCAGGCACCGTGTGGGCTTTGCCGATCGGCATCAGCAGTGATGTTCAGTTTGGCCAAAGCTTCCAAACTTCAGATGCAACACCGAGGAGGCGGCAGAAATACAGTGACAATGATGGCAGGCCTGTCTCTCCCAGTGGGTATGTCCTCGGAACCTCTGGAATGAAGCCGAATGGCGGTGATCATTACAATGGGCGTCACGGCTGGCCCCGGGGCACACCGGCTTCCCTGTGTCCTGATCACTAAGTGACAGCAGCAGCAGCAGCGACTCCCAAGCACCACATGAGATGTCTCTGATGGGCTGGCAGAACAAGCAAACAGACAATGCTCCAGCAGGACGCAGCCTCCCAAGGGCAAGGCCGTGCCTGTGGTGTCACCGGCGTCCTCAGCACCTGTGACCCTTCCTAGCACACAGGGGCAACCAACAAATACTAGCTGAATGAATGAAATAAAAAAGAAATAATTTTCACAATAACCTGGCAAAGAAGGCATTATTTTATCATTTCATGGATGAGAAAATGAGAAAACTTTAATTTCTAGAAATGAAAAAAATGTGCTAGAGTCATACTGCTAGCAATTGAGCTGGAATTTGAACCCAGGTTTGCCCCAAACCCGTGCTCAGCTGCGTCTGGGGTTCTGTCAAACAGTGCCAGAGGTTTCCTGAAATGATTTTTTTAAGAATACGAGGGAAAACGAGAGAACAGGGTAAGAGCCACATGGACGAGACAGTAGTTAGTGCTGGGCTCACACTGACGCACTTAGCCTGGTCTGCAGCCCCGAGGGCAGCACGGGCCCCGGCCCTGTGTGGAACGGGGGGCTCTGCGAGGGGCTCGGATGGCCTTGGCGCACCGAGATGTCCCTCTCCTGCATCCGCACAGCCCCAGGGGCCCCTTCCTTCCCCACGAGAGCTTCTGTTTGCTTCTCCACTCCTCTGTCAGCGCCTCCCTGTCTCCCCTCACGAGCACTGTCTTCCCCAGCACTTTTGATTCTTGCCCCTGCAACTCGATTTTCCACAGGGTTTTGTCATCTTTTGTATCAGGATTGATTTAGTATGTCTGTCGTCTGCTCACACCCTCTGGCCTCCAGCCTCCACACGGGTAGAGGTTGTGATGCATTCAGCACAGGCATCTTGAACAGCCCGGCACACAAGAAGTGCTCAATAAACATCTGTTGAATGAATGAATGAATCAATGAATGAACGAACAAATAAGACAGATGGACGGGGAGTGGGAGAAAATGGGGTTGGAGAGTGGGGCAGGGGTCAGAACACCAGGAGCCCTGGACACTAGGCCAGCAGTAGAGAAGGTGGCTGGCCCACGAGGCTCTCCGGGTGCTAGGCAGAAGAGTGGAAGGGAGAGGGCGGCCAAAGACAGCGGAGGCGAGCAGAATGAGAAGGGCAGCGGACAGCCGGGAGGCAGACCCCACAGGTCTTGGTGAGCCGCTAGAAAAGGCAGGGCTCCCATCTCAGTGACCAGGAGAACTGAGCCGGATTTGGCATAAAAGGATGAAATCACTGTGGCTTTTCTCTTGAGAGGCCTGAAGGGAAGCTGAATGGAGGGGAGGTTTGAGGACCGCGAGCACGTGGGTGGGAGCTGAAGGGGGCTCAGAACAGGAGGAGGAGCAGCACCCCAGCTGCAGGGAGAGAGGAAGGGGAGTAAGCCTCCAGGTGGCAGATGCAACAGACAGGAGAGGGAGCCGAACACAGGAGGGCCATGCAAGCCAGGAGGAAGGCAGAGTGAGTCGGGCAGTGTGGGTAGAGTGGAGACGCCCAGCAGGTGCCCTCCCTGCCTGCTATTTGACCCTGGTGGCCCATTTAGCTGTGGGTCGTGATTCCGTAGGAGGTCACAAAGCACTTTAAAGGATCAAATCGAATAAAATAAAAACACCCCGATGAGGTCCTAATAGGCATGCTTGCTTTTGTTTCCTTTGCCCCTGTCAGCCTATCTAGTAACAAGTTGCTGTGGCTGAGGTCAAAGAGGTTGCTGCCTGTGTTCTCCTCTAGGACTGTGATAAGTTTATGGTCTTTCATCCATTTTGGGTTTGCGTTTATTTTTGTGTGTCTGGTGTGAGAAAATGGTCCAGGTTCATTCTTCTTCATCTCACTGTCCAGTTTTCCCAAACCATTTGCTGAAGAGACTGTCTTTTTTCCATTGGATATTCTCTCCTGCTTTGTCAAAGATTAGTTGGCCATATGGTGATGGGTTCGCTTCTGAGTTTTCTATTATGTTCCCTTGATCTATGTGTCTGTTTTTGTGCCAGTACCATACTGCCTTGATGATACAGCTTTGTAATACAGCTTGAAGTCTGGAATCATGATACGTCCGGTTTTGTATTTCTTTTTGAGAACTGCTTTCTCTATTTGGGGTCTTTTGTGGTTCCATACAAATTTTAGGGTTGTTTGTTCTGCATAGTGAAGGAAACAATCAACAAAAGTTAAAGGCAGCCTAGCAATAGGAGAAGATTTTTGCAAATGACATTTCTGATAAAGGGATAGATTCCAAAATCTACAAAGAACTCATCAAACTCAACACCCCCCAAAACCAAATAACCCAGTTAAGAAGTGGGCAGAAGACATGAATTGACACTTTTCCAAAGACATCCAGATGGTTAACAGACACATGAAAATATGCTCAACATCACTCAGACTCAGGGAAATACAAATTAGAACCACAATGAGATACCACCTCACACCTGTCAGAATGGCTAAAATGAACAGCCCAGGAAACAACAGCTGTTGGTGAGGATGTGGAGAAAGGGGAACCCTCGTGCACAATTGGTGGAAATGTAAACTGGTGCAGCCACTCTGGAGAACAGTGTGGAGGGTCCTCAAAAAGTTAAAAACAGAGCTACCCTAAGATCTAGTAATCGCAATTGCACTATTGGATATTTACCCAAAGGATACAAAAATACAGATTTGAGGGGGCCATGCACTCTGATGGCTATGGCAGTGCTATCAGCAACAGCCAAACTATGGAAAGAGCCCAAATGTCCATCAACTGAGGTATGGATAAAGAAGGTGTGGTATATGTATACAATGGAATATTACTCAGCCAACAAAAAGAAGAAAATCTTGCCCTCTGCAGGGATGTAGATGGAGATAGAGGGTATCATGCTAAGTGAAGGAGGTTAATCAGAGAAAGATAAATACCACGACTTCACTCATCTGTGGAATTTAAGAAAGAAAACAGATGAACATAAGGGAAGGGGGAAAACAAAGAGGAGAGAGGGAAACAGATCACAGGAGATTCTTTCTATCTTAGAGAAAAAGAGAGAGACTGTGCGAGCAGGGGAGGGGCAGAAGGAGAGAGACAGAATCTTAAGCAGGCTCCATGCTCAGCACAGAGAGCCTGACATGGGGCTCAGTCCCACAACCCTGGGATCATGACCTGACCTGAAATCAAGAGTCGAATGCTCAACCGACTGAGCCACCCAGACACCCCAGAGACTCTTAATGATAGAGAACAAACTGAGGGTTGATGGAGGGAAGATGGGTGGGAGTGAGCTAGATGGGTGATGGGTACTAAGGAGGGCACTTGTATGAGCACCTGGTGTTGTATGTAACTGATAAGTCACTCAATTCTATTCCTGAAACCAATATTGCACTGCATATTAACTAATTGAAACTTAACTAAAAAGTGAAAAAAAAAAAAGGGCGGGGGGTGGGGGGGAGGTGCCTGGGTGGCTCAGTTGGTGAAGTGTCTGACTCTGGACTTCGGTTCAGGTCACGATCTCATGGTTGGTGGGTTTGAGCCCTGCGTTGGGCTCTGTGCTGACAGCATGGAGCCTGGTTGGGATTCTCTCTCCTTCTCTCTCTGCCCCTCCCCTGCTTGCTCTCTCTCTCTCCAAAAAAACAAAACAAGGGGCGCCTGGGTGGTGCAGTCGGTTAAGCGTCCGACTTCAGCCAGGTCACGATCTCGCGGTCCGTGAGTTCGAGCCCCGCGTCGGGCTCTGGGCTGATGGCTCAGAGCCTGGAGCCTGTTTCCGATTCTGTGTCTCCCTCTCTCTCTGCCCCTCCCCCGTTCATGCTCTGTCTCTCTCTGTCCCAAAAATAAATAAACGTTGAAAAAAAAAAAAACCAAACAAAACAGTAAAAAAAGAAGTGTCATGTTTTGCATACAGTGGTACCTGCCCTTAGTTTACTCTAATTGCTGATGTCCCAAAAAAAGGAGCTGCACAGAAAGTACCAGAATGCTCCATTTCCCACCGTGCAGTGATCCACGGAGAATGAGGGGACTGCTCTTTTTACGTCAATAGAAATGGGGAAATATTTAATCCCTAAAACAACAAACTATAGACATAAAAAAAATTCTCATTTGGGTTTCAAAAAGTGTGCAGAGTTAGCAATAATTATGTGACTTATGAAAATCTTGCTAATAAATATTTTGATAGTTAAATGATATTATGTGGGAGAGATATTCATCAGGAGAGCAGAAAAATCACATGCCAACAGTATGAAGACCTTGAATAGAATTATTTCAAATTAGCTACTTTAATATTTATGTAGGTAATGATGAAACAGGGCTTACATGTTGTATCGGGAAAGCAATACTTTTTTTTAATGTTTATTTTTGACACAGAGAGAGAGAGAGAGAGAGAGAGAGAGCATGCGAGTGAGCAGGGGAGGGGCAGACAGAAAGGGAGACCGAGAACCAAAGCAGGCTCCAGGCTCCAGGCTCTGAGCTGTCAGCACAGAGACAGATACAGGGCTCAAACTCACGAACCTTGAGATCATGACCTGAGCTGAAGTCAGATGCTTAACCAACTGAGCCACCCAGGTGCCCCAGGAAAGCAAGACTTTTCATTGGGTGGTGCAGTCTGAGCCGGAAGACAGATTTCCTAAGAGTCTTTACCGAGTAACAACCTAAGAATGGCCAGTACGCTGGAAGACAGAATAGAACATTTCCTGTCAGAACAAAAAGATAAGAAATAAACAGTCCTTACCTTTTTGTTAGTTCATGCAAAGGGACATTGGTTAAAATAAACTTATCTCATGTGGTAGGTTTAAAATCTGTAATTGTTACTTGTGCTGATAGCTAAAAACAAACAAACAAACAAACAAACAAACAAAAACCCATAATCTTGTCACTTGTGGAGATACTGGCTATTTGGGCCACGAGTATTCTCTTTTCTTTTTCCTTAGAAAATGACACTCAGATTCTCATTAAGGCCCCCTCCTTTTAAGCCAGCCAACAGAGGCCATCTTGTGGCCACCATGACTAGTTTAATAAGGATGGCTTGGGCTTCAGAGAGACGCAAGGAGATGCTTGCTAAGGGATCTGTGAAAGATGCTTCCTCCTGCTTTCAATGGAGAGGCACTGGTCATCCCCACTGGGGAGAAACGAAGCAGGTATCACCAAGACCTGCTGGGATGCTGAGGAAGAGAAGTTGGGAATTGGGGAAAGAAGCTGGACCTGCCTGTGTAACTTGGGCTGCCAGATCAACACTGCCTGAAGCTAGCGAGCCCTTCCTTGGGCTTCAAGTCAGGTAAGCTGAGAAATATCCTGATAGTTTGGATCAGTTTGAGTTTGATTTTCTGTTGTTTGCCACTGCACATATTTGAGTGAATACTTGGATTAGCGATATTTTAATCATCCAGCGTAGACACTTGGGGAAAAGCACTCAGTAAGCACTGTCCCTCTGTTCCTGCCCCTCCTTCTACAAGGTGGCACAGGAGGGGAGTAGCCTGCCTTCTCCAGCCAACAGACAGGAAGGGGATCGCCCAGCAAGACAGAATTTTTTTTTTTGTTTGTTTTGAGAGACAGTGAGAGAGTGTGCGAGTATGAGCAGGAGGGGCAGAGGGAGAAGGAGAGAGACTCTTAAGCAGGGCAGGGGCCCAGCACAGAGTCAGACACAGGGCTCCATCTCACAACCGTGAGATCACGACCTGAGCCGAAATCAAGAGTCTGACGCTTAACCGACTGAGCCACCCAGGCACCCTGACAGAAAACTTTTAGATAATATCCATGCTACTCCAGTCAAATACCACTGTGGCTGGGTTTAGCAAGTAACTTAGCATGAATCTTCCCACCCTTCATACCTGGCCAAGTTCCTCTTAGTATTTTTTTACCCACTGACCCCATCCACATCCCCACTGGCTGTAAATCCCCAGGTGCTCTTGCTCTATTTGGAGTTGAGTTCAAGCTCCCTCCCCTATTGCAATAATCTTTTTTTTTTTTTTTAACATTTATTTATTATCAAGAGACAGAGACAGACAGAGCATGAGCATGGGATGGGTAGAGAGAGGGGAGACAGAATCTGAAGCAGGCTCCAGGCTCTGAGCTGTCAGCACAGAGCCCGACACGGGGCTTGAACTCACAAACCGCGAGATCATGACCTGAGCCGAAGTTGGACACTTTACAGCTGAGACACCCAGGCACCGCCCCCCCCCCCCCCACCATTGCAATAATAAGCTCTTCCTTGCCTGTTTAACTCTGCTGAGTTTTTCTTTGACAAAATACAACATATCAAAATTTGTGGGATACAGTTAGAACAGTGGGGGAGAGGGAAATTTTATAGCACAAAAGATATATACATGAGAAAAAAGATAAAGTCTTAAAGCAGTAATCTAAAATTACATCTCAAGAGCCTAGCAAAAGAAAAGCAAAATAAACCCAAATTATGCGGAAGAAAGGAAAGAATAAAGAACAGAAATCAATAAAACTGAAAACAGAGAAAAGCCAATGAAACAAATAGCTGGTTCACTGAAAATATCAATAATGCTGACAAAGCTCTATCTAGACCAAAAAGGGGCCACTACTGCAGACATTTAAAGGATAAGGGAATGCTATCAGCAAATGTATGCATGACCAATTAAAAAAAAATACAACCAACTAAAATTTACCCAGTATGAAACAAGATAATATCAATAACCCTATAAATATTGGGAAAATTGAACTCATAATTTTAACTCTCCAAAAGAAAACTCCAGACCCAAGTGATTTTATTAGCAAATTCTACCAAATATTTAGAGAATAATTTTTCTTTAGATTTTGTTCAAAAGATTTTGTTTCTTTAGATTTTGAACTCCACTCCCAATGTGGAGTTCAAACTTCAACCCTGAGATCAAGAATCACATGCTCTACTGAGCCACAGCCACACATCCGTATTTGAAGAAGAATTAACACAAATTCCACATAATATCTTCCAGAAAATGCAAGAAGAAGGAACATTTCCTACTTCATGAAACTAGTATTATTCTGATATCCAAACCACATAAAAACAGATCTGTATTTCTCATGAATATACACATAAAAATCCTTTAAAAATATTAGCACATATTGGCATTACACATAGACCAACAGGAAAGAACAGAAAGCCCAGAAATAAACCCATGATTATATGGTCAATTAATTTACAACAAAAGAGGCAAGAATATCCTATGGGGAGAAGACAGTCTCTTCAACAAATGGTGTTAGGAAAGATACATGCAAAAGAATGAATCTAGACCACTATCTTACATTGTGCAAAAAAATTAACTCAAAATGGATTAAAGACTTGAATGTAAGACCCAAAAACCATAGAACTCCTCAAAGAAAAGACAGGCAGTAAGCTCCTTGACATCAGTCTTAACATTGATCTGACTCCAAAAGCAAAAATAAATAAGTGGGAACACATCAAACTAAAAAGCTTCTGCACGGAAAAAAAAAAAAAAAAAAAAAAAGGCAACCTACTGAATGGGAAAAAAATTATAAATCATATATCCTATGAGGGGTTAATATCCAAAATAAATAAAGAACTCAAACAACTCAATATAAAACACCAAACAATCTGATTAAGAATGGGCAGAAGCCCTGAATAGACATTTTCCCAAAGAAGACACACAGGTGGCCAACAGACCCATGAAAAGATGCTCAACACCCCTGTCATCAGGGAAATGCAAATCAGAACCACAATGAGTCATCACCTCACCTGTCAGAATGTCTAAAATAAAAAAAAGACAAGAAATAAGGTGTGTGGGCAACGATGTGGAGGAAAAAGGAACCCTTGTGCACTGCTGGTGGGAATGCAAACTGGTGCAGCCACTCAGGAAAGCAGTATGGAGGTTCCTCAAAAAGGTAAAAATAGAACCACCCTACGACCCAGCAATTGCACTACTGGGTGTTTGCTTGAAGAAAACAAAATCATGAATCTGAAAAGACACACACAGCCCTATGTTCACTGCAGCATTATTTACAGCAGCCAAGATACGGAAGCAGCCTAAGTGTCCACTGATGGATAAGTGGATAAAGATGTGGTGTGTGCACACAGTGGAGCATTACTGAGCCACAAAGAGAAGGAAATCCTGCCATTTGTGACCACATGGATGGACCCTGAGGGTATTATGGTAAGTGAAATAAGTCAGGGGAAGACAAATACTGCATGATTTCACTTCTATGTGGAATCTAAAAAACAAAACAAATGAGCAAACAAACCAAAACAAAATAAAACTCACAGATACAGAGAACAGACTGGTGATTATCAGTGGGGAGGACGCTGGGGAGGGGATAAAGTGGGTACAGGGGGTCAAGCATATGGTGACGGGAGGTGATCAGACTCCCTCCGCGGATCACTTCGTAGGGCGTACAAAAACCGAATTATTATGTCGTACACCTGAAACTGATAGAACGTTGTATGACGCTTTTACCTCAATAAAAAACATATTAGCACACAGAATTCAGCTATTGCATTCCTAGGCACTTATCCCAGAGAAAGGGAGACTTCAGCTCGCACAAAAATCTATACATTAATGTTTATGGCAGCTTTATTTATAATAGCCCCAAACTGGAAACAACCCAGATGTCCTTCAAACTTGAGTTGCCACTCACATCTAGGAGCTTCAGGTGGTGATAAATTGCCCACAGGGAACTTAGTATCTTTTTTCAAAATATCAGATATTTTAAATATATTCTTTTGAAAAAATAATAGTTTTCAAAAAATTATAAATAGGATCTCCTATAAAATATATAGTTACTATTAAAAATATTCTTTTTTCAATAAACATGTTTTAATGTTTATTTATTTTGAGAGAGCGAGCATGCACGAGCAGGGGAGGGGCAGAAAGAGAGAGAGAATCCCATGCAGGCTCCACACTGTCAGCGCAGAGCTTGACTCGGGGCTCAAACCCACAAACCGTGAGATCGTGACATGAGCCGAAATCAAGTCAGATGCTCAACCGACCTAGCCACCCAGGCGTGCCTATATTCACTATTAAAAATATTCTTAAGAAGACTCTCTTGACTAGAAGAATTCGTTTATTATATTCATCAAAATTCTACAGTATTATGAAAATTACTAGTTTTTCAAACACAACCTCCACGTAATTAATATTTACATAATATATAAAGTATTCGAGATTCGTTTACCTAATGAATACAAGTTGTAAGAACTAATGCTACATATTTGTACTTAAAATGTTCTTCCCCCAATAACACATGGGCTATATTTAGCGCTCAATGACTAAGATTTCAGTGCCCAATCTTATTCATTACTTCAAAGACATTTAGTGACCACCCATCATCTGGTGGACACTGAGCTCATTTTGGGGATAAAATGTTGAAACATCTCAAAGAGCATACAGTAGAAGGAAGGCAATCACCATAGCAAGAGAATGAGTGATCCTACAGCTTAAGCTGAGAATATCTGGGAATGCACATCTCTAATGAAACTACCTTCAATTAAGACGTGAGAATAGACAAACAGACCAAGGGCACAGAACTGAGAGCCCAGAAGCAGATCCACGCATCTGTCAAAATTCCTGCATGAAAAAGGCACTGCAAATTACCAAAAGTTATTCCAACAGTTTATAGTAACAACAGTTGTAACCAGCAGTTTCCCAGATGGAGAGTAATCGATCTCTACCTAACACCAACATAACCACAAGATTCCAGGGGTGTTGCAGACCCAACATGAAAAAGCAAAACCCTAACACTATTCAGAGAATTAGAGTATCGTTAGGATCTCCATGTAGAAAAAGTTTCCTTAAACAAGACACAAAGCGTAAAATGATAAAGAAGAGACTACAAAGTTAATGACACTAACACAGAAAATACCTGTGAATCAAATTCGTTGACTACAACATAAAACACCAAACACACACTGAGAGAAGATACTTATGTAAGTGAACAAAACACCAGTATCTGTAATATATGTAGAAAATTTACAAATTAGTAAGAAAAGACAAACCACTCCATTGAAAATGGGCAAAAGAGGTAAACAGGCAAGTCACTGAAGAAACCAAAAAGAAACCCGAATATTAAACCATAATCAGATACCAATTCACACACATCAGCCTGGTGGAGAGTAAGATGTGTGGGAGCACCAGGAGCAGTGGGCACCATGGAGCAGCGAGCACTCTCTCAGGCTGCAGGTGAGGGTGTGGGCTCGCCCCCCGCCCCACCCGAGAGGGCTTGGTGATCTCAGGAGAGCGGCAGCCAGCACCCCTGCGGCCAGGCAACAGGACTGAGGTGCGGGAGAAATCTTTGCACGTGTTCAGAACATGCATCACAGCACTGCTTTTTTTTTTTTTTTTAGCATTGTTTCTAACTGCAGAAAAGTGATCCAGTACACTTATATGAGAAATACTATATAGTAGCCAAGGTAAATGGACAGGTGCTACTTCTGCCAATGTGGATAGATCTCAAAAATGTGTTGAATGGAAACAGCAGTATGTAAGTATAATACGATACCATTTATATAAAGCTTATATTATTTAAGGATACTTACACACAGACACATACATGTACGTATACATACATCTATTATATAAGCGTGTGTGTATGCGTGTGTGTGTCGTGCAGACGTTACACTGGACGGAAAAAACACTAACTTTGGGGTAGAAAAGGAAATGGACTTGAGAAAAGGGCAGGCAGGAGCTTTAAATGTTCCCAGCAACATTTAAGCTCTTAGGCTGAACGACGGACACACAAGATGTTCCTTATATTGGCTCCGCACCTTTTTCATAGGGAAAGGGGCATCTAACTGAGCTTCAGGAGTGGGAGAGTGTCAAAGAAGGCTTCGTGATGACATGTCCCCTGAGCTGCAGCCAGAGGAGCAGGCAGTGACCAGGCAAAGAAGGTCGGGCTGGAGGAAGACGTGTTCAGGGACCGAGGGGCAGAAAAGGGGTCTAAACAGAGGTGAAAGTAGCCTGAAGGCAAGGGAAAGCAAGAGGGGTCAAGGAATCACAAATTATTTAAAGCATTATAACCATAACACAACAAAAGCTTAATCTGTCTCCAACTCGGTTCCACACGAAAAAGCTAGCACAAGCATGCTAACACAGTATCAGGCACACGGTGAGAAAAATCAAGAAACTAAGGGGGAAAGACTGACAAAGGGACCAGAGCTAAATGACCCCTGGTTCTAACATTTCCAAACAAGACATTTTATAACCATAAATTCAAACAACTTTTAACAGCTGACCTGGAAGAAGACGGAGGACTCAGGGTACAAAAGAATTCACAAAAATACAACGTATGAGGTCAGATAGTTTGAATTACAAAAGCCTGATAAATTCTGAGCCAGTACACGGGTGGCATAGCAGTGAAATGAGGACGCTGACAAAAACTGGCCTTGTCGGCACAGAAATGTTAGAAGGGACGTCTGAAGCCACGACTGATAGGAGGTCTGGGAAGATGGAGAAATGCTAAGATGTGGCTCCTGACAAGTGCAGTAAGAACAAAGGTCCTCAGCACCTTCCCAGGAGGAGGCCTTTGTAAAAAACACGATAGGTCCAAGAGAGACACACAAAACCCTAGAGCAGCGGAGGCAAAGGAAGGCGAGAATTAAGACAAAATGCCGCCTGACCGGCCCATGGCCAGGGCGGAGAGCACAACAGCGCAGTGTGGGGAAGAGGCCGGCCTACCCTGTTAGCACGTGGCAATCCTGATGATGATCCCGACACACGTAGCCAGATGCTGGGAGACAGCTCAAGACTGGGTCACACCCCCAGTGGTTCACTCAGCAAGTACTTGGTATCCACCACATTCCAGGTACGGAGCCAGGCGTGGGGCATGGCAGCAAAAGAGGCAGAAAAAGCTCCTGTTGCCATGGAACCCACCATCTCACGGGGTAAACAGAAGCACTGAAATCCCCTAATGAGCATGACGACAAGTGCAAGGACCGTCCGGGAGAACACGAGACTGAGGTTCCGGTAAAGCAAGGCCTGAGGAGCGAACTGCTCAGTGCCAAGAGAGCACAAGAATGAGGGTTTGAGGTGGATGAAAGTTACCAGATGGGGCTTGTCCTGCCACTAAGGATGCACACAGTTGTAAAGAAAGTGCTCCCACCTAACAAGGAAGCTGAGAAACATAATCCATAAAGTCATGCCTTTCCTGACCCAGGAGACAGCTGAATATTCAGCAGAGAACTGATCACTGTGTACATGTGACGAAACTACCAAAGGCTAGGAAATGTCATGCAGAGGGAGTAGACAACAGCACAGGGCCAGAATAGCTCCTGCCTCCACCAGCCTTTCTCAGAAAACTCAGAATTCATGGGCAAATAGGTAGGATACTCAGGAATGTCCTTCCTCAGGAGTGGGGAATAATTAGCTGCTAGATGCCTAACAAATCATAAAAGCAAGACCAGAAAGGATCAAACTTTTTCCAGGTAGCTTAACTTGTCCACAACAAAGCTCAGGAATATTTACGAGAATACAAAAAGGTCCATCACCCAACAATGAAAAATCTAGGCAAAGATTACCAGGCATACAAAAAAAGCAGAAAAAATGAACTCATAATGAGAATAATCATCTATTGAAACTAACATTTAATGGACACAGATGTTGAAATTATAGACAAGGACATTAAAAATATATAAAATATAAAAAATATATTTTCCAATATATTGAAAAAACCAAGCAGAGATATGGATGGCATAAAAAATATCCAAACTGAATTTCTAGAAATGAAAAATATGATGTTTAGTATAAAAAATATACTCATTGAGATTAACAACATATTTGGCATGACAAAAGAAAAGATTAGTGAATTACAGGAGACAGTAAAAGAAGCTTCCCAAATTTAAACAGGAAAAAAATTTAAAAAAAAAGAAGAAGAAAAATGAGTTTCAGTGAGCTGTGGGGCAAATTCAAGTGATCTAAGATATGTAATTACATCTGGAGTTTCAAAAAAAAGAAGAGAAGGGACATAAAAAGTATGTGAGTATGTAATACCAATGATATTCCAATTTGATTTAAAAAAACACTATAGGGGCGCCTGGGTGGTTCAGTTGGTTAAGCACTCAACTTCCACTCAGGTCATGATCTCACGGTTCGTGGGTTCGAGCCCCGCGTTGGGCTCTGTGCTGACAGCTCAAAGCCTGGAGCCTGCTTCTGATTCTGTGTTTCCCTCTCTCTCTGCCCCTTCCTTGCTCACACTCTGTCTTTCTCTTTCAAAAATAAATAAACATTAAAAAATTTTAAAAAAACACTATAAATCCACAGATCCAAGAAACTCAACTGAATCCCAGAGAAACATGAAACAGTTACACCAAGGTACACCATAATTAAATTTCTCAAAACTAGTGATTAAGAGAAAAAGCTAAACACAACCACAAAACAAGGCACATTATGTGTAGAGAAACAAAGACAGTGATGACACACATTTCTTAGAAACAATGTGAGAAGAGAGTAAAGGAACATCTTCAAAACACTGAAAGAAACAATTTTCAACTGAGAACTTTATACCCCCCACACACATACCTTCAAAAACAAAGGTGAAGTAAAGGCATTTTCAGACCTACAAGTGCTGAAAGGGTTCATCAACAGCTGACCCAACTATAAGAAATGCAAATGCATTTCTTATTCGCATGACACCAAATGA
This sequence comes from Herpailurus yagouaroundi, assembly GCF_014898765.1. NCBI lineage: Eukaryota > Metazoa > Chordata > Mammalia > Carnivora > Felidae > Herpailurus > Herpailurus yagouaroundi. The sequence goes on along the minus strand of NW_024412376.1, from coordinate 167,728,660 downwards.
GTCATATATCTAAATGTGAAACCAGAAACTAAAACTTCTAGAAGGAAATGGGGTAAAATCTTGATCTTGGTTTAGGCAAAGATTTATGAGATGCAACGGTGAACACATGATCCATACAAAAATACACTGAAAAATCAGAGTTTGTTAAAATGTAAAACTTCTGTTCTTCAAAAGACAGTGTCCAAAGAATGAAAAGACAAAGCACAGACTGAAAATAATTTGCAAAGTATGTATCTGAGAATGGCTTCATATCTGGAATATATAAAGAACCTTCAAAACTCAATGATAAGAAAGTCACAATCCCTAAAAGACATGCAGAGGATTTCACTAGATGCTTCTTGAACAAGAAAAATAAATGCCAAATAAACACATGGGAGACTGGCTAACATCCAATCATTAGGGCCAGGTGATTAAAATCACACTGACACACCACCATTTGAGAATGGCTGAAATCAAGCAGACTGACCGTGCCGAGTCCTGGAGGGACATGAAGGAAACAGAACTCTCACATGACTGGTGGGAATGGGAAATGGGGCCACCACTTTGGAAAACATTCTGGCAGGCAATTTCTTACAAAGTAAATCAGACACCTGCCATATGACCCAGCTGTTCCACCCCTCCAAGAGAAAAGAAACTCTATGTCCACACACGGACTATACACAACTGTGCATAGTAATAACCCAAACTAGATAAGAACTTAAACCTGGAAACAGCTCAAATCTTGATCAACAGGTGAATGTACAAACTAGTGCTCAAATTCGATGAAATACTACTCAGCAAGAAAAAGGGATGAGCTACTGAAATACAGAATAACATGGCTGATCTCAAAATAGCGCAGAGTGAAAGAAGCCACCAGACGAAAAAGAATATAGACCATGTGGCTCCACTTATATAAATGTCCAGAAAATGCAAACTAATCTATAGTAACAAAAAGCAAGCCAGCAGTTGCCTGAGGACATGGGTGAAGGTCGGGATGGGAGGAGGGGAAATTACAAAGGGACAGGAGGGTACTTTTGGGGGTCATGGATATGGTCATTGGATGTGTTGATCGTGATGGTGCTTTCACGGCCACATACATACATCAAAACTTATCAAATTGTTTGTAATATGTGAAATTTGTTGTACACCAACTACACCTAAGTAAAGCTGTTAAAAGATGGAGGTCTATTCCTGGTAAGATACCGTAAGCACACTGCTACTGAATACAGCTGCAGAGCTTGGACAGGATGCATAGGGCAGGAATTTGAAGGTTTGATAAATTAATAGCTGCAGGCAGACTGGAGAAGCAGACCAGAATTTGAAGCCCTACCCAATAGGCAGTAAATTCATCATTTCTTCTTCTTGGTCCCAGTCATAGGGCCAGTGGCATGAAGTGAGCAGCAGAATAAGATTAGAGAAGCCTCCAGTTTTGGCTGAAGGGAGTGCCAAAGAACCAGAAATTAACTAGGGAGACCGCAGAGAAGGAGGACTGTGGGAAAAGGACACCATAGCATTTCTTGTAAACCACTGGGTTCAGCCTCAAGTTGCACACGTGTAGATATCATCCTCAACGGTATATCAAAGACTTTGAGAACTGAACCAACAGATAAACCATGGCTTGATCCCCAGGCTGGCCCCTGGATGGCCGTTATCGGGACTACGTGAATAGCACTGCAAAGGTCTTGGAAACTGAACACACACTGATATCACAGCTCATGGAAAGCAGGTCACAACTCTCAACCTGAACCTGCCCAGGGTGAATGCCTGCGAAACAAAAATATGAACCTTTCAATGGGATTTCTAAACAAGACCAAGACTCATCAGACAGCCTTCAAAATGTCTGGGATACAACCACAAATTACCGGACATGAAGAAGCAGGAAAATCTCAGATCACGTGTGAAAAGACCATCAAAACACACCAATACAAGATGATGCAGATGTTGGCATTACCTGACAAGGACTTCAAAGCAGCTATTACAAAAAAGTTCTAACATATTTATCATATATATTACTGATACTGAAGGCAATCAATTCAATCAACCCTTCTCAAACAGTTCTTAAATAAACCATAACCTATAATGCTTCACGAAACGTTAAGGCATGGGAAAGACAAAAACATTTTACATTCTCCTATTATCAGAAAGAACATGAAGCAGAACATAAAATGGGTGGTGAGGCATTTCAGCAGGCAGTTGGTAACAAGGACTCTCTCACAGGAGCTGTGTGTGGTGAGAAACTCACTCTCTGGAAATGGTAAAAAATAGTTATAATCTGATTTATTACTCTTTTTCTCCCCCAAGACTTTACCTTTACGTAATCTCTATACCCAACATGGGGTTCAAACTCACATCCCTGAGATCAAGAGTCACATGCTCCACCGACTGAGCCAGCTGGGCACCCGAATCTGATTTGTAAAAAATATTAAGTGTACTCTGTGCACTTTAAACCAAAGAATGTAATTCAAGCTCTCGCCATTTTGGGGCACCGTCATGTAGGTTACATGGTGTCTGGTTAAATAATACACAGCTGGGTTCAGATCTATATGTGGAAAAAAGGAAAGCACAGAGGTTCCATAAGAAAACAGGTGAGTCTTTAAATAACCGTGCAGCTGACGAAAGCCCTTCTAAGAGGACCCTTCAGTACAGAGAAGAGTCACCACAGAAGATCCTGGTTGGGATTCTCTGTCTCCCTCTCTCTGCCTCTTCCCCCTGCTTCTCTGTCTCTCTCTCTCAAAATAAATAAACCAACACTAAAAAAAATAAAAACGTAATATCCTTTGACCCAGTAATTCTATACCTGATGATCTACCCCACAAGAATACAAGTAGCAACACACCAGGACGTGTGTGCACAATGCTAACTGCAGCTTTACTTCTAGAAGGCGAGAATGGGACGCGAGGCGCATGTGCACCAGCACAGCAGCGGCAGGACGCATACTAGCCACAGTGAAGCAGGACTTTGTCAGATGACCTGCTGGGCTTCCACCAGCTACTGCTGGGAGAAAATCAAGAGGTAGAAAAAAGGGAATTCTAATTCTGTGAAATAAGCAATGACAGAGTCACTGCATGCCTCTGCACATACGTGTATAGCTACACATGAGTCTGTATGAGATTTTACTAGAAGTCTAGAGGGAAATAAGGATGTGCACCAGCTAGGTTGCTAGCACAGGCTACTACGGGCGTAAGGACGGAGGCAGTGGGTGTGGCGAGGGAGTGTCTATGACAAACACAGCCAGACGATGTAATCTGATGTAACCCCGTATGTGTAAATATGTGCGCCTGTGGGCATGAAGACATAAATACCAAATGCCGATGGTGGCTGGCGGGGCTGTGGAGCCTCGGGTGACGTTTACTTCATTATTTGTATTTTCATTTGTTTGAACTCTTTAGAATTATCAATATATTGTTTGCACACTAAAAAGCCATTTTAAGTATGGCAAACAGTATATATTTAAAAAGAAATAAAGGGCAAAAGAAAATGGAGAAAAATAACTCAGCATTTTAAAAAGGTTTGATTTTTATTCCATAAAGAAAATTTCTATACCTCTGGGAAAATATACAACCTCCAGACACATGGGCAAATGGTGTGAACAGACAATTCAGAGAAGAATAATCACTTTAGATCATCAGCCTCACTTACATGTTAAAGAACTAGGAATCCAAAAATCAAGTCAGGAAATAGTAACCATAATGAAACTCCTTGTGTTGGCAAGGATGTAGGAGACCAAGCATTTCACCTGTTGTTTGATGGGAACGTAAAACAACTTTTTCCAGAGGACAACTTAGCAAAGTAAAGCCCTAAAAATGAGCATGTACTTGGACTCAGGGGTTCCATCTCTAGGAATGTATGCGATGGAAAATCATCAGAAAAATGTACCCAAAACATAGATGCAAGTGTGCTCGTGGCATCTCTGTATGAAGTAATTACAACTGAAAACAATCTGAACCGGCACCGGGGACAGCCAGGAAGGGGAGCGCCAGGCGGCTGCTACAATGGCAATGTGGATTCCAGTTAAAGGTAGTGGCCTAATGCACGCACTATGTTGATAACTTCTCTTTCCAAAAATTCAGTTGAAACAACGGAAAGCAAATAAGTAAAACAAGAGCGTCAGGGAAAACCTGGGTGGAGTGCTGCCCACAAACCAGAGACACTGGAGATTTCTGGCAGAGAATGGAGCACTGAAACAGATTAATCTGCAAATGTAATAGAAAATCGGAACTTACAAGCTTGTGCAGGCAAAGCCAACGACCCCCGTAAGCAGCGCGCTTTCCCAGTACAATTCCTCAATCACTCTTTGATCAGCAGCGGCAGCGAAGAGAAAGGGTGCGGCGGGCACCTGCTCTCAGAGGAGACTCTAGTGTCGGCCGGGCGAAGACCACAGCAGAGGTCTCTAAAGTGGAGGGTCCAAAGAAAGACCCTCCTAGGTGGGTGTGAAGCCCAGCGAGCAGAGGGTCCTGAGCCGGGCCTCGGCTCCTCTGGGGTGTGAGCCCACCCAGCCCCGTATGGCCACCCGCCGTGAGCGCTGCGTGCATGTCATGAGGGGAAAGGGAAGTGCTGAAATGTCCACACTATTTGAATGCCTTTATCACGAACATACATTTAGATGTATATATATTTTATAATGCACATTTAAATAATTAATGTATTTAATTCATATATCTAAATAATTCAGGTGTTTAAATCTAAATATAGATTCAGGTCAGCGTTAGTGTATGATATCAAGACATCGGAAATAAAGTTAAAAAGTATAAAAGAACAGTGTGGTTTTATTTTGGTAGAAAAAGAGTATTTTATAAACATGTCTATTTAGCAAAAAGTCAGTAAGGATAGACACCAAAATGTTAAGCACCATTCATTCTGTATGGTGGAGTAATAGGTGACTTTAATTGGTTTTTCGTTTTTGTTTTTTACATTTCTGTACTTTAGGAACTGTTCTGCAATGACAAATTAGTAATAAATCATCTTTAATTCAAAAAAATAAAGCCATTTAAAAAGCTAACTGCTTTGAGTGTTATTAAAGCTCCATCATAAATTCAAGGGCATTTATAGCTTTTTCATCAGAGACAGTCTTCAACAACAACAAAGAAATGGAGGAGGTCATCAGAGCATCAGATCTTTCAACACATTTCTGGATATGAGAAGCCACCATCCCATATAAATCTGAAAACAAGGAAGGGGGCAGTGGGAACCAGGTGTCCTTTTGCCCTCAGCACCCACACGCATGGCTCTCTGGATGGAAAGGACTCCTCACTGACTCAACACTTCGTGACAGTGGGGACCATGTGTTCCCAAAACATAGTAGGTGCTAAGTATCAGCTGAGTGAATAAAGAGAGTAACACACATCTATCGACACCAGATCCCGTTAGAATAGGGAAAGTACACAGGCAAACACTCGTATAGGCACAAACTCAGCTCCGAGGCACGGAGACTGGTGTCTAAGAAGGAAAGCTCACTTACCGAGCGCCTCGCTGAAAGTCTTCCAGTCACAGTTCCTGTCTGATTCCACGTACAGGAAATGGAGCCCTTTATCAGTCAAGAAGAATCAGTTTCAGCTCTGACAATACCACGTGAAGTCAAGGACACACTGACCCTTCAGTCTGTCTGCCTACAGCACACAACACTCACTGCTCTCCTCCAGGAGTCCACAGGCCACTGGCCCCAAACCTCCAACTCGGAACGGGCCCTTTATGTCAGCAAACTGTGGACAAACAGGAGGTTCCCCCTAACCCTTGCAGAAACTGCACCAAGACATGTGGGTCTCTGTGTCCCTGAAAGCCCTGTGCACGGGGAGAGGAGGGCCATGTACCACGGGGACTCAGTGTGGATCAAGGAGGGTCGTGGGGCCCAGACGGGGGCTGACACTTGCTGAGCAGCCTTGGACCATCACAGAGCGCCTCCGCCCGCGGGCTGCTCAGGGTGAACGAGAACAACAGTGTCTCCCCGAAGTGAGCCCAGGACCGAGGTGCAGTGTCCGGTGGGAACATGGTGGTCAGCCCTACAGCTTCCGCATAAATGCGGCTCGTGAGCTGAAGGCATGTCAACTTGGGCGATAAAGAGACCTGAGTGATAACAAAACCATGGTTCACAGTTCAAGAATATTTGGTTATTTATTGCTAACTAAAATTTCAAGGAGTCTGTGTGTGTCCGAACCCATGCGGAAACCGTATTCCTAATCACAGTATCCCTTTCGGCTTCAGTTACCTTTTTCATGCGAGCTGGTAATCCATCCACGAAGGCTGACTTGGTCTTGTGAACCTGGGTCACAAAAGACAAAAATAATCATGTTCTCGCTGAAGTACCCGAATAGGACCGAGCATCAGAGCAGTGTTTCCCAGGGTGCTGCGCATGTGCCGCTCGTGTGTCGGCACTCGTGACTCCGGGAGACCCTGCAGAGGCCTGATGTGGTACCAGAATTAAAGGACAGTGACCCACAGAGAAGGACGACACCCTACTCCTTTTCCGGAATCATTCTTTTCACAGAAATGTCGCAGACATAAGTGGAGCGTTCTGAGTACCCACCCTCCCGCGTCCCTTATGGTACCCTTAGTTCTCTTCCAATAGTTCCTTCCCTTTGGTGCTGTGACAAAATGAATGACAGACTGCGGTGGCCAAAGTTACGGATGCGGGTCACACACACCAGAGAATACAGGGCAGGGGACGTGCAGGCAGCTGAGGAGGAAGGGGGCGCATCAGTGAACAAGGCGGCCAAGGTGCTCAGACTGCTGTGAACCACGCCAGGCCCTGGAGAGAGCCTCCCGCACCCCACACTGGCAGAGTCCAGTCCACCAGGAAACCCCCTGAGGACAACACACGTCCCCTTCCTGTCCGCACGCTCTTCTTCCAGCAGGCTGGCCGTGGGCTCGGCCAGGCCTGTGCAGGCACAGTAGGGCTCAAATAAGCCCTGTTCCTTGCAGAGCTCTGCCAGGGCCACTTCTGTGACTTTGGGTTTCTCTTATCAGACACAGGGCCCTCTGTCCCCTCCATCACCAACTCACTTCCGTAGAAAGGTAACTTACCCGCCTATATTCCAAAATTATCTTGGGTAACGGATGAAGATCTTGCAGGGCATTTAACTGAAAAAGGAGAAGAAATGTCACCAATGTAATTCCCTCACTTAATTTTAACATCTTGAACACATTTTCAGCTGGAGAAAGTCCTAATAATAAAGGGTCTGCATTGACTATATTTTCCAAAATGAAGATTCATAATAAACTCATTTTTATCAAATGTGTAAATCTAAATCCCTTACAAAATCATTGTTGTCCATATGGGAGTTGAAGGCACTTCACACAAGCTTGGAAATAAGATTTCTCCTGAGATTTAAATTCACAAAATCTAAATCTAGGGTATGTAAAATACCACATAGGAAAGTAAATTAAGAAAATGCCTACAAACTTGTAACTCAATAGTTTAGGAGCACCCAACATTTCCATCACAGTTATCTGGGCATAATGTCAGGGAGGTAACACCAAAAGAGGATTATGGATTTTAAAACTAATTTTAAAAGGTCAAAATATTACACACAGGACAATACAAGATCATAAGAATATGGTTTGTTCAGTTTCACAAAGTGAACACACTTGGGTGCTACTACCCAGATGAAACACTCGAGATTCACCCCAGGCTCCTGCCCCTCCCCACAGGTAACCAGCATCCTGACCTCCACGATCAAGGCCACTTTTCCCAGTTTTTGAACATCATATCAATGGAATAGAATGGGCACTCTTTGTGTGTGGCTTTTGTTTTAAGGTTCATTTATACATTGTCTGAAGCAGCATTTCATTTACTTATACTCCTGTATTCAATTGTTTTGAGTGGAGGACAATTATATTTTATCCTTGATGGACATCAGAGGGTTGTTTATGGGCTATGACGAACAGTGCTGCTGTGAACATTCTGGTGATGGCTTTTGGTTACCACATGTCCACAGCTGTGTTGCATATAAACACAGAGAGGAACGGAATTGAAGGGCCAACTGTAGCAGAGGGAACACCAGCCAGTTCTCCAAAGTCAAGGCACCAATTTTTACCTCATCAGCAACATGTAAACATTCCAACTGCTCCACATCTTTGCCAACACATGTTGCCCTAGGCCTTAATTTTGGCCATTCTGGTAAATGTGAAGTGATATCACACAGTAGTTCTAATAATGTATATTTCCCCAATGACTAATAAAGCTGGACAGTATTCACATATTTATTGACTAATTATGTATCTTCTTTCACTAAACCCCTGTTCATGTCTTTTGCCCATTTAAAAAATTGGTTTGTGTGTCCTTTTTTTTTTTTTATTTGTAGGAATTTGTTATTCTGGATAGGGTTTTCTTTAGCCAGTTATATTTATTGGAAATATCTTCTATCCCTCTGCGACTTGCTTTTTTTTTTACTTGTTTAATGACATCTCTTCATAAACAGAGGTTTACTATTGTGCAATTTATCAATCTTTTCCTTTATGGTTGATACATTTTGTGTCCTGTTTAAGAACGTTTACCTACCTCAAGGTCTGAGGATATTCCCTTAGGGTATCTTCTATAGTGTTGATTGTCTTGCTTTTTATATTTATATATACAATTCACTTGAAATTTATTTTTGTGGGATGTAGTGAGCTGTCCTTACTCATTGCTTTGCAGAGCCATCCTCTCGGACACTGTGTGTTTCATACCCACGTGTGGTCTCCCCATCCTGGGTCCATTGGTCTATTTGTTTATGTTCGAATCAACAGGACACTGTCCTCCTTAGACCCCAGTAATCCCTATTGATTTAGGATTAATCTTTTATTATTTTTTTAAATGTTTATTTTTGAGAGAGAGACAGAGAGAGAGGGAGACAGAATCCAAAGTAGTGTCCAGGCTCTGAGCTGTCAGCACAGAGTCCGACGCTGGGCTTAAACTCACGAACCATGAGATGATGACCTTAGTCAAAGCTAGATGCTTAACTGACTGAGCCATCCAGGCACCCCGATTTAGGATTAGTCTTGATGTCCAACAAACTAAGATCCTCCAGATCTTCTCAAGATCACATTGGCTCTTAGTGTTTTGCATTTCCATGTAAATTTGGGAATCGGTTTGCCAGTTTCTACAAAAAAACCTCTTGGTAGCATTTTAATTAAGGTTGTTCTGAATCTATAAATCAGGTGTGCGGGGGAACTGATGATATAACTCTAACGTAATAGTCTAAGGCACAGAGTTGCATCACTGTCTGTTGGAATAAAGACTAAGGACACAGGAGCCTTGGTTAACCACAGAATCAGAAACTGGAGAGCCAGCACTGGGGTTGTGGGAGTAGGCACCGCCCAGGCGGAGGCACCCTACCTCAGTATAATCCAGAATTATTGTTTTCTTAGAAAAGCTATCCCTCGGGGGATGAAAGTATTATGAAAACACTTAGCCAAGAAAATTGCTTAAGGTCAACTGACTCTCCTTATCCTGATACCTTACCCACAAAATATCTTTCTAGCCACAGTCTCCCTGTATATCTCTACTTGAGCTGTCTGAGAACACTTGAAAAGAATTAAGTATTTGATCTCCTAAAACTTTGGACAAAGCCCCACCAGCGTTGGTTGGAGATCAGAGGCAGTGCCGCAGCCACCCGCCACCCCGGGAGCTTTATCACACACTCCCTGCGTTGGCTCCTGACAGCACATTCTTCTCAGCTCCCTTCTCTCTGCAGCCACCCCGTAGCCTCTTGTTGGCACCTCCTCTTTCCCTGACCTCTAAACATCAGTTCCCAGCGTTCGGTTCTGTGGTTATCAATGTTGGCTGGCTCATGAGAATCAGTCAGGGGGCTTCAAAGACATGGCTGGGCCTGGACTGTCCAGCCCACGACAAGATTCTGTGGGTCAGTCATCAACCTGGGCATGACGGATTTTCCAAAGCTCCGACCAGGGCAGGGGACCACCATCCCAGGGTAACTTCAATAAATATCAGCTGAGCACTTCCAAGTATGCATCTCCAGCATGACTACACCCACCCAACTGCTCACATGGTATCTCTGTCTCGAGTGTCTTGTGAACCACTCTGTCTTAACACATCACAGGGTGAATGTTGGACTCCCCCAGTAAGCTGTTCGTCTCCCGGTTTTCTCCGGTAGTGGCCATCTCTATCTGCTCATGGGCACAACTAAGGAAACCAGGAGCTACGCCCACAGTCTTCTGTTGACACATGAATGCACATCACAGAGTTCCTTTCTGCTCTAAAAAAGCTCGGAAAATTGGTCTGCTTTGCTCCATCTTCACAGATGTCACTTAGACCACCAAGACTTCAGTCCCTGCTACATCCCACAGTGACAGCCTATTAATGAGATTCTTCCCTTCTCCAACCAGCTAGGAGAGTAGACTTTTTAGAACATAGCTAAGACCTGTTAGAATGGACAGACTCCAAAGCACTGACCCCACCACACGCTGGTGAGGAAGCAGGAACCGCTGTTCACGGTGGTGGGAACGTAAAATGGTGCAGCCACCTTGGAAGACAGTTTGGCAGTTTCTTACAAAACAATATACTCTCACCATATGATCCAGCAATCACGCTTAGTGTTAAGCCAAAGGAGCTGAAAATTTACGTCCACACGAAAACCTGTACGTAGATGTTTATAGCAGCTCATCGCCAAAACTAAGAAGCAACAAAGATGTCCTTCAGTAGGTGAATGAGTAATAAACTGTGGTCCATCTAGATGGTGGAATATTATTCAGCACTAAAAAGAAACAAGCCATCAAGCCAGGAAGAGACCTGGAGGAAGTGTGGACCCACATGACTGAGGGCAAGAAGCCAGTCTGAAAAGGCTGCACACCGTGTGATCATCTATGGGGCATTCTGGAAAAGGCAAAACTATGAAGATAGTGAAAATATTGGGATGAGAGGAGGAAAGGGGGGAGGTACAGGAGGAGCACAGAAGATTTTCTAGGGCAGTGAAACCATTCTGCATGAGACCATAATAATGGACACCTGTCATTATACATTTGTCCAAACCCACAGAATGTACACCACCAAGGGTGACCGGTGAGATCAACCGTGGACTCTGGGTGACAATAATGTGTCAGTGAAGGCTCGCTGATTATAACAAACGGTCCCACTGGCAGGGGCGCTGACAGTGGGGGAGGTGGTGCACATGGGAGGCAGGTGGTATATGAAACTCCTCTGTACCTTCTTTCACAGTAAAATTGTGAAATAAAATATAAAGTCTAATAAAACCATATCTAAGATCACAGTTGTGCCCTTACTTGAACTGTTCTGGGCTATACTTTTTACCTGAAGTCCACATCTCTTTCCACAAGGAGGGCAACAGGGTGAAGGAAAGTAGAGATTTGTCTTAATTTTGAATTCAGAACTGTCTACATGTGCTCTCTAGTTCAGGTTAGTTTTCTTTTAATGCACAGAATAGTAAGAGTTGCTCAGTTAAATAAGAGAGTAAGGCTAACAATAGGATTTACATGGATCATGTCTTTGTGAAAAGTCACGGGTTGTGGTGTTAATTCCGTCAACAGGAAGCCCATCCGCACCAGAAGAGAGTTCCGTCTCCGTTCTCGTCGTCATGTCGCTGGTTGTCTGGAAGCTCCCGGGAGCCACAGAGGGAAGGGCAGCACTGCTAGCTGGTGTCAGGACAGAGAGTAGACCCGCCTGGGACCCTCGGCTCTACACAAGGGGAAGGGTGTGGCTTTTCCAGGTTCCACCACTGCTCCAACTTGAGGGCACGGTGCCCCCTTCTGCCCTGCGGGGGTGAAGTCCATGCTGGGGCCTCTCCCATAGGATGGGTCTGACCCTTGCTGTGCCGGGTCCCCGTGAACAAATGACAGATATTTGGTGCAGCCCCACCAGGTGCCGCTTCTGGCCACTGGGCTCTGGGGACGTGAACAAGTCAATGCAGAGCTGTCACTAGTGCAGCCTACATCCTAGAATGATAAGTAAACCAGTAACTAAGACAACTTGAGGTGCAGAAAAGAATCTGGGTGAAGACACTGTTGTGCCGGGGGCCTTACTGCTGTCTGTGTGGCCAGGGGGGGCCTCTCTGAAAGCAATACTTAGGCCAACAATCAGAAGCCACTGTGCAAAATCCAGAAGAGTCTCTAGACCAAGAAAGAGCCTGGGCAGAAACCTGTGAAGAGCGAGGGTGCTCACGGGGTGCGGGGGGGTCAGGGTAGGGGCGTAGGAGGCCAGACAAGGGGCAGGGCCAGATCCGTGGGCCTGGGGACACACCAGAGGGCTTGAGTTTTAATCTAAGTGTCACAGGAAGCCCCTGGGATATACGCCAGGGGAATCACGTGATTTTTCTAATGCTGCAAAAGATTGCTCTTCCTGGACGTGAGGGCTAACTCACCAGCAGACTAAGAGCAGAAGCCCTTGGGCGCTGTGCAAGAGCGTCAGTGGGAGAGGACCAGGCGGTGACAGTGAAGATGAGGGAAGCAGACAGACTCAAGACCTATGTTTGCGGGTAGAGATTGTAAGGCTTGTTGTGGGGAAGAAGGTCAAAGAAGACTCATAGGTTTCTGGATGAAGTAGCTAAGAATTACAGGCAGTACTTGTTAGCTTTTGAGAGCTCATGTGTCAGGCATGGTCCTAAATACTGTTTTACCTTGAACGCCCACAAGATCGTTGTAGGGAAAGGACTATTACTGTCCTTTTACACATCAGGAAACTGAGGCACAGAGTGGTCAAGTGATCTGCCCCAGCTGTGCGGGTCGGTGTGGTGGCGGCCTGCACTGGCCCCGCCCCACCCACCGCTGGCTCACAAGGACACGGGGAGGGCAGGCGTCCGCCAAGGTGGAAGAGGGCAGATTCCGGTCACGGCAGGTGGCCGTGATTCCCTCGAGCCGCCTGAGCTACTGAGGGCCGCAGGTGGGGATGCTCTAAAGGTGCAGAACGTGCAGTGCTGGGGTGGTAACGTGCATGGGGGAGGGGGTGGCGCACAGGAAGCATAAACAGCCCCCACGGCTGTCCTCACCACAGCAACACGAGTCCACCTCCTATGGACCTGACAGCACTAACTGGACGCTGAGCATCCACTTACACTCGGCGCTCTGATAAAGCAGAATGTCACTCCTCTGTCCTTTGAGAAACAGGCTCCTGGGGGTGAGGGGGCGGGCAGGGGATGGCGGCTCAAACTTTGTAAAATAAATCTAGGGAAGAAGACCCATGACCTTTCCGCTTCTAGCTTCTGGCAGGGCCGTGAAACAAAGAGGCTGCGACTGGATTGTCAACAATTTGTTTTTAGAACAAAACTCCACCAAATTGTCCTTTGCAGAAAATGAAGCCACTTCATAGCTTCTGGAAAACCATACCATCTGCCTGTTTCTCCACGGCTCGTATGAGGAGGGCAGCCTTGTGGGGGGGCACCTCGTGGGGGCCACTGCCGCTTGGCCCGCTGCAGGGGGCGCAGGAGGCCCGAGGGTGATTCACGCGCTGTGTGGCACGCTATCGTTTCCGAAAGAAAGGGGACAATTTTGGAACCTCACCACGGCCTCTGAGGTGGACGGGAGCCCCCGCGGCCCTGTTCTGGGAAGAGGGTCCCTGGGACTCAGCAGGTCTTTAACAAAAGCAGGGACACGTGGTGAGCGAGCGGGTCTCGGGTTTGGGAGAAAGAGAACGTGGCTGCCACAGCCCGGAAGACACACGCGCGCGAATGCCACAGGCCTCCAGTCTGCCCTCCTGCTTTCCTTGAATTTACAGGAGTTTGAAGGAATGAATCTCAGCGTGACAAAACACGGACAGCTCACCTACTGTCCAGATAATCAACATAATATAGTCTTGTCTCCCTTTAACTCCTAAGAAGTATATTTTATTAAAAAAAATTAGCTTTACCTCTCGAAGCTGATTGTTACTCGTTTTAAGAAACTGTTCTCCTGCCACAAAATGAGCTTCCTGCTCCGATTCCTTGAGACGAGACTGTGAATGTGATAAACAATCTCATTAATATTTTCACAATTTAAGATTTATTTTGTTCGTCAAGCAATTCCCAACAAAAGCTCTTATAAAAATAAAAACTAACCTACAACTTACCAAAATGGACATTAAAAGTACATATTTTGACTCATGGTGGAAACTCAGGCTCTTAGAATCATTCTCTCCCAAACCTCAGGAAGCAAAGTGAAAGAAACACAATAGGAAACAAGACACCAAAGTAGGGGCGGGGAAGACTGCGTTCTCCAGGAGTGTTACTACCGGAAGAGGGATCTAGCATCGTACCGTACACTTCGGAACATCCAAAATATCCCAAGGCAGAAGAGATAGGACCAAACTGCCTGGTGACCAGAGTGAGGACATGATAGGGCCCTCTCACCTGGCAGGGCAGCCACAAGGACACCACTCAGCTCCTCAGAACAACCACACCCAGCCATGCGGGACACAGCCCGGCCTGAGGGGCAGGAGGCATGGGCCGTCCAAGCGAAGAAAGTCTAACCATGTCCTACGACACGGCGATGCAGTGCTGAGTGCTGAGATTATAAACGGCTTGCCCCCACGCCATTTCAGTCAGAAGAAAAGTAGAAGGCAGCCAGGACTTCAACATTTTTAATTATTAAAAAAACAGAGGGCGCCTGGGTAGCTCAGTGGGTTAAGCATCTGACTCCTGGCTTCAGGTCAGCTCAAGATCCCGGGGTCATGGGATCGGGCCCTGCGTCATGCTCTGTGCCGAACGTGGAGCCTGATTAAGATTCCCTCCCTCTCGCTCTGCCCCTCACCCTCACTGTGCTCTCTCTCTCAAAAATAAATAAATAAATAAAATTGGCAATCCTTAAAAAAACGAGAGAGAAAAGAAAGCAAAGAGTGGAGGCTAAACCAACCAGTCCCGGTGAAATGTTGTCTGCATTCTATTCTTTATCAACAAGGGTGGGCTGTAGACTGGAATTCTGAAAGAAGCTCACAAACAGGGTCCAGAGAAGTTAGGAGTAGGACATGCATATACAAAACAACAGTATCTAAGCACAAAGAAGCCATAGGCACTTGTTTCAGTTAAAGTATGCCCAAACTCAGTGGTCAAAGAAACAAATGATAAAAAGAAAAACCAGGAGCAGAGCATTAAAAGACAGATAATTGATCCCTTTAGGAATAAGTCACGCCTTAGGAAAGAAAAACTCCAGTAACAAATTGTTTGATCTCAAGAATTAAGAGCCACCAGGAGCTTCCAGTTAAACCAGCACAGATAACTGGCACGTCGGTGCACTCCTCGTGTTCAGTTAGGCACAAGAAGTAACGAATAGACATGAACGGAGAAAAACAGACAGACAGCCTCTTAAAAGAAACAAAACCGAACGTAAACATTTCTTCGGAGCAGAAATAGATAAACTACAAAGCGGCACACAGAACCAAGCCCAGAGCCCAGCTGGGCTCTGGGCAGGCAAAACAGCAGCTGAAAGTGCCCGGTTCGTGAGAGGAAGCTGGGCCAGCTTGGATCAGTCACCTGCTGCCACAGAGCAAACCACCCCAAAGCAAACGTGCTCTGTCCGCCACTTCTGTGGGCGGAGCTCAGCTAGACACCTGTGCTGGCTGCGTGGCCTTGGGGGTAGGGGTGCACACGTCTTTCATTATTTCAAATTTTAGCCCATTTAAAAATGATGTCACCTGGCTTTTTCTCATTGATAGGAGTTCTCTATTAGAGTCTGCGTATGAGTCCTTTGTCATACACATGAGAATACAATCAAAATCCCAGCAGGGTGTTTAAAAAGGCAGATGATAGAATTTTATATGGCAAGACAGACTGTAAGTACGAAAGACATACAATAGGATATCAAAGCTAAAGTAACTAAGGCAGGGGAGTATTCGCACAAGGATAGACAAATAAACCTGTGGAACAGAACAGAGTCCAGAAAAAGATCCACGTTACATAGTGCTAAAATCAAATAAAAGTGGAGACCAGACCTGAAAATTCCCTGAGCAGACAAAACCAGTTTAGTCATACAAGCAAAGCTTAATTTACTTGATTTTGCAAGATAAGTAAGGTCAACTTGATCTGCGATGCTTCTTGCTTGTGCCTCTGAAAATCATAAGCGAATCTCAAATTGTGCCCCCAAATTGATATGAAATAACTACTAATGAATTCCCTTTCACTTAAGAAATTCTAACACTGTAATCAATGAGTGTGAAGAATAAGCAGTCATGGCCTCCACACCATATAATCTGTTTTATGACAATTTGCATCTAAGCCTCATTCCACTTCTCAGTTTGAGTGATCCTGGTTTGTAAACTGTCTCTTTGGTGTGTGCACAATACAGTTTTATTAATTACTACTTCAGCGTTCCGTTGGTTTTACTTTTTTTTTTTCTGAACTTTTGACAACAGTGATCCGATTTATGACACAGACATTACTGTAATTCAGTAAGGAAACAATGGCACTTTTAATAAGTTATGCTGAAGTAAATGGAAATCAACTTGGGAAGAAATCTTTTTTTTTTAATTTTTTATGTTTATTTTTGAGAGAGACAGAGAGAGAGCGTGAGTGGGGGAGGGGCAGAGAGAGAGGGAGACACAGAATCCAAAGCAGGCTCCGGGTTCTGTCAGCACAGAGCCCGATGCGGGGCTCAAAGTCACGAGCCATGAGATCATGACCTGAGCCGAGGTCAGACACTCAACCGACTGAGCCACCCAGGCGCCCCTAACTTGGGAAGAAATCTTAACCGTGCTTAATATCAGACAGAAAAATTAACATGAAATGAATGGTAGCTTAAAATAATACAGCTTACAGGGCGCCTGGGTGGCTCAGTCAGTTAAGCATCCGACTTTGGCTCTGGTCATCATCTCGCAGTTCATGAGTTTGAGCCCTGCTTCATGTTCTTGGCTCTTGGTTGTCAGCATGGAGCCTGCTTGCGATCCTCTGCCCTGCCCTCTTGCTGCCCCTCCTCCACTTGTGCACATGTTCTCTCTCTCAAAAATAAATAAACATTAAAAAATAATAATACAGCTTATATCAGAAAACACAGAAGAATATCTTTCTTTACGAGAAGGCAGACAAAAGATACTAGCACATAAAAATTCTTAAACATTTAAAAAAAAAAGGTTCACTGGACTTCACTAAAATAAAGAGGTTCTGTTTACCAAAAGATGCCACTAGTAAGAGTAAAAACAAAATGAAAAACAAAAAACAAAAACAAAAAAGAGTGAAAAGACAAGCCATGGACACAGACTGGGCTGGGAAGTATTTTAGATTCTTTGGGCCACATATGGCCTCTGTCACATATCCTCCTTCATTTTTGTTTAGGTGTCTTTTTTTCAAAGAGAGAGACTGCACCCGTGCAAGCAGGGGAAGGGCAGAGAGAGAGAGGGAGAGAGAGAATCTCAAGCAGGTTCCACATTGTCAGTGCAGCACAGGGCTCAGTCTCACAACCCTGGGATCACGACCTGAGCCGAAATCAAGAGTCTGACGCTTAACCAACTAAGCCACCCAGATGCCCCTAGGTGTTTGTCTTTTAAAACCTGGAACAACCACTCTTAACTTGTAGGCCATATGAAAATAGGCCACAGGATGGATTTGGCCCACAGAGTATTGTTTGCCAAACCCTGGATGGGAAGAAAGAATTTTCAATATATATTACAAAGGACTTGCGTACAGAATTTATTACAAAGGACTCACATGCAAAATATATAAAGAATTCCTACAAATCCACATGAAAAGGTCGAGTAACATAAATTTTTAAAAATTTATTCATTTTATTTTGAGAAATGAGAGAGAGAGAGAACACGAACAAGTGGGGGAGGGGTGGGGGTGGGGGAGAGAATCCCAAGCAGGATCCACACTCAGTGAGGAGGCCGTTGTAGGACTCAATCCCATGACTGTGAAATCATGACTGAGCTGACACAAAGAGTCAGATGCTTAACCAACTGAGCCACCCAGGTGCCCCTAGCATAAATTTTACAACGGGTGAATTCTTGGCAAAATTGGATCACTAGAGTATATCCAAAATGCCATCGAGCACATGATAAGGTCCTCAATATGATTAATCATCAGGGAAATGCAAACTAAATCCACAGTGATACACAACCTCAGAGCCACCAGAATGGCTGATGTGAGAAAGACTGGCAGCACCACACTAGTGAGCACCATGTAGCACATGGGACCAGACAAGGTCACAACCAAGTCCAGGAGCTACTTGGGGGCACCTACTACCCTCATGTACACCCTGTGACCCAGGAGTTTCACTTTTAGACATAAAACCAAGAGGCAGGAGCACTGACATCCACCACAGTTTACGCACATGAGTGATCACAGCCGCTGTGATCACAGCAAGTTGTCCTGGAAGCCACTTCTGCTAAACTCAACCAAACAAGCAAGTCCCGTAGGTGGATTGTGAGCCAAAAAAAAAAGCCAGAACCAAAGAGCCAATGCTGTGCGGTTCCATCTACATGAAGCTCAAAATCACTGAATGCAGAGTCAGATTAATGGCTGTCTCTAGGGGTACAGACTAGGAGGGGACAGAAAGGAGCCTTCTTGGTGCTGGAAATATTCTATATCTTGTTCTGGCTGGAGTCACATGGGTGTGTACATACAGAAAAATGCGTCAGGCTGTGCACTTATGATTTACATCAAGGAGATTCTGGGAAGATGGCGGAGTAGGAAGCACCTGTAAGTGAGAACCTGTCTCCCCCTTGGACAGAAGTTGCAGGGGCAGAAGCTGTCTGACGCAACAACCATTTGGGACTCAGGAGTCTGCTGGCAGCTCGCAACTTCCAGGGGGAGGTTTGGATGGTAAACTGTGGCTACTTTTGGTCAATGTCGGCTCTTAGCACAGTAGCAGCTACCCATCCCCCATCCCCCACCCCAGCCACATGGCAGGCAATCCTCTGGTTCTGGAGCAGTGTGCAGCAGCCAGGGTGGGCAAAAGGACCCTGTCCTCCAAATACCAGGAATCTGTACTCTGATTACTGATTGCTGCTTCTGTAACAGAGGTGCAGACATAGAGGCAGGCAGGCAGCCAGCCACTGTTGTTGCCCATCCTGGAACTGTTGTAAGACCCTCTCCCTCCAGCTGAACAGACTTCCAGGGGATTTAAAGGGCCAGCACCCTTTTATATCCCCCTTCATTTTTCACTTTTCCTCCTTTTGGGAGCCAGGTATTAAAGACAGGGGTATTTGAAAACTACTACTGAAAAGTACACTAACTGAAATAGAAAATTCCTTACGGGGCGTGAAAGTCAGATTTGAGCAGACCGAAGAAATAATCAGTGAACTTGAAGACAGGACAATGGAACTTACCGACACTGAAGAACAAGACAGAAAACAAATTGAGGAAAGGTGAACAGAGCCCAAGGGACTGGTGGGACACCATCAGGCAGACCAACATGTACACTGTGGGTGTCTCAGAAGGAGGAGAGAGGGAAAAGGGCAGCAAAAATATTTGAAAAAGCAGTGGCTAAAACTTCTCCAACTTGATGAAATACATGAATATAACATCCGAGAAGTTCCACAAACCTCATGTAAGAGGAACTCAAAGAGATCAACACCAAGGCACGTCATAATCAAAGTTTCAAAAAACAAAAACAAAGAATCTTGAAACTAGCAAGAGACAGAAGTATCACAAACAAGTATCCTCAATAAGATTAATGAGAAGATTTCTCATCAGAAACTGGAGGCCAGAGGACAGTGGGCCAATATTTTCAAAGTGCTAAAAGAAACACCTGTCAACCAAAATCCTGCATCTGGAAAAACTGTCCTTGAAGCATGAGGGAGAGATGAAGACCTCCCCAGGTAAAGAAAGGCCGAAGGAGACGTGATCACCTCACCTGCCCAGGAAGAAATGCTAAAGGGATCCTCCAGGTGAGACGAAAGGACACTAGACAGTGTCTCAAAGCCACATGGAAAAATAAAGATCTCGAGAAAGGTAAACACGTGGGCAATTATATAAGCTAGTACTATATAACAATTTGTCACTGTGCTTTTCATATTTGTCGCTGTGCTTTTCGTTTTCTCCATACTTAAAAAATAAACAGTTATAAGTATAAAAGCTAGTATTACTGTAACTTCAGTTTATAACTCCAAGTCTTGTTTTCCATATAATTTAAGAGACTAATGCACTTTAAAAAAACTATTGGCTTATGTTTGGGGCACACAATGTATCAAGATGTAATTATGTGGCGTCAACAACTGAAAGGGGTGGGGACAGAGCTGTAAAGGAGCAGAGTTTTTGCATGTTATTCAAGTTAAGCTGTTATAAACTCAAATTATACTGTTATAATGTTAGGATGTTAAATGTCATCCCCATGGAAACCACAAAGAAAATAGCTATAGAATATCCACAAAAGAAAATGAGAAAGGAATTTAAAATGTTCACTACAAAAAAAATCAACCAAACACAAAGAACACAGTAATGCAGGAGAGACAAAAAAATCTGTAACACACACAGAAAACAGCACAATGACAGAAGTAAGTCCCTTCTTATCAGTATTTACTTAAATGTAAATGGATTCAACTCTCCAAAAGACAGAGACTGGCAGAATAGATAAAAATGTATGAACCAACTACACACTGTCCACAAGAGACAAACTTTAAAATCAAAGATACAGACAGGTTGAAAGTACAAGGATAGAAAGATGCATGCAAATAGTGACCAAATAGTGACCAAAGTAGAGCTGGGGTGGTAATATTAATGTCAGAAAAAAATAGACTTTAAATAAAAAACGGTTACAAGAGACAAAGGATGACATATATGATACACCAAGATGATATAACAATTATAAATATTTACATGCCCCATGACAGACCATCAAAATATATGAAGAAAAAACTGACAGAATTGAAGGCAGAAGTAGACAATTCTACAACAATAGTTGGTATACTTGATTACTCCATTCATAATAATGAGTAGAACAACCACAGAGGATAAGGAAACAGGACTTAATACAATAAACCAGCTCGATGC
Source organism: Herpailurus yagouaroundi (assembly GCF_014898765.1). Lineage (NCBI taxonomy): Eukaryota > Metazoa > Chordata > Mammalia > Carnivora > Felidae > Herpailurus > Herpailurus yagouaroundi. Next base: position 167,707,847 of record NW_024412376.1, on the reverse strand, counting down.
AACAGACATACAGGGCACCCGCCCAGCAACAGCCGCACACACCTTCTCCTCACACACACACAGGACACTATTTAGGACAATATGTCAGGCCACAAATTAAGGCACAAGAGATTAAAAAAAAAAATAGATATCATACAAAGCATCTTCTCTGACCACAACTGGATGAAGTTAGAAATCAGTAACAAAAAGAAAACTGGAAGACTCACAAAATTGTGGAACTATAAACAAATCTTTTTTTTGTTTGTTTGTTTTAAAGAGAGTGCAAGTGGCGGAGAAGGGCAGAAGGAGAGGGAGAGAGAGAGAGAGAAAGAGAGAATCTTTAAGCAGGCTCCACATTCAGCGCAGAGCCCAACGCAGGGCTCAATCCTATGACCCTGGGATCATGACCTGAGCCAAAATCAAGAGTCAGATGCTCAACTAACTGAGCTACCCAGGTACTCCTAAACAAATCATTTTTAAACAACCAAAGGATCAAAGAATAAATCAAAAAGGAATTTAGAAATTACTTAGAAATGGATGAAAATGAAAACACAATGTACCAAAACTTACAGAATGCAGCAAAAGCAGTGATAAGGGGAAATGTATAGCTATAAATATTAAGAAACAAGAAATATATAAAATCAATAACCTAACTTTACAACTTAACAAACTAGAAAAAGAACAGACTAAACCCAAAGCTAGCAAAGGAAGGAGATAATACATATATATCAGCGTAGAGATAAATGAATAATAGGGAAACAACAGAGAAAGCCAATGAAACCAAAAGTTCATCAAAAAAAAATTTAACAAATCTTCGCTAGATGGACTAAGAAAACAAGAAAACTCAAATTACTAAAATCAGAAATGAAAGTGGGGACATTACTATCAATTCTACAAAAACAAAAAGTACTATGAATGATTGTACACCAACAAATTGGATAACCTAGATGAAATGAATAAATTGCTAAAGTCACAAAACCTACCAAGACTAAATCACCAAGAAATAGAAAAACTGAATTGTCCTACAACTATTAAGGAAGTTGAATCAATAATCAATCTCCCAAAAAAGAAAAGCACCACATCATTAGCTACACAGGTGAAGTCTACCAAACATTTAAAGAAGAACCAATACCAATCCTTCCCAAACTTTTCCAAAATAATGGAGAGGAGGGAAGACTACTTCCTCACTCATTCTATGAGGCCAGCATCACCCTGATACCAAAGCCAGACAGAGACACAAGAAAACTATAGACCAACATCCCTTATGAATATTGATGCAAAAATCCTCAACAAAACACTAGCAATATATTCAGCAATATATTAAAAGGATTATACACCAGGAAAAAGTGGGATTTGTTCCTAGAATGCAGGTATGAGTCAATACATGCATGAATGTAACAACATAAATGTAATACACCAATGTAACATGCCACATCAACAGAATGGGGAGGAGAAAAAACACAAGATCATCTGAATCGATGTACAAAAATCATTTGATAATATTTAACACCCGGTCTTTACAAAAACACTCAACAAACTAGAACAGAAGGGAACTAACTCCACATTCTAAAAACCATATATGAAAAACCCACAGGAACCATCATACTCAACGGTAAAAGACTGAAAGCCTATCCTCTAAGATGAGGAACAGGGCAAGGTTGTTTGGTTTTGTCACTTCTATTCAACATGGTAGTGGAAATTCTGATTAGAGCAATTAGGCAGGGAAAATAAATAAAAGGCATCCAAATTGAGATGGAAGAAATAAAATTATCTGTGTTTGTAGATGATATTATTTTATGTGTACAAAACTCTAAAGAGTCCACACCAAAAAACAAAATAAAACAAAACAAACAAAAACAAAAAACAACCAAACAAAAACAAAACAAAAAGCCAAAAAAACCATTAGAAATTTGGAATTCAGCAAAGTAGCAGGATGCAACATCAACACACAAAAATCACTTGTTGCATTTCTACATATGAACTACCTGAAAAAGTAATTATAAAAAGACAATTCCATTCACAGTAACATCAAAAAGAGTAAAATACTTAGGAATTAACAAGCATGCCAAGAACCTTCAATGGAGAAAGTACAATCCATTCAACAAATGGTGCTGGGAAAACTGGACATTCACATGCAGAACTGGACCCCTACCTCACACCATATACAAACATTTACTCAAAATGCACCAAGGACCTAAACCTAAGACCTGAAACAAAACACTTAGGAGGAAACACAGTACAAAAGCTTCACAACACTAGATTTGGCAGTGATTTCTTGGATATGACAATGGCATAGGTAACAAAAGAAAAAATATATATTTTTTAAGAAAAAAATGTTTAAATTGGACTTTATGAAAATTTTTAAAACTGTGCATCAAAATACACTATCAACAGAGTAAACAGGCATCCCACAAAAATGGGAAAAAACATTTAAAAACCACTTATATGATAAACGATTACTATCCAGAATATATAGAGAACTCCTAAAACTCAACAAGAAAATTCCTAAAACTCAACAAGAAAACTCCTAACACTCAGCAAGAGAAAAAACAAACAACCCGATTCAAAACTGGGCAAAGGACTTGAATAGACCTTTTTCCAAAAAAGATACACAGACGGCCAATAAGCACATGAAAAGATAAGTCAGTATTACTAATCAATAGGGGAATGCAAATCAAAAGTACAATGAGATACCACCTCACACACATTGAATGGCTATTTTAAAAACAAAACAAAACAGAAAACAAGAGGTGTTGGTGAGGATGTGGAGAAAGTGCACTTGTGAGCTATTAGTGGGAGCGGAGAATGGTACAGCCACTGTGGAAAAAGTATAGTGGTTCCTCAAAACATTAAAAATTACCATAAGATCTAGCAATTCACTTTGAGGTATGTACTCAAAAGAATTAAAAGCAGGGTCTCAAAGAGATATTTATTTTTACACCCATTTTTATAGCAGCATTATTCACAATGGCCAAAAAATAGAAGTGACCCAAGCTGCTTACATCCATTGACAGAAGAATGGTAAACAAAATGTGGTATATACATATAATGGAGTAGTATTCAGCCTCGAAAAGGAAGAAAATTCTGACACCTGCTACAACAGGGATGAATGTTGAGGACATCATGCCAAGTGGAATAAGGCAGTGACAGAACGGCAGGTTCTGTATGATTCCACTTACATGACGTACTTGCAGTAGTCAAATCATAGACAGGAAGTATAACCGTGCCTGCCAAGAGCTGGGGGAGGGCAGAATGGGAAGTTACTGCTTAAGGGATACAATTTCAGTCTTACAGGTACGGAGTAGATGGTGATGATGGTTGTACAATCATGCGGACGTATTTACTACCCCTATACTCTCTAACTAGAAATGGTTAAGATGGTAAGTTTTATGTTAAATGCATTTTATCACAATAATTAAAAACAGTTAGACCATTCACTGTATGCAATTTCTTTCTCAGTTAAAAAGTACATGAAAAGAGGGGCGCCTGGGTGGCGCAGTCGGTTAAGCGTCCGACTTCAGCCAGGTCACGATCTCGCGGTCCGTGAGTTCGAGCCCCGCGTCGGGCTCTGGGCTGATGGCTCAGAGCCTGGAGCCTGCTTCCGATTCTGTGTCTCCCTCTCTCTCTGCCCCTCCCCCGTTCATGCTCTGTCTCTGTCTGTCCCAAAAATAAAAAAATAAACGTTGAAAAAAAAATTAAAAAAAAAAAAAAAAAAAAAAAAAAAAAGTACATGAAAAGAAAAAAACCAGTTCCAGGTGGATTATAAACCTAAATGCAAAGGCTAATGAAGGCAGCTTTTATTTTTATTTTTATTCATTTATTTTTATTAATGTTTATTTATTTTTGAGACAGACAAAGTGTGAGTGGGGGAGGGGCACGGAGCGAGGGGGACAGAGAATCCGAAGCAGGCTCCAGGCTCTGAGCTGTCAGCACAGACACCGACACGGGACTCAAACTCACGAATTGTGAGATCATGACCTGAGCCAAAGTCAGACACCCAACCGACTGAGCCACCCAGGCGCCCCTAATGAAGACAGCTTTTAAATACAATACACGAGAATACTTCATGAGCCTGACATAGGGAATGCTTTCCTGAACAGCATACAAAAGGCGCACTAACCATACAGACAAAGATTGGTAAATTACATTAAAAATTAAGAACTTCTGGGGTGCCCGGGTGGCTCAGTGCGTTAAGCATCCAACTTAGGCTCAGGTCATGATCTCGTGGTTTGTGAGATACAGCCTCACATCAGCTCTGTGTTCCAAGTGTGGAGCCTGCTTGGAATTCTCTTTCTCCTCTCTCTCTGCCCCTCCTCTGCTCATGCGCTCTTTTTCTCAAAATAAATAATCTTTTTTTTTTTTTTTTACTGTTTATTTTTTTATTTTTGAGACAGAGACGGAGCATGAACAGGGGAGGGGCAGAGAGAGAGAGGGAGACACAGAATCTGAAACAGGCTCCAGGCTCTGAGCCGTCAGAACAGAGCCCGACGTGGGGCTCGAACCCACAAACTGTGAGATCATGACCTGAGCCGAAGTAGGACGCTTAACCGACTGAGCCACCCAGGTGCCCCAAAATAATCTTTTAAAAAATGAATAAATGAAAATAAAAATAATTAAGAACTTCTGTTCATCAAAAGATACCATTAGGAGGGTAAAAAGGTACGACAGAATGAAAGAAGGTATATGTAACGGGCTTGTAACCAGATTATATCAAGATGTTCTATAAATTAGCAAGAAAAACATAAAACCTGCCATATGAAGATGGGTAAAAAACTTGAACGGATCTTTTACCAAAGAGGAACTCCTAATAGCCAATGATGATATGAAAAGCTGTTCAATCTCATGAGTAATGAGGAAAACAGAAACCAAAATCATAATGAGATATCATTATGTCCTCATCAGAATGACTCCTACTGAACGTCTGTTGTCCCCATGCAGATAAGGATGCGTGATGGCAGGACCGTGTGCACTTCCGGCAGGTGCCACTTCAGAAAGCGATTCAGTGTTACTTAATAAAGCTGAGCGGGCCCATCCTGGGGCCCCAGCAGCCCACCTGCCTTGTGCCCCAGGGAGACACGTTTAAGGGCGCAGTGTGGCTTGTAAAGGCCGCAAGCTGGCAACAACCCAGATGCCTATCAACAGTGGGACGGAAGGTATGATGGGAGACCAAGCAGGCACCAAGTGACAGAGGACACCAGTGAAGCTGGGACACGGAGGCCGAGGGACAGACGTCGGCCACCACCATGAACGTACAGTTCCAAAGAAAAGCTCAACTACAGTTTAGGCACTGAAGTGGAAAAGTGCTAAGAAAAGCAACGACGTAATGACTCCCAAAGTCAGGATGGAGCAGCAGGAAGGGGCTCTGACAGGGAGAGGGCACACAGGGCTTCTGGGAACTCCACACTTCGACCTAGGTAATGGTTATACCAGAGTTTCCTATAAAATAACTTCAGTAAAATATTTTAGTGCATCCGTATGCATCTCTATTTTTTATTTTTGACACAAAGTTTTGTTCTTGCTTTTTTAATTTTTTTCTTTAACGTTTATTTTTGAGACAGAGAGAGACAGAGCATGGACGGGGGAGGGGCAGAGAGAGAGGGAGACACAGAATCCGAAGCTGGCTCCAGGCTCTGAACTGTCAGCCCAGAGCCCGACGCGGGGCTCGAACTCACGGACCGCGAGATCGTGACCTGAGTTGAAGTCGGACGCTCAACCGACTGCGCCACCCAGGCACCCCTATTCTTGCTTTTTTTTAAAGAATCCAAGAAACCCATGAATTCCCCTCACCACACTACAGGGGGATGTCCTTGTGAGAAGAACCTGACTTTTGAGAAGGCCAGAAGGTCCACGAAACCACACACACACCCCGTGGGGGAGCACCCAGCTGTCCTGCTTGTCTGAACCCCTTCGGTGGGCGATGCTCCCCTGCAGGGGTCAGAGACAGGAGGCATCCACAGTGCTGCCTGAATGAGGAAGGGAGGAAGCGGGAGGAAGGACTCACATGCAGAATAAGGCTGACAGGCACCAGGGCTCTGAAATAACATACCCCAAGAAGTGCTGAAGTCCTCTTCATTTCTTCTCCGTTCACCCGAATGCTGCGGCTTTCCATCACTGTGATTCAAAAAGCAGAGCAGATGAAATTTGCCCTGTATCTATCAATCAGCCAATCATTTCTGTGAAAGACTCAAGAATGAGGAGCAAGCCTCACCCCCTGACGGGGACACAACGGCAGCACCTGCCACGTCCGACCTTGACAAACTGTCCACTGGGGCCAGTGTTCGAGGCCAGCACTGGAGCCAGTAGGTATGGGGACGCACACTGGCCGGCCACACCGAACGGAGCCGCTACTGGCCAGGCCAGCTGCAGAGCGCTGGGCGGGGCTCGGCTCTCCTAGTGCCCAGCAGGACCTGGGTGCCCAGAGGGCTACAAGGCAAAGGCAGAGGAGAGTCCCGTAGCCCTTCTAGGGGCTCTCTCCAAGGGGTGGGCCCAAACACCCACAGTCTTGCGGAACAGGCTGAAGGCCTCCTCCCACACTGCTGCTCTCAAGGGCACACACTGCCCCTCGCCCAGGCACTCAGCAAAGCCAGACAGCACAAAAGGAATCCCCCGTGACTGAAATGTCAGAACCTTCTAGATCAAGAGGTGATGCAGTCCAACCCCTCTTGTTACAGAAGGGGAAAATAAAGGGCTTGTTCCCTCTCAGTGCCCACACGACACCCTGCCCACCCCTAAGTAAGACAGCAAGAGTTGCTCTCAAACAAGGTAAAGAACTCTCTAGAAAGATGACTGGCCCTCATGTTTAGGGTACCTTACCTGCCAAAACCGGTATCAGAGGAAGCTCCGAAGTACAAAATAGTTGCCATAAACCGTAAACCTGTTGCGCAGGAAGAAATTATCATCAATTTAACTTTTAAATTACTGGCACCTGCATTCTGCTCAACAGCCTACTTGATCTCAGGGAGGAGGAATTCCAGCACCTCTCGCGTGAACACGGGCCCCTGCCCAACAGCCGCCCTCCCCCCGCTTCCTAGTAAAACTCCTATTTCCTGCAAGTACCCTATTTTATTACCAGGACCTCATAGAGATATTTAGAAATATCAGGTAGGACAAACCTCACTCCCAATTTTCTTTAATCCTTCTCATTTTTAAGTGTGATTTAGGTATTTTTAGACTTTTAGCCTTCCATTTTCATTTCCGAATAGGTTTACTGAATTCACAAAAGCGTAACTAGAATTTTCATTGGATTTTGCATCGGCTTTGTAGAGTAACGTGGACAGAGGTGAAATCTTTGTTATTAGGTCACGACGTCCTCCAAGAGTATGAAACATCTCTGCATTTGTTCAGACCACCTTCATGCCCCCATCAGAGCTTCTGTCTTGTTCATCCCTTCCTGCTGCTATCTGAGAGGCCCCGGCCTTGTCCGCCCCTCTGCCGCCTGTACCTCCAGGCCCAGCGCTCTGTGCTTTGCCCTCGAGGAACGGCTGATGTCCTCCAGGCCAGCAACTGGCTCCTCCTTGGCTCTCGGGCTGGTTCTGCCCATCTGGGGCGGCAGGGGAGAGAGGTGGGCTTCTTCTCTCCCACTGGACCCGACCCACCAGCCCACAGTCCTTGGCCTGCAGCCACAGCTTCTGGGGCCTGGCTCCCCCACCGGCAGCCCCTGCAAGGCCACTGCCCTCCCAGGGTCCCGTTGACAGCTCACCCTCCAAGCCCGGGGGTGGAAATGCTTCCAGCCAGTGCCTGCCCTGGAGGCTTCTGTGTCTCTTGCTGGTCCCCTCACCCCTGGCCTTGCCTCAGTACACAGTCCCTTCCTTCAACTCTTCTAGATCATTCCCTCGAATGCCCTCTGCTTCCCAATGAGACCTTGAGTAGAGCGGTCTCCATCTCACTATTAACTAAAATAAACGCTCAGCTTTGATGTTAACTGCAGCACCAGAAATGTTCCAATTGCATTGGTGGCTTTTAAAACTCCTACAATTGTTAACCCACAGAAAACATTTTTAAAACTTCAGGTCTAGGGTCACCTGGGTGGCTCAGTCAGTTGAGCGTCTGACTTCAGTTCAGGTCATGATCTCACTGTTCATGAGTTTGAGCCCCACGTTGGGCCCTGCACTGTCAGCACAGAGCCTGCTTTGGACCCTCTGTCCCCTTCTCTCTGCCCCTCCCCCACTTGCGCTCTCTCAAGAATAAACGTTTAAAAAAAAACCACTTCAGGTCTTATCATCTGACTATCCTTCTATGAATGATGTGCAGCTTAACTTGGCCTTAGAGCTCAATGTCCCATTTCTTACGCACTCGAAGATGCTGTGAGTGTGGATGGGAAGGAATGATGCTGTTGGGGGACAGTGAGCAAGAGTGGCCCGCTGACCCCAAGTTATGATAAAATGCCTTGCCTTCAACTGAGAACAAAGGCCCATTGTGAGTCTGCAGAGTATCTTCAGGTTCACACGTACATTCTGGTTCTTTCTTTATTTTTTTTTTAATTTTTTAATTATTTATTTATTTATTTATTTATTTTTGAGACAGAGACAGAGCATGAGCAGAGGAGGGGCAGAGAGAGAGGGAGACACAGAATCATAAGCAGGTTCCAGGCTCTGAGCTGCCAGCACAGAGCCCGACGCGGGGCTCGAACTCACAGACCGGGAGATCATGACCTGAGCTGAAGTCAGACGCTTAACCGACTGAGCCACCCAGGCACCCCCATTCTGGTTCTTTAAAAGATCACGAGAATTGAAGATGACGCAAACTCGGCAGCAATGTTCGCCGCGATCCAGGAAGTGACAAAATAGACGCAAATGGGTACTGGCCGGTAGCGTGAGTCTTTCCACGGCAGACGTGACACCGTGGCATCTAACACCTCAAGCACATGAGCTCCCATGCAAATGCAAGACGCTACCTGGAGCCTCACACCTTCTCCCTTACCCGGTGTTTCCTCATTTTACAGGAACCGTGGAGAAGCTAAGTGCCCGAGGAGCATAGATCATACAGTGGGGGAGACAGGACCGTGCCCTCCACACGGCCACCTCACCACCCGTCCTGGCCCGGACGACACCCACAGACCCCTGGGAGGGGACAGATGGGGCGGGGGACAAGCTGCAGCCCCCCTCCCCCCCCCGCACTCAGTCTGACTCTCCTCCTGAACACCTCATTCTGCCAGACGACTCCCCACACTCTGCACTGGGCTCAAGGCCCCAAGCCGGAGAAAACTCAGGACCATGAGCTGACAGTAGGTCGCTGTAGGCTGGCATTTGCTGTCCAGTCATCCTGGGCCTTGGTGCTCCTGCAGCCTGGCCAAGGGCACCAGGCACCGTGAGCAGACTGTCCACTCCTGCCCGGAGAGCCTTCCACAGGATAGAGCTGACCCCGCAGACCCCACTTTGAGTGGTTCTCCAGTTGGGCCTCCTCAGGACAAGGCTGAGCTCTGTACTTTCCTGACAGAGCCCCTGACACAGCTCGCCCTCTTCCACACCTTCTGCCCCATTCTCCCGGTCCCCTCCTGCACCCCTGCTACTTCCTCCCTCTGCTCCAACTCCCCCTGCATTCTGACAGCTCACAGCACCTCCTCAGTCAGCTTGCTCCTCCCTCCACACTGCAATGGACACATTTAGCTAAGGAGGCTGCTGCTTTTCTTCCTGGAGCGTGACGAGGGCCTGGGGGTGAAGCTCCCCGTGCCCACCCCTCACCTGGCTGAGCCCACAGCCCCCTGGGTAGCCGCTCCAGCCCGGGTGCAACGTCCTCTGCAGCTGGTCCTTTGTTCCCTGCAGCCGCTCCCATCCCAGATGCACACTAGAAAGAAATTAGACTTCAGAGTCAGAAAGCACCCTTTGAACCACAGCCTCAGCTTAACTTTGGGCAAGGTGCCTGCACACTGGCCTCTCTGACCTTGGTCTTCTCATCTGTAAAGTGGGGCTGGTAATACCGAGGTGAGCACATCCCTGTTTCAGTGACAGTGTCTCAGCTTCTGTTTGGGAAAGTTTCCTCTTCGTCCTCGTAGGACGGACCAGTAGAACTCACCTCCGTGCTGTGTCCCCGCCAAGGGGCACACGTGGGGCACAGTGAGGGAAACGAGGCACTCCTAGTGCTGAAACTGAGTCTTGGACAAAAGTGACGTGTGGATGTGAAGTCACGGCTCACTGCCGGCCCCCGGGCCTCAGGGCCTTCCCTTCCCAAGGCCTGGTCCTGCTGTTCCTCTGATCTGGGAGCGCCCCCATGTCCCTCTGGCAGATCTCTTTTCAAATTAAGGGCAAGTGAGTTTCTGCACTGTTAACCCCAAGTCCCTACCTGACTGTCTCCCTCCCTCCCAGAGCGCCCAGGATGAGGTGCAAACCCCAGCAAACCCCACCCCCAGCCTCAGTGCTGGCACATCGCCAGCCGCATGGCCCCAAAGGTTCCCAGCCGCGGCCAACGTCGTGCTCCCTGAGCACCCTGCACGCTCTCCCAGCTGTGTTTCCAGCACGTAGCTGCTGATTTACAAGCAGGAAGCCTGAACAGAGTGGCCCCACTGCAGCGGCCCATGCTGCTCCCATGGCACTGCCTCCTGTGGGGCCTGCTGTGGGGCCGTGGGAGGCTCTGGGCCAGGCTCCAGAGCTGTGAGCACTGCGGCTCCCACAGACGCGGTCCTAACACCTGGGTGCCTCCCCAGGAAGGGCTGGGACGCTCCTGAGCACAAGGGCCGAGGTGAGGCCACAGCCTCTGCCACAGAGGCTGGGTCAGCAGCACGAGGAGTTTATGAACTAGCAGCCCTCAGGTCACAGCAGGTGGCTCTCCGACACCAGAGGGGCCGTTTAGAAGAATCACACTGTGAAGAGGGCCTCCCGGGAACAGTTTCCTGAAAGAATCAAGTCACCTGTCCTTACTCAGTATCTTCCACCAGAAATGTCAGGGTAGAAAGCATTTGTGCAAAATAAGTGAAAACGAATGTCAGCAATGTTCTTTCTGCTACTAGATTGTCTATGAAGTGGAAAAAGTTTCTAGGAAAAAATTCAGGTAAAGCCTTATCTTAACACAACTCACCACCACATTTCTTGAGGAATTCCCGTACGTGCTGCTCACGGTGACAGATATGGCGCTTTCGAGGTATTTTGCCACTAAATCTTCAAAAGAAGGTGTGGCATCCTCAGGATCTATGAGCTGTGCGGCAATTCCGGGGTCTAGCCCTACGAAATGCACAACTACAGAGAAAAAGAGCATTTAGTACTGTACGGAAAAGAAGGACTGTCCTTGTCCTGCCCTTACGAGGTCCTCAAGGCTCGAATCAATACCAGCACCGCCATCCCCTCAAGTCCCAGCGGTGAGAGCCAAGGGATGCTCTGCCACTCCTAGGGAAGTCTGAACCTTTGGGAAGAGTGGCCTCCACAGCCCAGGTCCCGCACAGGCAATCTCCGTGGGGGACAGACCCTGGGCAGCCGCAACACTCTGAACAAACGCGGAACAGGAAGCTCTCAAAAATGTTGAGAGACACGGCGGTGAGAATCCTCAGGCACTCTTCCTGCCCCCTCTGCCCCTGCTCCCCAGCTTTCTGACACACGCCCTCACCGGGCTGGCTTCCCAGGCATCCCTGACCCCACTTCAAGGTGTCCAGGAACCCAAGTGTCTTGAGTAGAAGGAAAAGCATACACGGCTCATCACCGAATTCTGGGTGGGGGTGGATGGGCAGTGCATGTGAAGGCACGGACGCCTGGCATTCAGGGTCCCCTGACATGCGGAAAACTCCTAGAGACCCACAGACCTCTGCTGCACGGGATGTGTAAGAAGAACCGGGCGCTAGGCCACCCCTGGCAGTCAATGCCCCCACCTTGTGGCTTTCTCATCTGGAGACCCTGGGAAGAGGTTCCTGTGAGCATCTGTGAGACGTGTGGGAAGATGTTTTGTGAAAAATAAAAATGGCATTTGCTAAATAAGTTTCAGTACCAGAGTATTTTAGACACGGACAGGGGAGCCATAAAGGTTGGGGGGTGCTGATCAACAGAGATAAATCTGAGTCCTAAGTGATTGCTTTTCAAGTTACTTTAACACTTTGAATAATGTTACACAAAAATAAGTTTGCTTTCAAACAAATCTGTGGTCTTAGATCACAATACACTAAATATTATTTTTCTGGCATCTTTAAATTATGCCAGTCTAGGAGAGTCACGTTTGCCAACGCACCAAGTATCATGACTTTTTTGTTTCATGTCTTTGTCTCACCTGGCACCTTGGACGGAGAACAGTGGCAGGCGCTCTGGACGCCTGCACCTGCCGCGGCCATGCGTGGCCCCGCCCCACACTGCCCGGCAATGCTAACTGACCCCACTGGGCTAGTTGACTCTACGTGCCTTTTCAAGGCTCAGCCAACATATATTTTTGAACACTCTTGGGGAAGATGTGACAGCACCGAAGGGTCGCGGGGGCTGGTTGCTGTAAGCTCACAACTAACACATCAAAGCCCACCGGGCAAACCCCACGATGGGGAGAAAACGCCAGTAGTGGACAAGGAAAGGCCAGCGAAACAGGTTTGAAACGAGCTAAGAAAAGTTGAGAAAAATGATAAAAGTTATGAAAAATAACTAAATTAGAATTAGAAATACTTAGAAAAATAAAAATTGAACAAAGAAAGGAAGGGGTTTGGGAAAGGGAACTAAAACAAACAACTGTTTCAGAAACAAAACGGAACCTGCAGTACACAAAAGCCAGGAGACAAGGCTGCACACGAAAAAGACGATGGAAGAGAGGAATTTCCTTAATAAAAGGCAACTGAGATGGAAAATAGATTCTAGATAAACACGCATCAATGTACACAATAAGAGTTCAAACATCGCAGAGAAGATAAAAAACCAGGCATCATGTACCTCCTGACAGGAGGACACGCCTAGGGTCAGGGGTCAGGGTCAGGGTCAGGACATAGTCTTGCCTTCCCCAAATCAGGCCTGAAATCGGACCAAGCCTCCAGATCTAAGTGTCAATTTACAGAATAGAAGAGTGAGAAGGACACTCTAAGTGGCAAGAAGGGGGCACGTTCCCAAAAATCTAGACTCTGGGCCATCGTACGTGACAACCTGGTTCTATCCACAAGGACGAAGTAATTTCAGGAAGACAAAACAAGGAGAGAGAATATACAGATGAAAAGAAAGGAAACTTAAGAAAAATATCACACCTATCCCAGCTTCAGGATAACCTAACCCTTGTTTGGATCTCAAGTCATGCAAAGTGTAAACACCCAAACCAAGCAAACAAAATATTTAAAGACAACTGGGGCAGTGCAGGCACCGACTGGATGTCTAGTAACACTGAAAGATCACTACGAATTTTGGGGGGAGATGATGATGGCATCATCTTAAAATGAAACTCTCGTGTCTCATCATGTAACTGAAATATTTACAGATTAATCTCATGATGCTTGGAATTTGCTACAAAATAATTGGGGGGGGGCGGTTTGGAAATGTGAGGCGTGACAGAGGAGAGAAGATTGGACAGGGTGATGGGTACTGCGTTGTTCTCCAATACCACCTCCGACAACCGGTGTGTGGGTCTGTCCCCCCCACAGCTGTCAGCTCTCTGCACCCGCTGCGCTTAGTGCAGATGCCGGAGGCTGAGGGCTCCGCCTCACGAGACCCCCGCCTCCTCAGATGCCTCCTGCGCCTCCTACCGACCAGCTGCGAATCGGGGCTCCCGTTACCCCCTCCCCGGGCCCCGTGGTCGGCCAGCGTGGCTCACGGGACTCGGGAAAGCACCTCTCTTACTAATACCTGTTTATTAGGAATGACACAACTCAGGATCATCCAGAAGGAAGAGACACGCAGGGCAAGGGACAGGGCAGGGGGAGCGCCAGCACCCAGATGTGCTCAGCAACCTGGGAGCTCTCCGGATCCCCCCCCCCCCCCCAACCCCGTGCAGGGCATCTATGGAGGTCCCATTGCACAGGTGTGACTGATGAGACTGCCAGCCCCTGAGACTGACTGCTCCCCATCCCCTCTCCCTCCCTGGAGTGGGGGTGGTGGCGGAGCGGGGGCGGGGGTGGAGCTTGCAGTCCCACCCACTGAGCAGGGCGTGGTTGTGGTTTTGTGGTCCCATCGAGAAGCGGATGGGGGCCTCAGCTCTGAATACTATCATTAGCACACAAAAGACACTCTTAGCACTCTGAGGATTGCAAGGGTCTTAGGAACTGTGTTCCAGGAAACAGGGTCAAAGACTAAATATATAGTTCTTACTGTATAACAGGTACTTTTGTACATGTTGGAAATTTCTGTACAATCAAAAGTTTTTTTCCAACATCGTATTATGAATATTTTCAAACATGCAGACAATTTAAAAAGAATTATACAGTGAACATTCATACATCTACTACCTAGATCCTATGATGCGCATGCCTGTTCATCTAGTGAAAAAACTTAACAATTTTTTTACTATATTAAATGAAAGATAAAAACCGTGTTCTATATTGTTTTGATGTTAATTACTCTGGACTTCATTATTTTTAATCTAATTTAGTCTAATTTTCATTCCAGTTAGTGAACACACATTTAATTAATGTCAGGTGCACAACACAGTGGTTCAACAGCTGCATAGAATGGCCAGTGCTCGTCACCACAAGTGCCCTCCTTAGTCCCCATCGCCTATTTCCGCCAGCCCCAGCTCCCCTCTGGTAGCCAGCGGTGTGTTCTCTGTAGTTAGGAGTCTGTTTCTTGATTTGCTCAGTTTTCTCCTTTGCTCATCTGTTTCTGAAATTGCACGTATGAGTGAAATCGTATGGTATCTGTCTTCCTCTGACTTATTTCACTTGGCAAAATGCTCCATCCACATCACTGCAAACGTCAAGATTTCACGGTTTCCGATGGCCGAGTGACATTCCACTGTACACACACAGCGCACCTCCTTTACCCACTCCTCGGCCGACGGACACAAGGCTGCCTCCGTAGCTTGGCTATTGTTCTGCTGGTATGAACACTGGGGTGCGTGTGTCCCTTTGAACTAGTGTTCCTGTATTCTGTGGGTAAATACCCCGTAGTGTGATTACCGGAACGTAGGGCAATTCTATTTTTAATTTTGGGGGAACCTCCACACTGTTCTCCAGAGCAGCTGCACCAGTTTGCATTCCCACGAGCAGGGCACGAAGGTTCCCCTTTCTCCACGTCCTTGCCGACACTTGTTATTTCTTGTGATTTTGATTTCAGCCATCCTGACAGGTGTGAGGTGCCATGTCACTGTGGTTTTGATCTGTATTTCCCTCATACTGAGTGATGTTGAGCATCTTCTCATGTGTCTGGACTTTAGTTTAATTCTCAGGGAGTTTAAAGCTATTTGTGGTAACAACAAATGCCATCTGAACACACTGCATAACTCACTCCTTTCTTATTTTAAACTACAGAAGGAATATACACACTTGCAAAAAAACAAACAACAACAACAAAAACGAACAATCTAAAGCACGGAGGGAAGGTGTCCCCTCACCCTTGGGACACACGGCCCAGCTGCCTGGTGCTGCCTCCCACTTTCAGGAGGGGTCACTGCTGGAGACTCAGATTTCAGAGATCGTGAAAACGAAAACTTAACCGTGCTTTCAACCGCCATCATTACCAAAAAACTGCAGCACTGTCCTCACAAAATCCTTGGCATTAAAACAAATAACAGGACATTTACATTTCAGAGTATGAAACAGCACTTTCCTGGGAGATGAAAACCAATTCACCGATTTTCTGACTTCTGACCTTGGAAAAAACACTCCTATTGTATAGCCACCGCTTACATAGTACTATGTGCAGACCTTCTTACGCTAAGAGCTGTACACGGATCAATCCGAACCCTGCAAGGTGGGTGTCACTCACCTGCACTTTATGGTGATGACGACGAGGCACAGAGAGGCTGGGACGGTGAACCCAAGGCCCCATGGCATCAATCGGGAGCTAACCCCCGAGGGAGGGCCCATTCCCAGCAGACCAAGACGCGCCTTTCTGACCAGAGCGCACGCTCTGGGCCCCTCACGGGCTCCCCACACCACGCACCACGCTCCAGCCTGTTCTCCCAGTCCCAGCACGTGCTCCAGACACTGCCCTCTGCTCACACGGAGCTCTCTCGCTGGCACCACCGCATGGTGTCACGTCCTTTCGCACTCTGGGGCC
The DNA here is from genome assembly GCF_014898765.1 of Herpailurus yagouaroundi. NCBI lineage: Eukaryota > Metazoa > Chordata > Mammalia > Carnivora > Felidae > Herpailurus > Herpailurus yagouaroundi. The sequence goes on along the minus strand of NW_024412376.1, from coordinate 167,691,777 downwards.
ACAGCACGTGTGCATTTGGTCTACAATTCTCCGCCCCCCCCCCCCCCCGTGATTTCTGCAAACTGCCCACCTGTTGTTTTCAGGAGGGTTGGCCCCTTTCCCCAGGCAGGGAGTTGCCCCTCCTGTACTCTTGTCCACGCACAGGCTGCAGCAGGACCACATCTGCTGTGCTGTCATTTACCTTGAAAGTCTGCTTGCCCCCTTGCATCGTGAGCTCTTGGGCACGGGACTGATAAGAGTTGGCATTTCCTGAACACTTCCCATGAGCAGACGTTATGCTAAACACCTCAAAGGACTGTTACACCGAAATCTCACCACAACCCTGTTAGGCAGGCACCAGATCCACCTTACAGATATGGAAACTGAGGCTCAGGGTGGCTAACCAATTTTCCCAGCATGCCCCAACTGGCAAGTGGCAAAGCTAAGGTCTGAGACCCTATCTGCTGCATCCAGGGCCCACACTGTAAGTCTCCTTTATAGTAACTGTCTCTCCATACATGAATGAGGGTCTGTCTTGCAGAGGCTGAGGGAGAAAGAAACCAGGGGCCCACTCAGCTCTGCGCACATCAACAGTCAGATTTCGCTCAGCTTGCTCCATAAACAGACGTTTGCAGTCCTGTCACGTTTTCCTGCGTGATTTCGCCTGGGATTCCCTTGAAGAGGGGCCAGGAAGGGAGGGAGCACAGAGGAGAGCAGGGGGGAGGGGCTGGGGCTCACACAGGAGAAGAGCTGGGCTTCCTCTCTGATGCTCCCACTTGCCGAGACCCTAAGTCTCCACTAAGGCCATCTAAGAACGGCAGGGTCTCCTACTAGTGAGAGATGCAGGTCTGGGTTTCCATCTTCAGATATGACAACAGAAAGAGCATCTTGTAAGACAAAGTGGCTGAAACACAATGTGTACTCTAAGTCAGTTATATAAGTCCGTGGTGTCACATTTGCAAACAAAAAGGCAGCTAGAATATAAAAGAGCGAGACTTGAGTCTAAAAAGAGGAGGCCTAAGTTGAAATCTCAAGACTGACTTACGATTATTTCTCTGAGCCTGTTTCCTCATCTATAAAATGGAAAATAATAAGACCAAACAGGTAGAGTTAATGTGAAGATGGAGAAGGAGCAGGTAAGAAGAACTCGCACCCTTGCACAGGTGTCTAATAAACGCTATTAAGTACGCCTTGTGCAAGAAAATTACTTATGTGTGCTTTAATTGAAATGTGATTTATTCAGGGGTGCCTGGGTGGCTCAGTTGGTAAGTGTCTGACTTCAGCTCAGGTCATGATCTCTCAGTTCACGAGTTTGAGCCCCGCGTCAGGCTCTGTGCCGACAGCTCGGAGCCTGGAGCCCGCTTCGGGTTCTGTGTCTCCCTCTCTCTGCCCCTCCCCCACTCACACTCTGTCTCTCTCTCAAAAATAAATAAACATTAAAAAAAAATTTAGGGGTACCTGGGTGGCTCAGTTGGTTGAGCGTCTGACTTCGGTTCAGGTCATGATCTTGTGGTTTGTGAGTTCGAGCCCTGCGTCGGGCTCTGTGCTGATGGCTCAGAGCCTGGAGCCTGCTTTGGATTCTGTGTCTCCCTCTCTCTCTGCCCCCCTAACCCACTCGCATTCTGTCTCTGTCTCTCTCCAAAATAAATAAACATTTAAAAAAAATTTTTAATGTGATTTATTCAAATTCATTTTATTTATTTATTTTTTAATTTTTTTTTTCTTTTCAACGTTTATTTATTTTTAGGACAGAGAGAGACAGAGCATGAACGGGGAAGGGGCAGAGAGAGAGGGAGACACAGAATCGGGAACAGGCTCCAGGCTCTGAGCCATCAGCCCAGAGCCTGACGCGGGGCTCGAACTCACGGACTGCGAGATCGTGACCTGGCTGAAGTCGGACGCTTAACCGACTGCGCCACCCAGGCGCCCCTCAAATTCATTTTAAATCTCAAACAGGGATGCCTGGGTGCCTCAGTCAGTTAAGCGTGCGACTTTGGCTCAGGTCATGATCTCACGGCTCATGAGTTCTAGCTCTGTGTGGGGCTCTGCGCTGATAGCCTGGAGCCTGGAGCTGTTTCAGATTCTGTGTCTCCCTCTCTCTCTATTCCTCCCCTGCTGTGCTCTGTCTCTCTCACTCTCTCTCTCTCTCTCAAAAATAAATAGACATTTAAAAAAAGTTTAAATCTCAAACATACTATCATAGAATTGGATTATTACTTCCATTTTTATGGTATGTAAAGCTATGTCTTCATAGAATTGTCTTGGAACTTACAAAATTAAACCTCAATATTCACTTATTCAAGACTAATTCTGAACAAACACATGCTCAGCACAAGCTCTATCACACTGTCCGTGGCCTATGGAGATACAGGAATGAACAAAACACAAAAATGCTGCTTCAGAGAGCTTGGGGGCAGATCCACAGGGAACAAAGGGGTCAGACGCACACAGAGGGGGCAGTATTCTACACACCGTGCACTGCACTGGGGGGTGTGCGCACTGCTGCATATGGTGGCTAGGAAGCCGCCCAACCCCCGCTGACCCTGCTGTAACACCTCAGGGACCTGAGGGATCGAGCGAACAAAACACCCAGTTGAAGACGGAAAGTTCTCTACGGAAAATCTTACCCAACACACGTGGAAGGAATGATAGACATAGAAAAATCACCATCTTCCAGACATAACTAAAAAGTGATTCCGGTGACCCTCGCTGGCACATGAAGCCACTAAGGGGACAAGAGGGGGGCTGTGCTGATGTCACCTAACCCCCGCTTCCAGCTGAGCATCATGGATGCGAGGAAATGCAGCTGCATCACAGACGGTGGCCGGAGGGAACACAGACTACGGAGCTAGACTCGAAATTCAGGAAAACAGTGGATATTTGTGTCTGAGAAAATATACATGATTTTTAGAGATGTATGTGCCTTGCAACATATGGGACATAGGTTATACTAAAAAATTATTTATCTGGAATTCAGACTTAGCATCCTGCATTTTTATTTGCTAAATCCGACCAGCCAACTGCAGCACGGATGGGGTGTGAGGCAGCACCACCCAGGGAGGTGCTCTCGTGAAACAAGCAGGAGCTGAAAAACGGACTTGTAGAGCCAAGCTCCAGTTTTCAGAAAGCACGGAGGAAAGGGGAACGAGTTAAAGGACCCCACAGTGACAAAACAGGTGAGTCCAGGACATGGGACCTTTTGCAAGACGGGGTCAGGGGTCGGAGGATGAGCTTATTAGAAGAGGCAGAAGAGACAAGAAATGTCACGGATGACCTTGCCCGTCCTGATCCCAATAGATCAAGTGTAGAAGGACATTTAAAAACAATCAGGTAACTAATTTGGACTGAGTATTAAATCTGTCAGGTTTGGGAATGGCATTGCAGCCCCGTGAAGAAAAGCCCAGGTGTTTTAGACCTGCATCCTGAACCCTGTTAGCTAAAATGGCATGTCTGGATTTTCCTTAATCCCAGCTCCCTACCCCTCCCCTCATAAAGGGGCAGATGAAGGAAGGACAGAAAAGCCCTTGGTAACTGTTTGGTCTGGGTGGGTGTGTCTATGGGGCTCATTATACTCTCATCTTTTCATGATTTGCTGCGTGCGCGCGCGTGTGTGTGCGTGCGTGTGTGTGGTTTACAGGAATGGGGCAGCAAGTCATGCCGATAGCTGGGAGCACACTGCAGGAGAGGGAAGAACCAAGACCCTCACATAGAGCAGGAGGCTGGGGTGCAGTGAGAGCAGGGAGAGAGGAGACGAGCTCCTGCCCAGTGAGGGGCAGGTGCAGACCTGCAGGCATGTGGGGAGCTGCTGGAGGGTTCGGGACAGGGAGTGTGTAGGGCCTCTCTGGGAGCCGTGCAGAGAGCAGGTGGAGGGGCCGGTGGAGGCAGGAGGCCACCGAGGAAGCTCGTGCCCAGTTCTGTCAGGAGGTAAAGGCTGAAACAAATGGCAGCAGCAGAGAGGAAGAAAGTCAGTTTCTAGCTGTATTTTGAAGGCAGAGCCAATAGGATTTGCTAAGAGCTTGAACGTAGTATATGCAAAGAAGAGGGAAGTTAAAGATGACCTAAGACTCACGGAGAGCAAGTGCGGACACTGGCTAGGACAACACAGACCCCAGGAGGCAGGTCTCAGGCAGGGCAGGGGCTCAGTTTGACACATGTTAAGGCTGAAGTGACTACCACGTGTCCAAGTACGGCACTGAGTAGGATATATAAACCCAGAATTCAGCAAAGGCTGTCCAAGTATTAGGGCTCTGCTCTCAAACGGGCCTTCCATGCAACAGACCTGCCGAACTGTTCTTTCCGAAGACAATTATGTAAAAATAAGGCTATGGGTTTCTTGTGAGCAGAGCGCTATGTTTGTCAAAAGTTGTCCCGTTTGCACCAAAAATTACTGTGGTGCCAGTGTGGGCATCGGGCTTTTGATTGCCGAGGCAACCACTTCGAAAGAACATCCATGTTGCCAGCTGTACGACAAGCTGCTAAGCAAAACAACCAGAAAAGGAACAAGGCCGCCCCCACCCGTGAAGGTCCCTCCAGAAAAGCCAGGGTGACCTGGATAACTGACCTGTGAGTGAGCCTGCTTTTCCCTTCCTGCACCCTAATTCCCACCTTTATGACTTATATCAGCCAATAAGGAGTGAGCCCTTGAAACCCCAAGCCCCACATCCTTAGACCCTCATAAAGGCAGAGCCTCAGACCTGCTCCCCCTCTTGCTCTACCTGTGACTTTGCTGTGCACCCCAGTGTGCTGCATACCCTCCGGGACCTGTGAGGAATAAATCTTGTCCCTCAGAGTTCCCCAGTGGTTTTGCTGAACTGTGTCCTGTCATCATAAAAGTGAACACTGGCCCCCGGCACTCCTCGCTGAGACAACACAGACACAACTGCCTATAAGTCCCCCACAGCCCAGTGAGACTGGATGAGGCTGAAAGGGCCAGGACCAAGTGCCACCTTCTCACTGCCCCCCACCCCACCCTGTGAGCCCCTCTTCAGGACCGGACAGCCCCTTCTAGGAGCTCCTGCCAGGCAGCTAGGGGGCTGGAACTCCAAGGGCAGGGAGGATAGGAAGTGGATGTCCCCACCCAAGGCACCAGCAGCTGTGGCGAGGCACAGGCTAGAGCCCACAGCAAGACTTTTCAGGACAGGGACAAGCATCTCTGCTCGTTCTAAGTTGTAAGACTCTCAAAGGGCAGGTCCAAGTGGGCTACGTCTTATAACTATTCTCACAGAGTGAAGCTTTGAAATTAGGGTGAAATTAGGTGGTACTGAGGACAATTTAGTTTTTGAATAGAGGGATAACTTAACTTTCTAATGCGGTGAGTGAGTGAATGAATGCGTGTGATGAGGAAGATAGTCTGGGAGTCTGGCCATGGCTGGATTTTCAGGCCTTGGAACCATGCTTTCCTCCCCAACTTCTCACTGAGCTCTCAGTTCAAGTCCTAGAGGGGCTCCCATGGAAGGATGGAACCCCCATTCCAGAAACTCTCTGGGGAAAAGCAGGCTGGCGTTTGCAGAGGTTTCTGTCATTTAGATCATTTTTTTTTCCACATTTATTTTCACATGCCCAAACAAAACTTCTAAAAGTTTAAATAATTAAAACTGGAGCTTGGGAGACTTTAAATTGGACTGAAGCAGGCATGTAAGTAGGACTTAAGGCAGTGAATGGCGATGTCTGACCTGGAAAACTGATTATATGCCTCATGCTCTTGGCCCCATCGGAGGAGGCTCCATTTCTATGTAGTTACACCGTGGACTGGATGTGGAGACTTCCCCTGGGGGCGCCGTCAGAAGCTGGGATGTCCAGGGGACCACTGCCAACTGCACGGCTCTGCAGTGACACCACGATGCCTTTAACAGAGGAAATAAGAGCCTGTGAACACAAATGAAGTTTCAAAATTAAACATAAACAATGCACGTATTCAAGAAAGACAGGTTTTATAATTAAGCAGAAAGAAAAGGCCTAAAATTAATTTGTAAATAAAGAGCTCTTTTAGCCAAAAGCTAACCCCATGATCATACTCTCCGAATCTGGTCTCCTCTCTATTCAACATCACAGCAGAAATCTTAGCCAGTGTAATACAACAGGAAAAAGAAATAAAAGTCATATAAATCAGAAAGGAAGAATACGGTCCCTATTTATAGATGACACAAGTGTCTGTGTAGCAAACCCAAAGGAATTTACAAAAGGGGCTCCTGGGTGGCTCAGTCGGTTGAGCGTCTGACTTCGGCTCAGGTCATGATCTTGCGATTTGTGAGTTCGAGCCCCGCGTCGGGCTCTGTGCTGACAGTTCAGAGCTTGGAGCCTGCTTCGGATTCTGGGTCTCCCTCTCTCTCTGCCCGTCCCCTGCTCATGCTCTGTCTCGCTCTCTCTCTCTCCCTCTCAATAATAAATAAACATTTTTAAAAAAACCAAAAAAACTTCCTGGAACTAACGTGTCAGGATAGCAAGGTTGCAGGATACAAGATCAAAACACAAAATCACCTGTATTTCTATGCACTCTCAACGAACACGTAAAAATGATCTTTTTAAAAAAAATGTATTACTATTTATAATAACCATTCCAAAAAATGAAATACTTAAATGGAAATCAACAAAACGTGCACAGGATCTGCATGGCGAAACTATGAAATACTGGTGAAAGAAATCAAAGAACACCTAACAAACAGAGGAACACCATGCTTCAGGGCCACAAAACTCCCAATGGGAATGAGAGTTCTCCCCCATTTAACCTGTAGAACCAAGATCTACAAGCCCCAAGTGTGACAAACATGAAAACACCACACTGGGCCACATTATCATCACACTGCTTAAAACCAAGGATGAATAAAAACCTTAAAAGAGGCAGGGTGGGGGCGGGCAGGTGGGGTAGGGGTGTCACCTGGAAAGAACTAAAGAGAAGCGTGACAGCCGGTCTCCTGTGGGAAACAAAGCAAGCTATAAGACAGTGGGGTCACATCTCTAAACTGGTGAAAGGAAAAAAATGATCGACTTACAATTCTTTCGCTGGCAAAACTCTTTCAAAAATGACAGGTGGAGCAAGATTTGGACACGAAACGCACTGCTGGAAGAGACTGAAGGCTTAAATGCATGAAAGGTCACCCCTGTTCATGGATCAGAAAATTCAATACTGTCAAGACAGCAAAACTCCCAAAATTCCTTCATAGACTCAACACAATTTATACCAAAATCTCAGCTGGGCGCCTGAAGGAACTGACAAGCTGATCCTAAAATTTATATGGAAATGCAAAAGAACCAGAATACCCAAGACACTCCGGAAAAAGACAAAGTTGGAAGACACAATTCTTACTTTCAAAACTTACCACAAAGCTGAAGTACCCTAGACAGTGTGGTAATGGCATTAGGACAGACACATAGATCCGATGGAAAGAACTGATGAATGTCTAGAAATAAACCCTTATATTTATAGTCAATTGAGTTTCAGTAAAGGTGCCAAAAAAATTCAACAGGGAAAGAAGAGTCTTATCAGCAGTTCTGGGGAAGCTGGACATCAACATGCAGGCAGCCAGGTGGGTCTGTGCCCTTATCTCACATTAGACATGAAAATTAACTCAAAATCAGACACAGATTCAAATGTAAGACCTAAAACCATAAATTCATATATATATGCAATATATATATATATATATATAATATATATATATATATATGAATAAATGTTATTTATTCTGAGAGAGAGAGAGAGTGAGCGAGCACACAGGAGGGGCAGAGGGAGAGAGAGAATCCCAAGCAGGCTCCACACTGGCAACACAGAGCCTGATGCAGGGCTCAAACTCAAGAACCAGGAGATCATGACCTGAGCCAAAATGGAGTCAAACACTTAACCAACTGAGCCACCCAGGTGGCCCTAAAACCATAAATTCTTAGAAGAAAATAGAAGTAAACCTTCAAGACCTGGGATAGGCAAAGCATTCTTGAATATGACAACAAAAGTGTAAGTAATAAAAGAAAATAATTGATAAACTGGAGTTCATCGGATTAAAAAACGTTGTGCTTCAAAAGACACCAGCAAGAAACTGAAGACAAATAAACCACAGCTGTGGAGAACTGCAAAGTATAGATCCAACAAGGGACTTGTATCAGGATATAGAAAGAATGCTTACAGATGCAAAATAAGACACAAGTAACCTCATTAAAAAAGGAGCAAAAGATCTGAGCAGACGTTTCCCCCGAGAAGATACACAAACGGCGATAAGCACAGAGAAGACGCTCCATGCAATTAGTTAGGAGGGAAACGCAGTTTAAAGCCGCAGCGAGACCCCGCTTCACACCCCGGGAACGGCTGACAGCAGGAGATGGTACCGGCAAGGAGGCCGAGGGTCTGGCCCCCCCCCCGTCCAGTGCTGCTGGAGCACAGAGCAGTGTGCCTGCTCTGGAAAACACTGGCGGTTTCTTGAACACCTGATGAGTGTACGTTCTCAGTCACTCACCACTGGGGGCGGGGGCGGGGGGGGGGGGCCTCAAATCTTCTCCCTAGCTCTCCTACCCAAATCAGACACTAAGAGAAGGGGGGTTGCAGTGGCACAGAAACAGAACTGACCAACAGACCCGACGCTGCTGACTCACCTGGGCCACTCTCAGCTAGGTCCAACCATCCTCATACATCGGTGTCACCACCAGGGCCTCAGCCTCTTGGAGCATTTCAACCACTTGGCTTTTTGCTCCAAATCATCCAAATACCTACGATCACAAAAATGGTTTTCGCATGCTCTGGGGTTCCCACAATTTAGGTAGGCTTTGACCTCAGCAGCGTCTTCTTCCGATGCCACGCGTTTGCTTGTTCTCCCCGAAAAATTATGTGTGCTATGTTTTCTTTTAAGATTCGTGCTTTCTCTTTTTTCATTACCTATATCTTCCTTTACGAATTGTTTTCTCTTCCATTCTGTTTTCTGCAGAACCGAAGCCTCCTGCTTCCACGGTGGAGGTAGACAGCTGGGAGGCAGCGGCGAGCTGCTGCTCTTCCGTCTGGGTCAGCAGATGGCTGGTCCGTGAGTCTGACACCGGAGGGCTGAAGACAGAGCTTGATGGAAGCTCGTGACGTCCGGCTTGTAAAAGAATTTAGTCTGTAGAAAAACATTAAATATTTCACTAGAATATGGATTCCTAAGACAGATCTATAAAGCAAACTGATTCCTGGTAAAACTCGTCCAAGGTAAAGTGGGGACACAGCATCACATTATCTATGAGCAAACTTTCTAATGAAACCATATGGTATCTTCCAGGGCTGTGACTCTTCACCCAGGCAGGAGCGCGTATCTGCATCACGGGCTGGGACAGGCAGGACTTGAGTCTCCGACCGCTGCCTGTGAGCGTGATGAGAGGCGCCGTGGACAGGAGGCCCCTGCAGACGTGCGTTAAGACTGAAGATTCATAATTTACGACTTCCAGGGAAAGGCCAATTAACAGAAAGTAAAATCACCACAATGATTTGAGAACATGTTCATCTAGCTACTAAGTTTTGTTTTAACACAGCTCAGCAGCAACCCCCTTCTTGTCTCTGTCTGGCACCGCATCACCTCCATTCACAAATTCACAGACTGAGGGGAAAAAAGAATCTCGACCTATCTCAGTATCAGACTCGTTCAGAATAACATTGATTTTTCGTGTTTATTTTTCACATTTTGTGATATATTTATGTTGTTTTGAACATATATTAATAGTATTGAAAAATAATTTTGAAGGAAAATGTTTCAATATTTGGTATATGGTCACAGAAAATGTGAAGTTTAAGTTTATATTCACATGTTTATTGCAGAGAGATATCACATGGTTTTAAGAAAAGACTTCCAAGCATGAAATTATATTACATTAACAATTTTGCAGAGGAGTATACAAGAAAAGGAATCTGAGGGGTGCCTGGGTGGCTCAGTCTGTTAAGTGGCCGATTCTTGATCTTGGCTCAGGTCATAATCTCATGGTTTGTGAGTTCAAGCCCTGTGTCAGGGTTGTGTTGACAGCAAAGAGTATGCTCGGGATCTTCTCTCTCTCTGCCTCTCCCTCTCTCTCTCTCAAAATAAATAAACATTAACAAATTGAAGAAAAAAGAAAAGGCATTTGAGGAGCAAAGGGGAAATACAAAAATTCATTTTGCTGAAGAATATCTTTCTCATGTCACTTTTAAAGCAATACTTATGGGGGCTCCTGGGTGGCTCAGTCAGTTGAGTGTTTGACTTTGACTCAGGTCATGATCTTGTGGTTTGTGGGCTCGAGCCCCGCGTCAGGCTCTGTGCTGACAGCTCAGAGCCTGGAGACTGCTTCGGATTCTGTGTCTCCCTCTCTCTCTCTGCCCCTCCCCAACTCGCACTCTATCTCTCTCTTTCTCAAAAATAAACAAACAGTAAAAAAAAAAAAAAAAAAAAGCGATACTTGTGGATATTAAGTTACCAGAGTATAGTACTTAGATTTAGTAGATATATTTTAAGCAATGATGTAATCTTTTTTAAAATGTCAATATTATCAATACACTAGAAATCGTGTCCTATGAAACATTTTAAACTCGTTATAGATGTTTTAAATGTTAACTTAAAAACACATCATCAGGTATATGGCTTTTCAAAATTCTTCTGCAAGAAAAGAAGCAAAAATTTTAAGGGTAAGCTGGCTTTCTATCTGAGGGACGGGAGGGGCACCAGGAAGCAGGGCTGAGAGGGAACCTCCGAATCTCCAAAGGCAGGGCTGCCCCCCCCCCCCACCCCATCAGAAGTCAGCAGGCTCTCCCTCCATCTGAAGGACGACAATGAGCCTGCCAACCCCTGGGCAGGTCCCACTGTCCCCATTGTACTACAGGGAGTCTAAGTTAGACCGAGTTAGGCTGGGCCTTGAACACAGGGAGTCTCCCCCCGGGTCTATTCTCCCAGCCACTGTGTCTCCTGTCCCAGGTCTTGGTGATAGGATCTCTTGTTACCCCCGCCCTGGGTCCCACACCACACAGAGCACCCCTGAGACAGGGGTTCCCCCTGCTTCCAGAACCCCCCTGTATTCCAGCTGTCCCAGAGCCCCAGCTCCTTCCCTAACCTGAACACTTTGGCCAAGTCCTCCCCCAATCTCCAAAGATGGGGCTCCAGACCAACCGGCTCCTAACCACCCTCTAGATGTCAACTCAAGCATAATTCTCACACTTCAGACTACTTTCCCCACCACCCAGAAAAAAACTAAACGAGATAGGGCAGAAATGGGCCAGCTGTCTCTCCTGCTGTTCTCAGGACTGTCTCTCCTACCGTGGCACCTGACACACGTCTCGGTCTTCCCGTCCCCCACCCCCCACCAAGCAGGCTCAACTATAAGCTCCTGGAGAACAAGCACTCGGTTCTTTATTCTCTGAAGTGTGGAATCCGCAGGGTCTAGCATACAGCAGACACTTGAAAAGCCTGTGTTGGACAAGTGAAAGTTATCTATTTAGAATTAATCACATTTGCAATGATTTACCCTTTTTTCCAGTGATTGATTCTTCCCATCTTCAAGAAGTACTGAACACTTAATAAGGGATTTATTCACCACTTCTGCAGCTTTTATTTTTATTTATTTTTTTTTAAATTTTTTTTAACGTTTATTTATTTTTTGGGGACAGAGAGAGACAGAGCATGAACGGGGGAGGGGCAGAGAGAGAGGGAGACACAGAATCAGAAACAGGCTCCAGGCTCTGAGCCATCAGCCCAGAGCCCGACGCGGGGCTCGAACTCCCGGACCGCGAGATCGTGACCTGGCTGAATTCGGACGCTTAACCGACTGAGCCACCCAGGCGCCCCTTCTGCAGCTTTTAAAAACACAAACAGGAAACGTGAAAGAAGCATTGAAATCTAAGTCCTCTGATTAGCTAAACACAGATGGCCTCGTGACAGGAGCATGCTACTTACTATCAGAACATGCTAGAAAGCCACTGCAATCAACTCCACATGGCATTTGAATAGGAATAGTCAAAAAGATTTCTGGAACAGAATGGACAATCCAGAAACTGACCCCAGGATTTATGAGACTTTACTACAGAACAAAGATGGCATCTCAGTTCAGTAGGAAAAAACAGATCAACAGGGATAAGTAGCACCACTTCTGAAAGAATACATTGGGAAAACCATTCGGAACAAAAATCATAAAGGGTTAATATCTGTGTTATACAACGGTTCTTATATACTGCAAAAAAAGACAATTCAATTTAAAAAATGAGGGGGCGCCTGGGTGGCTCAGTTGGTTAAGCGTCTGACTTCAGATCAGGTCATGATCTCATGGTTCATGGGCTTGAGCCCCGCGTTGGGCTCTGTGCTGACAGCTCACAGCCTGGAGCCTGCTTCAGATTCTGTGTCTCCCTCTCTCTCTACCCCTCCCCTGCTCACTCTTGTCTCCCTCAAAAATAAACATAAAAATTTTTTAGAAGAAAAAATAAAAAATGAGGAAAAGATAGGAAGAAGCAATGCACAAATGAGCAAATCCAAAGAGCAAATAAACATGATATAATACCCAAACTCACTCGTAGTCGGAGAAATTTAAACAAATATAACTGGAAATGGAAGGAAGAGGTAGTTTCAGGCATCAGTGGTAAAAATGTGAATAGTTAGAATCTTGTTGGAAAACAAGCTGTCAATACCTACGGAAATTAAAAATACATGCATCACCCTTGAGAGTTGGGAAGAAAAGGACAGGCCCACAGGTAGCAAAGATGGGCCTCCGGGATGTTACCGATGTTCTGTTTCTTGATCTGGGTGAAGGCTACAGGGGTGTTAAACTTGTGGAATGTTGAGTTATAAATTAGGAATATGGTTTGTGTGTAGGACGTGTGTGTGTGAGTGTATACCCTCAATAAAAACAGAGGGTTTATATATATAAACATTTTATATATAAAATGTATGAACCATCTAACTAAACAACCTCACTATTGGCTGTTTCATAGAAATGTATGCAACAATAAATAGGTTTAAACCAAAACATCTATGGCAAAAGACTGAAAACAAAGTGGATACCAATCAAGAGGGAAATCAATGAATAAGTTAAGTACCATCCATACCAGGAAGCACACACCCCCTTTGAAAAGAATGACTTAGGGCTTTATTAGTGGCCTTGAAGATGCATACAGGAATCTGTGAAAATACGATCCCATTTTTGAAACCAGTGACCAAACCTCCTCATTTATGTGCACAAGTGTGTTATAGACACCCGCTGGCACAGGTCTGGTCCCTGGGAGCCGACTCAGAGATGAAGGTTTGCATTTGGAAAGGTTACTGGGGAGTGCCCTCAGGTTCAACACGTACGGAAGCATGACCGGAGGAGAACCCAGATGCAGTCACTACAAAGGCCTGCTTGGGACCTGGATGGCTATAGAGTTATCCCCCATTAGGTTAAGGGAGCTGGGCCTTTAAATCCCAGCACCAACCAGTCATTGGACTAGTCGGTCCTGGGAAAGGGGTGTGCAGCTGAGGCGGCCACCAGGAGAGGCTGTGTCGTAAGTAGCCAGCCGGCAGCACTCCCAGCAGCTGGGGCGATGACTGGCTTAGTGCTGGGGTAGGAGTCTGGGCACCCGCAGGGCTCACGGCGGTCCTACACTGCCAGGCGCTCCTGTGCACTGCTCACAGCCACTCGCTGCAGATGCAATCTGAAAGCAGCTCCATCAAGGTTCCAGTGCGCCTCTTCCTGGAGAATCTTTTATTGTTAATTTTAGTTTTTCATTGTTTAAAAAATGTTCTTATTTGAGAGAGAGAGAGAGAGAGAGAGAGAGAGAGCGCGAGCGTGTGCACAGAAGCAGGGAGGGCAGAGAGAGAGGGAGAGAGAGAATCCCAAGCTGGGCTCGAACCCACGAATCCCAAGATCATGACCTGAGCCGAAACTGAGTTAGATGCGCAACCGAGTGAAACACCCAGGCGCCCCTTTTTAAAAACTTTTTTAAAAGTCTGTTTGGGGGCGCCTGGGTGGCGTAGTCGGTTAAGCGTCCGACTTCAGCCAGGTCACGATCTCGCGGTCCATGAGTTCGAGCCCCGCGTCAGGCTCTGGGCTGATGGCTCGGAGCCTGGAGCCTGTTTCCGATTCTGTGTCTCCCTCTCTCTCTGCCCCTCCCCCGTTCATGCTCTGTCTCTCTCTGTCCCAAAAATAAATAAATGTTGAAAAAAAAAATTTAAAAAAAAAGTCTGTTTGTTTATTGAGAGAGAGAGAGAGAGGGAGGGAAGGAGAGAGAGAGAACAAACTGGGGAGGGGCAGAAAGAGAGAAAGAGAGAGAATCCCAAGCAGGCCCTGCACCATCAACACAGAGCCCATTTTAGAGCTCAAACTCATGAACAAGATCATCACCTGAGCTGAGATCAAGAGTCGAGTCGGACACTTAACCGACTACATCACCCAGGAGCCCCCTTGGGGGGAACTTTTTTATTTTATTTTTTTTTAGTTTATTTATTAATTTTGAGAGAGAAAGAGAGCGAGCACAGCAGGGAGGGGCAGAGAGGAGAGACAGAATCCCAAGCAGGCTCTGCGCTGTCAGCACAGAGCCCGCTGTGGGGCTTGAACTCACGAACCTTGAGATCGTGACCTGAGCTGAGATCAAGAGCTGGACGCTTAACCAAATGAGCCACCTAAGTACCCTGGGGGTAAACTTCCAAAAGGAAGGTTAATGGGATGGACTGCCTCCCTTGGTCAATGCGGCTGGTCTCAAAGCCGCAAATATTTGTGTCCCTCCTCTCGTACACATTCTAGAGACCCCTCACCCTGGCTTAGCACCTCTGCCGGTGTACGTAGACTACCCAATAGAGTTTCCTAAGCCCTCATCCCTGAGAGGTATAAGCCCCTGGTGACCATACCCTCCTCAGGCCATGGTCACTGAATCAGATTTAGAAAGGAGACAGAGAGGTGACTAGAGCTATCACCGGGGTACCAAGGGTAAGCTTCCCCGCCCCATCAGGTAACGGCAGCCCTGACTTCTGATGACCACGGAGCACCCAGGCGGGTGCAAACTCCATTCCTTGCCTGCCAGTCTCTTGGCATGAGGATACTGAAGTGACTGGGCAGCAGCTGTAGCTGCAAATCGAATGGCATTCTTGTGCACCCTAGTGGGCTCCCTCTCTGGCCGTCAAGACTGAATCTGCAGGAGCCAGAGGTGCTGAGGGCCAGACACAAGTTTACTGACTAGAGCACTGGAAATGATGGTAAGGAGGACCACTCCCACGTCTACCTTTTGGTTTGGAGACCCATGAATTATACGTACTGGGGACACTGCCCCTGGAATGCTCACTGAGGTACAGCGTGTACTTAATTGTACACACCAGGGACACTGCACCCTGGAGGTTGCTGCTGCATGCCGGGGCCCAAGCTGTGCCTGTCACTGGCCATCCCACCCTCTGTCGGGGTGGTGTTTCTGGGTGTGTGGCTGAGGGGACACGTGGGTCCCACAGCCACGTGCCCACGGCAGCTCCCTGACTGCACGGCGGGTCTCCGCGTCCAGTGAGATGCTTGTGGGACTATCAGTGGATCAAATGCTCTGAGCCGTGGGTAGCGGAGCTCACTGAGGCCCTACGCAACAGTAAAGGGAAACCCATGCCTGGAACGTGTCGATTCCAGTCCAGATAAATCACTGCACCTTTGGGGGCACAAAGGGTTCAGTGTTGTCAACTCGGCACCAAGTGGCTGTTCCCTCAAAGGATGGTATTACTGGGGACTCAGCTTTTGGTGTGTTGGAAGGCCGGAACTCAGCAGAACCAGTACCTGGATCAGCCGCAGTGAGTGGGAGCACAGGCACCTGGGTCCACGCATGACCTCCACCCCAGCCCACAGCCACTAAAGGGCCACTAAAGGGCCCCAGGTGCTTGTGCTGGAACAGCGGGTGGCAGGCCAGCGTATGTCAGCTGGTCAAGTCATTCCACCACTTTCTTCAACACTCAGTCTCAGGGAGCTGCTCCGTGTCTGCCTTGACTGGGTCCTTTACAGGGCTTTACTCCTCAGTAGCCAATCCCATTACTAGTTAACATGCTGTGTCTTTCCCTGTCCACACTACCCAATGGTTGTCTCATCTGACCACCTGGCTGGCGCAGGTCTTACACACTCCCCTAACAGGTCCAGTGCCTCTTGGCTAGGTTGTTGACTTAATGGTCAAGGGGGAGGGAGGCAGCAGCTCCTCAGGGAGCATGTATTTTTCCAGATGCATCCTGCATGGTCTTCAGCAATGGCGGGGTGATGGGACACTAGCCTTTAACAGAGGAGCAGCCATTTCTGCAGTTCCCGGAAGCATCTGGGACTCAGGATTTGAATGTGCCAATCCGGATGTCCCCGTCCCGTACCTCAGGGCCTGGTCCCTCTTCCTCATCAAGGCCCTGACCTTGAGGTAGCACACCTCCCTGGGCAGAGAATCCAGCCTTTTCTAGAGCTCTACAAGTGTTAGGACTAAGCAATAGTCCTGTGGCTGTGAGTGATCTTTTTTAGGCTACCGGGGAAGCCCTCTGCTTACCACGGTTAGCCTTTAACTGCTGAATTAATCACCCTCAGCCTCTGTTTTTTTCCAAAGGATGTGTTATTCCTAGCCACAGCCACCACTTCCATTGTCTGCCGCTGCCTCGTACTTTGTAAATCCGCAGCACTGTCCAGGCAGCTGCAGTTGCCTGCAGTGGTGCGCCACACTGTCCCACAGTGTCCGGCCCTCACTGCCATCATCCCTCGTCCAGCTACAACTCGATGGGAGTCACCGGTGCCGATCTGAGGATGATCGAAGTCCTAAATGCCAGGTCTGCTTTCTCAGACCATTCCTAGCACCGACTGCAGCAGATCAGGATCCCAGGAACCACACTGAGCTTTGCCCACAGGGAGCTTATGGGGGGAGGGAAGGACTGAGAGGAGGCGGGCAAAAGCGATACACGGGCAAGAAAGGCCTCAGGCGATCCCGTTGGAAGCAGCGGGGAGAGGGCCCAGACAGCACAGCACAGCACAGCCACACACGCAAGCTGCGATTAAAATCACAGAAAGAGGGGCGCCTGGGTGGTGCAGTCGGTTGAGCGTCCGACTTCAGCCAGGTCACGATCTCACGGTCCGTGAGTTCGAGCCCCGCGTCAGGCTCTGGGCTGATGGCTCGGAGCCTGGAGCCTGTTTCCGATTCTGTGTCTCCCTCTCTCTCTGCCCCTCCCCCGTTCATGCTCTGTCTCTGTCTGTCCCATAAATAAATAAAAACGTTGAAAAAAAAATTTAAAATCACAGAAAGAGATGGGCACAGATATAAAAGGGATATACGAAGTTATCAGCATGGGTTAGCAACGAAAGGAGAGCCACAAACAAAAACCTGAACTAAGAAAACAATGTACAGATGTATGCTACATGCCTGTGTGTGTAAGCATGTAAAAAAAATTTTTTAATGTGGAATTACAGACTTTGTTTTGGTTTTGGTTTTAAAAAATTTCCTAGGGGCACCTGGGCGGCTCAGTCGGTTAAGCATCTGACTTCAGCGCGGGTCATGGTCTCACGGTTCGTAACTTCGAGCCCTGCATCGGGCTCTGTGCTGACAGTTCAGAGCCTGGAGCCCGCTTCGGATTCTGTGTCTCCCCCTCTCTCTGCCCCTCCCCTGCTCATGCTCTGTCTCTGTCTCAAAAATAAATAAGAACATTAAAAAAAATTATTTTTTAATTTCCTAGAGTACTACAAACAAGAGACCTCCCAAAAATATTGAGGAAAACATTTACAACATATATAACAGAAGAGTCCTCCACATACACATATTGTCTGTAGAAAGCTCTTCCAAATCACTGAGAGATGAATTCACAGCTGAGCCCCCTGGGGGGCAGCATTTGGAGGCGAGGACACCTTGCTCTCTCTCAAAGAGCAAAAAGCACCCTATGGATAAGCCCAGGAACCTCACAGTATGTTCTCTCAGCCGAGCTGTGAAGGACTGCAAGGCAGCTTACTTCTAAAAAGAAATTTTTTTTAATGTTTATTTTTTGAGAGCGAGAGACAGAGATGAGCAGGGGAAGGGCAGAGAGAGAGAGGGAGACACGGAATCCGAAGCAGGCTCTAATCTCCGAGCTGTCAGCACATAGCCCGATGTGGGGCTTGAACTTACAAGCTGTGAGATCATGACCTGAGCCACAGTCAGACACTTCACTGACTGAGCCACCCAGGTGCCCCAAGGCAGCTTACTTCTAAGAAGGCTTCCTGGGAGCAGAAGTATTTGGGGCAGAACTCGTAAAACGCTTTCACCAGTTGAGTGAAGGAGAGAAAAGGGTTAAGTAGAGGATGGTGTTGGAAAATGTCACCTTTGGAAGTTACAGTCCCATCTGAGTGGGGGGGGGGGGAAAGTGAGAGGGATGGTGGTGGGACACAAGACTACAAAGGGCCACTACAAAGGGACGGCAGGGGCCCCTATGGCACATGGCGTATTTCCAGAGGAGCTCTGCAGAGGGTGAGGACAAGGGCTGAGCTAGTTTGAGCAAAGGCATGAAGGCAAGTCCAGAGTGGCAGTAAAGAAGGCCAACAGCAAGTAGGACACCACTGCCTATGTCCCCAGTGAGGAGCAGTGGAGGCTGGCATGGGGGCGGTGGGGACAGAAATCCCACACCTGGCAGGGCTTGCTAAGTGACTGGATATAAGGATTTTATGTTTATTGAATAGAAATAAAATACAAAATGTTTACCCATTATACTCTTGACCAGAATGAATACAATCAAAATAGATCTATTTGGTCATTTAGTTTTATGTTATCTGTCCTTGAAATCACAGACATTTCTACAGATGGGAGCAATACAGACACAGTTCAAATTAATGAACTGGATTTTCACAAATATTTACCTTTTGAGTCTCAAATTGTAATTAATTTAGAATGTCTGTCAAAGTTTTTGGTTTTTTTTTACCGGAACATACCACATTCACATCTAAGCTGTTAGAATGAAAAATAATTTGGACAAATGTGTACTAGAACGTGTATCTGATTTCTATAGGTCCTTAGACAAAAGAGAGATATCTTCTAATAAACATGCTTAATCATACGCATAACCCTACACATAGCAGCAGGTCGGCCGCCAGCCCTGAAATCACCCTGCAAACTCTTCCCCCAGTATTTACCAAAGACTTTCAACGGCATTATTGAACCACCAAATGACTGTGAAAATTTAAGTCAGATGAACCCGATTTTCAATCTAGTTTAAATGCATATGGGTTGGGGCACCTGGGTGGCTGTTAGTTGAACGTCTGACTCTTGATTTCGGCTCAGGTCATTATCTCAGGGTCATGGAATTGAGCTCTGCATCGGGCTCCGTGCTAAGCATGGAGCCTGCTTAAGATATTCATTCATTCATATTCTCTCTCTCTCTCTCTCTCTCTCTCTCTCTCTCTCTCTCTCTCTCTCTCTCCCTGCCCTCCTCCCCCACTTGTGCACTCTCTGGGGAAAAAAAAAGGTATATGAGTTAAGGTACAAAGCTAAGCTACAGTCACAAAAGACTCAACAATACAATGGCTTAAAGAATAAAGTTTATTTCCCTTTCATGTTCTGAGTGAGTGTACTCAGCTGGTTACACATCTTTTGTGAAGTCCCTCCAGGACTGCAGTTTCCAACATGTTCCACAATCCTCTAGGACACTGTTATCATTTGCAGAGTTTGAAAGGAGTCGTTTGGGGTTCCTACTGGGTGGAAGGAAAGAGGCCAGCTGGGAAGCAAGTTGAATGTCTTTGGGCCTACCCTGGAAATGGCACACACCACCTGAGCACACGTCCCACAGACAGGAACCCGGGTCACACCTGACTGCAAGGAGACTGAGCCATGCAGCCTGATCCTGCTCCCCAGGACACACTGGTGTTGCATACACATAATCTCTGCCAAAAAAGCCTCTGGAGAAAATGCCCATCATCAGGAAGTGGAGGTGACTGCCAGTCAGGATGATGGTTACCTCTGAGCAGGAGGGAGTTTTAATTGAGAAGGAAATGTTGAGGTTTTGAAGATGCAATTACAAGGATGTCCTCTTCATATTAATTCATTAAACTGTAGTTTAAGTTTTTGCATATTTTGTTTCTCACAGCAAAGGGTTTTTAAATAATGATCAATCTCGCAGCAAGAAGATATATGTAATCCAACCTTTACTGCATGTGTATCGCGAGATCCCTCAGTGTAGCACATCAGAAATGCAGACCCTGAAGTGACGTGTAATGGTAATGCTGTTCGGTGTTACTTGTTTGTAGTAACAAATACTTGTAGTTATTCTCACTGATTTAGGAGTTCAATTTTTATATTTATTTGGTATGAAATGGGTTTTAGAAATGAGACACTGAATACGGTATTTTACTTGTAAGAGGTAAGGGTCTGATGCAGTAACAACTCAGCATGTGACAAGGGTCCAGGAATTAACTAGGTCTTAGGTCCAGCATCATTCATCAATAACCCACCAGCAACCAATTTAATCCAATCCATACGAAATAAGAAACTGGTGAGACTCTGTGGCAGACAAATTCCAGGGTAGTCCCAAGACCCCTCCTTCCTAGTACTCACACCCTTGAGTGTGGGTGAGACTTACTGGCTCACTTCTAACCCACAGAGTACAGCAACGGTGACAAGATGTTCCCAATTACTCTGCAGACAACTATGACGCCACTCTTGTTAGGGAAAAAGCAAGCTGCTATCACGTAAAGCTAGGCCTAAGGAGAACCACGTGAAAAGGAACTGAAGGTGTCTTAGAGCCAACAGCCAACCGAAGCCCTCAGTCCAAAAGCCTACAAGGAACTGAATCTGCCAACAACCATGTGCACTGGAAGCAAATGCTTCCCCATTCGGGCCTCAGATGAGACCATAACCCCGGCTCACACCTCTGCACTGTAGCCCAGCAGAGGATGAAGCTAAATTGTGCCCAGCTCCTGACCCACAGACACTGGGAGATAACAAATGTGGGTTTTTGTTTTTTTTTTTAATTTTTTTTTTCAACGTTTATTTATTTTTGGGACAGAGAGAGACAGAGCATGAACGGGGGAGGGGCAGAGAGAGAGGGAGACACAGAATCGGAAACAGGCTCCAAGCTCTGAGCCATCAGCCCAGAGCCTGACGCGGGGCTCGAACTCACGGACCGCGAGATCGTGACCTGGCTGAAGTCGGACGCCCAACGGACTGCGCCACCCAGGCGCCCCAATGTGGGTTGTTTTAAGTTGCTAAGTTGGTAGCAAGGGTGTTATGTAGCAACAGACAACACAGAATCCATATGAAAATTCCACTATTTTTCCAAATCTAGTAACATTTGACAGAAAAATACCTTTATCTTTTCCTACTACCTCTCAATAAATGTATGAAAACTAGAATTTTATAGGGTATAAGAACACGACCAGAGTTCACAAGATAGACTGATGGCCATAAATCTTTCTCAACAGACTCACACTGAAGCTACCAGAGACATTTTACTATTTCTATCATTTTTTATTCCTATCGGTTTTCAAAGGGAAGTACATTTCTACCTGTCAAGTACACACTGCTTTTTTATTTTAGAAACTATACAGGATAAAGAAGAAAGCTCTTTGATATTTAAGTATTTATCTTCCTTACTGTATGCCCCCCCCACCACTCCCCAAAACACTATCAAAATTTCTAGGTAGGTAGTCCATACCCAAAAATTCTTACCAGTTCATTTATTAATGACTTCTACTCTAACGAGGCTCATGAGCAACAGAGACCTGAATATGAACAAATCTAAATGTTAAGTGTTACCTATATCTTCGAGAAACTGCACGTATATAGCTTTTGCACAATTTTTCAATACTCTCAATTATTTCATCACAATTACTCAATTATATCTCATTCACATATAACTTACTCTGTGGAAAAGAAACAACAAATTGGCCGACTTAAATATTAAAAAACAAGACAGCTTTGCTAGTAAAAAAAATAACTGGTGCTCCAAATATTTCAGTCATACTTGTGAGCGTATGTCACTGCTGCTATATATGATGCCATAAATGCATATACACGTATCTGTCGATCTTTGCCACCTAGGAATTTATTCATTTCTCTGGCAGCATAATACACACACTGTCAAAAACACCTCTCTGGTCTGCCACACATAGTAAGCAAATACTATGTGAATGTACGTTCAATGACCCAAGAGCTAAGGCTGAAGCCGGGGGCACCGTGAAACAGCCCATCTCTTCTGAGGTCACTTACACAGCCAGTGCAGATTCTCAGGAAATGTTTGGCATAAATGCCTGGAACAAGGAAGAGAGTGCTACGTTTTAAAGCATTAAGGGCTGGAGCGCCTGGTGGCTCAGTCAGTTAAGCGTCTGACTTGATCTCAGGTCATGATCTCATGGTTCGTGAGTTTGAGCCCTGCATCAGTCTCTGTGCTGACAGCTCAGAGCCTGAAGCCTGCTTTGGATTCTGTGTCTGCGCCTCCCCTGCTCGTGCTCTGTCTCTCTCTCTCAAAAATAAATATTGAAAAGAAATTTTAAAGGGTTAAGGGTTAAGAGAATGTGAGGTCTAGCGAGCAGCAGGTCAGTTATCACTGAATGAGAGGAAACCAAGGGGAGCAGGACTCCATTTGTTTGTAGCAAAGCTTCTTACACAATATAAAGTTCCTTAGAATAATTCTGCTGGCTCATTTTCAAACCTTAGTTAAGGTAACTAAAGACAGATTCATAAAAATTACTCACTCTTTTCACCCCTCTCCAATGCTTAGACGCCACTAAGTCACCTGAGTACACAGCAGACATAATCTTCTGAGCAACACTGGAAAGCGGTATCTTACAGGGATCAAAGCCTACAAATGCCTCATAATTTTCCATTTTCATAAATCCTAAACGTAAGATAAACATAATATCCATATATTAATTTTACTTCAAAATAAGAAGTTATTTGAAAAATGTTACATACAGAGACATTCATAAAAATCACTCTCTGTAATGACCACGTAAAATAGGAATCAATTATCTCCATAGTTACCGATACAATAGAATAGCAAGAAGGAGGCAAAATGGTTAGAGACTCAACTGGAATATTATGGTAAACAGGTAACAAAGCATACAATTTCTAGTTAACCAATTTGGAAGCAAGCAATCTATTCATATACTTCCTGAGGTTTGAAACAAATGGCTGTTATAATCTTCAACTGTACAAATCTAGTAACATCAACATTTTTAATGGACTTGGGTAATTATGATAGACACACAACCTGACATCATTCCATGCACACCTCTCAGCTGTACTCGCCCCTGGGCTGAGTGGGCGAAGGTGTGGAAGGGACAGTACAAATCATCAAGTAGCTGGTCATACATCTAACACACATGGCACTAATCTAAACAGAATGTGCTGTTCCATGAGCCAGGAAACTGGGTGACATATTTTCGCACATTACTGGAGAAAAGAAAAATTTTAAGTAAATTCTCTATTCCACTGTGGAATAGAGAAAGAAAAAAAAGGAATAAAAGTCACCCATGAGGAGCTAAGAGAAAAATCTTAGACAAGATTGTTAGAAATTTTCAAGCATATTTAGATCTAATTAATAAATATACATTTTAATTTTTTTTTTCAACATTTATTTATTTTGGGGACAGAGAGAGACAGAGCATGAACGGGGGAGGGGCAGAGAGAGAGGGAGACACAGAATCAGAAACAGGCTCCAGGCTCCGAGCCATCAGCCCAGAGCCCGACGCGGGGCTCGAACTCACGGACCGCGAGATCGTGACCTGGCTGAAGTCGGACGCTTAACCGACTGCGCCACCCAGGCGCCCCAATAAATATACATTTTAAAATAATGTACAAATATAATAATTGGCAAAATAATTTTGTTCAACAGGTTATAAAAATTATGAGGGCTTATCTGTCACCTAAGCATACCCATGTTCTGATGGTTATAGCTAAAAAATTCCACAAAAGTGTAGTTTTTAGACTAGCATTCCATATTAAAAAGTAATATATTCTGGAGCAGGAATATTCTTGAATAAGGAATATTCCTTGAATATCCAGATTCTCCTTTTCCTCTGCAGAGCTTACATAGTATGTAACAGGCCACTTATAAATCAAGCACTCAAGAAACACTTGATGTCATGACTGATAAATTAGCTATTTCAAATTATTTTATCCCACTCAAAATAATTTCTAATGGTCCAAATAATACACTTGTACCCCAACTGATACAATCTAACATTTAAGTATTCTCCCTCCAGAAAAACAGGTAAAATAGACTATACATCCTTTGAGCAACCACTTCTATGGCATTTTCAAATTTCATTTAAAAATCATTCATAATGTGTCATACTGAAGTCAAAGCACTAAGATGTCTTGCAGAAATTCTAAGTCCCCAGGACCCAGATGCTAAAATGAACAATGGCCAATGGATACCCAACATTCTTTGTGGAACAAATAGGAACATTCAGAGTCTCAAAGTCTACAGCAGGGAATTACGGGGGGATACAGTTTGAGTATTTTACTTTATAGAATTTTACTTTATAGTCAAATACGAGGGTACTTGGCTATTCCATATTAAGGTGTTTAACACCTTAGGGTTTAACAATGCTGATTCAAAGTTCTACAAAGGTTTAAAATGTTTCACAGTAGAAATTTTCTATTTCTAAAAAAAAAAAAAGTAAAAGCGACTGAACTGATTCTATTAAGAAATATTTGCATTACGTAATAATGCTTTTTCCCTGTAAGTAAAAAGATATCAGAACTAGGTCCCACCAAGCAAATGTTCAAGTCATAGAAAGCACTGGTACTTTGAATAAATATACTATATGAGGGAAAAAACCAAACTGATACAATACTTGAATTAATTAAATGAAATGTTCCATTGACCTCAAATTTAAAATTTTAGTAGTGTTTATTAGCTATGTTTTCCCCCTAATATAGAAAACATTAAAACATAGCATATGTAGTAAAGATTCCGTTTTTAATAATCTTCAATCTTCCAGACCAACAACTTTAATCTTTGATTGGTTTTCTAAGTTCTCCACAATATCTCTCAGATAATCTTCGTCTTTTAAAAAATATACATATAATTCTCTTTCCATTCGATGCAGTTTATTAGATGCCAAAGTTTTTCTTTTTGTCTTCACATCAGCAAGAACATCAGTAAGAAGATGATTCAACTTATTCAGCTGGGATTCAACTTGATGAAACTGCTCTGTTAACTCCTAAATGAAAAATAAAAATGCTTTTAATACAAAAGCTCTATTTGTAATAGCAATTACAAAAACTTAAGATGTAATTTACACGGAAAGAATCTGATATAGTTATTCACACGATTTTAATGATAAACCTCAATTAAAAATCCATAGTAGGTTTAATACAAATTCTATGTTAGACTCAACTGCAACAACTTTGGACAGATAACTAAGAGATTCAGAACAAACTGTTACTCCCTGAAGGGTACTTGACATGTAAACTGTTATGCATATTCATACACTCAACAAATATTACTAAATGCCTACTACATGCCAAGCACTGTTTTGGAGACTACAGGTATAAGAATGAACACCACCTCTTTCATGAAGTTAACAATCCACTTAACTGATCAAACCTTTCTTAGCCTAATCTCAGTCTACGCTAAAGAAAAGAGGAACTGAGAAAGCCTTGAAATGAAGCAATTAGCAATAAAAAAGAATCATCTCAACAAAAACTCCATTTTTCTCTTTCACACTGTTAAAGACAGAATTACCTGTAACATTCAACAATCCAGATTTACCATGCAGTTCTCCTGCTCAAGAACCTAGACGTGCCAGACCCTTCACATTCAATACACTGAAATGCCTCACCTCCTAAAATTAAAAACTATTTATTAACAAGTTTCCATGGCTTTCTAATCAAGTATTCTACCTCTAGAAATTTCCAGCCAGTATCCCCAAAGAGAAAATCCACAGCTCTGTCTCAATCTTCTGCACCTTCTCAACATGGTCCATGAGCATGGTAATCACCTGGGGTGCCTGTGACAAATACAGATTCCTACACCTCACTCCACACTGCCTTACTCAAACTCTAACAGGCTCCCCGGTGATTCTTATAAACCAGTTCAAGAATGACTGCTTAACACATGTCATAAATGCCAGTTCCAGAGAGCAGTACTTTTTCAATTACATTTTAACAAAATCAAGTAATATCTACATTACATGGTCTCCCTTTGAGGAAAACCTTGGTAAACTTGAATGAGAAACTATAATCTCACCTTTAATTTCAATATGAAAGATCTTAACAATTACTAAAATAATATTCCTACAACACTGAAAAATATCCACCTTGATTAACAACAAAAATGCAAGTTAAAATTTGTATGCGTGGCATTTTTAGATTTCACTGGGTTAAGGAAAAACATTAAATGACAATAAGATTATAGTGAAGTGAAATCATCATACTTTAGTGATTCTAGAATGAAACCTTTCACATTTTAAGATATCTGACATCCGGGGCGCCTGGGTGGCTTGGTCGGTTGGGCGTCCGACTTTGGCTCAGGTCATGATCTCGCGGTCCATGAGTTCGAGCCCCGCATCGGGCTTTGTGCTGACAGCTCAGAGCCTGGAGCCTGTTTCAGATTCTGTGTCTCCCTCTCTCTCTGCCCCTCCCCTGTTCATGCTCTGTCTCTCTCTGTCTCAAAAATAAATAAACGTTAAAAAAAATTTTTTTTAAATAAAAAAAATAAAAATAAAAAAAGATATCTGACATCCGTATCATTTTAAAATTCAGAGCATCTTGTGATTACTATTAACCACTCATAAGAAACGCTCTATCACCAACATTCAGGAAAAAGTTTTTTACTGTGACGAGAACACTTAACACGAGATCTCCCCTCTTCACAGATTTTTAAGAGTATAATGCAGTATTGTTAACTCAGGCACAATGCTGCACAGCATTATCTCCAAAACTTATATATCTTACTTAACTGAAACTTTTTATCTGCTGATTAATAATTCATTTACCCTCTCCAATCCCTGGTAACCACCATTCTACTCCCTGCCTCTATGAGTTTGACAATTTTAGATATCTTTGTGAGTGGAATCATACATTACTTGTCCTTGTGACTGGTTTATTTCACTTAGCATAATTTCCTCCAAGTTCATCCATGTTGTTACATATTATGGGATTTCTATTTATTTATTTATTTATTTATTTATTTATTTATTTATTTTTCAAAAAAAAATTAATGTTTTTGAGACAGAGACAGAATGTGAGTGGGTTAGGGCCAGAGAGAGAGGGAGACACAGAATCCAAAGCAGGCTCCAGGCTCTGAGCTGTCAGCACAGAGCCCGACGTGGGGCTCGAACCCACAAGCTGTGAAATCATGACCTGAGCCGAAGTTGGACACTCGACGTCAGGCGCCCCACGGGATTTCTTTTTATTAAGGCTAAATAATACCTTGTACGTACATACCACATTCTCTTTATCCATTCCTCCACAGATAGACATTTAAGTTGTTTCCATACCTGGCTATTATGAATAGTGCTACAATGAATGTGTAAGTGCTTCTTCAAGATCCTGATTTCAATTCTGTTTAAATACTCAGAAGTGGAATTACTGGATCATATGGACCATTAAGTTTTTGAGGAACCTCCATAGTGTTTTCCATAGCAGCTGCACCAGTTTGCACTCCTAGCAACAGTGTACAAGGGTTCCAATTTCTCAGCATTCGCCAACACTTTTTGATACTAGTCATTCTAACAGGTGTAAGGTAATCGTTCATTGTGGGTTTTTTTTTAATGTTTACTTTTGAGAGAGAGAGCGAGCGAGTGCACACACGAACAGGGAGAGGCAGAGAGGGAGGGAGACACAGAATCCAAAGCAGGCTCCAGGCTCCAGGCTCTGAGCTGTCAACACAGAGCCTGATATCGGGTAGGGCTCGAACCCATGAACCTATAAACATCATGAGATCATGACCTGAGCCGAAGTTGGACCCTTAACTGACTGAGCCACCCAGGCACTCCCATTCGTTGTGGTTTTGATTTGCATTTCCCTGATGATGAGTGACACTAAGCACTATCCATATACCTGTTGGCCCTTTGTACATCTTCTTCGGAGAAATCTCTATTCAAGTCTTCAGCCCATTTTTTAATTGGGTTATTAAGGTTTTTTTGCTATCACCAACATTCTTAATGTATAGTGTAGAAAAATAAAGACAACAACTTTGGGCCAAAAAATAACACAGAAAGGGCACTTAGTCGGTTAAGCGTCTGACTTTGGCTAAGGTCATGATTTCACACTTCATGAGTTTGAGCCCCGCATCAGTCTCTGCACGGACAGTGGGAAGCCTGCTTGGGATTCTCTGTCTTCCTCTCTCTCTGCCCCTCCCTGCTCTCTCTCTAATAAATAAATTGAAAAAACAAAAATAACATAGAAGAACTGCACGTCAAGTGTAAAGCTTTGAAATACCCTAAACATTTTAATTGGCTTATTTTTTCCTTCTAGCATGTATATTCAAGAGTGATATGACATTAAAAAGAAAAAAGTGATTATGATAAAAATCCATGTCTACCTGCACCTAGAAGATATCTTCTAGAAAGTATTCAATAAAAATTCAAAATAAAAAAGTATTGTGTCAGTTAACAGAAAGTTTTTCTTTTTTAGCAATTCATAAAATGATGGTGTACCTTATGATCAATGGTGTCTAGCAGACATTTAAATAGTGCTGGTGGCATGAATGAAAAACAGGTGCCACTCCTCAGAAAAGCAATATGGCAGCATCAAAGGTCCCCCCTCCCCGCAAAAAAATGTATATACCTAAGAAAGCCAATAATCCTATTTCCAAGAATTCATCCAAATGAAAAGTATCCAACAACAAAAAACTATATACACAAGGTATACATGATGTCATTCAAGAGCAAACAAAATTTAAAAAATGAAGACTATCAAAAAAATATTCAACAACAGTGGATTGATCGCAGAAATTACTGTAACATTAAAAATTAAGAAAATTATTCAGAGTGAAAATGTTTATTTCATAATGCTAAGTAAAAAGGAATAAAAAGATGTGTAAAGAAAGGTGAAAAGTATATATTTTGAAAATACTAACCAAAAGAAAGATGGCATAGAAAAATTAATATCAGACCAAAAAAAAAAAAAAATGTTAAGTCAGGAAGCACAGTAAGAATAGAGAAAGTAATTATGTAAATACTAAATGGTTCAATTCACTGCAATTCAAATCCACCATGATAATAATTCATCACAATTTTAAACTTGGCAATACAGTTGACCCTTGAATATTGCAGGGGGGTTTAGGGCACTGACTCCCCATACAGTCAAAAATTCACGTATAAATCTGGATTCCCCCAAAACTTAACTACTGAGAGCCTAGTGTTGACATACAGTTGATTAACATATATTTTGTACATTATGTGTATTATATACTATAATCTTACAATACAGTAAGCTAGAAAAAAATGTGATTAAGAAAACCATGAAAAAATACATTTACAGTACTACACTATATTTATTTATTGAAGAAAATTTGAATATAAGTGGACCCATGCAGTTCAAACCCATGTTGGTCAAGGGTCAAATGTAACTTATAAAATAGACTCAAATATAAAGAAAACACTGTTAGAACTACAACAAATTTTCAAATCTACCATCATAGGAGGTTTTTACTAAATTAATACAACTAAAAGATGAAATAAGTAATAATCACAGTTATCACTTCACACGTATTAAGATGACTATTATATGCATTAAAAAAATTTTTTTTTGTTTATTTGAGGGAGGACACAGTATGAGCAGGGGAGGGGTAGAGAGAGAGAGAAGAGAGAGAGGAAAGAGAGGAGAGAGAGAACCCCAGGCAGGCTCCACGCTGCCAGCACAGAGCCCAATGTGGGGCTCAAACTCATGCAACCATGAGATTATGACCTGAACCAAGATCAAGAGTCAGACACTCAACCGACTGAGTCACCCAGGCACCCCTATATATTTTTTAAAAAAGGAAAATAAGTGTAGCTGAGGATGTGGAGAAACTGGAACCCTGTGCACTGCTGGTGAGAATATAAAATGGCACAGTTACTAAATCAACAAGGAAACAATGGCTTTGAATGACACACTGGACCGGATGGACTTAACAGATATATTCAGAACATTTCATCCTAAAGCAGCAGAATACACATTCTTCTCCAGTGCACGTGGAATGTTCTCCAGAACAGATCACATACTGGGACACAAATCATCACTCAACAAGTACAAAAAGATCAAGATCATACAGTGCATATTTTCAAACCACAAAGCTATGAAACTCGAAATGAACCACAAGAAAAAATGTGGAAAGATAATAAATACTTGGAGACTAAAGACCATCCTACTAAAGAATGAATGGGATAACCAAGAAATTAAAGAGGAAATTAAAAAGTACATGGAAGCCAATAAAAATGATAACACCACAGCCCAAAACCTCTGGGATGAGGCAAAGGTGGTCATAAGAAGAAAGTATATAGCAATCCAGGCCTTCCTAAAGAAGGAAGAAAGATCTCAGATACACAACCTAACCTTACATCTTAATGAGCTGTAAAACAAACAGCAAATAAAACCCAAAACCAGCAGAAGACAAGAAATACTAAAGATTAGAGCAGAAATCAATGCTATCGAAACCAAAAAAAAAAACAAAACAGTAGAACAGATCAATGAAACCAGAAGCTGGTTCTTTGAAAGAATTAACAACATTGATAAAGCCCTAGCCAGTTTGATCAAAAAGAAAAAGGAAAGGACCCAAATAAATAAAATCAAGAATGAAAGAGAAGAGATCACAACGAACACAACAGAAATACAAACAATAAGAGAATATTATGAGCAATTATACACCAATAAAATGGGCAATCTGGAAGAAATGGACAAATTCCTACAAGCATATAAACTACCAAAACTGAAACAGGAAAAAATAGAAAACTTGAACAGTAAAGAAATCAAATTAGTAATCAAAAATCTCCCAAAAAACAAGAGTCCAGGGCCAGATGGCTTTCCAGAAGAATTCTACCAAACATTTAAAGAAGAGTTAACACCTATTTTCTTGAAGCTCTTCCAAAAACCAGAAATGGAAGGAAAACTTCCAAACTCTTTCTATGAAGCTGGCATTACCTTGATTCCAAAACCAGACAAAGACCCCACTAAAAAGGAGAACTATAGACCAATTTCCCTGATGAACATGGATGCAAAAATCCTCAACAAAATACTAGCCAACCAGATCCAACAACACATTAAAAAAATTATTCACCAAGACCAAGTGGGATTTATACCTGGGATGCAGGGCTGGTTCAATATTCGCAAAACAATCAATGTGATACATCACATCAATAAAAGAAAGGACAAGAACCACATGATCTTCTCAATAGATGCAGAGAAAGCATTTGACAAAATACAGCATCCTTTCTTTTTTTTTTTTTCAACGTTTATTTATTTTTGGGACAGAGAGAGACAGAGCATGAACGGGGGAGGGGCAGAGAGAGAGGGAGACACAGAATCGGAAACAGGCTCCAGGCTCTGAGCCATCAGCCCAGAGCCTGACGCGGGGCTCGAACCCACGGACCGCGAGATCACAGCATCCTTTCTTGATAAAAACTCTCAAGAAAGTAGAGATAGAAGGATCATACCTTGAGATCATAAAAGCCATATATGAAAGACCCAATGCTAACATCATCCTCAATGGGGAAAAACTGAGAGCTTTCCCCCTAAGGTCAGGAACAAGACAGGGATGTCTACTCTCACCACTGTTATTCAACATAGTATTTGAAGTCTTAGCCTCAGCAATCAATCAACACAAAGAAATAAAAGGCATCCAAATCGGCCAGGAGGAGGTCAAACTTTCACTCTTCACAGATGACATGATACTCTATATGGAAAACCCAAAAGGTTCCACCAAAAAATTGCTAGAACTGATCTGTGATTCAGCAAAGTCGCAGGATATAAAATCAATGCACAGGGGGCGCCTGGGTGGCGCAGTCGGTTAAGCGTCCGACTTCAGCCAGGTCACGATCTCGCGGTCTGTGGGTTCGAGCCCCACGTCAGGCTCTGGGCTGATGGCTCGGAGCCTGGAGCCTGTTTCCGATTCTGTGTCTCCCCCTCTCTCTGCCCCTCCCCCGTTCATGCTCTGTCTCTCTCCCAAAAATAAATAAAAAACGTTGAAAAAAAATAAAAAAAAAAAAAATCAATGCACAGAAACCGGTTGCATTCCTATACACCAATAGTGAAGCAACAGAAAGAGAAATCAAGGAATTGATCCCATCTACAATTAATTGCACCAAAAACCATAAAATACCTAGGAATAAATCTAACCAAAGAGGTGAAAAAAATCTATACACTGGAAAACTATAGAAAGCTTATGAAAGAAATTGGAGACACAAAAAAATGGAAAAATATTTCATGCTCTTGGATAGGAAGAACAAAATTGCTAAAATGACAATACTACCCAAAGCAATCTACATATTCAATGTAATACCTATCAAAATAACACCAGCATTCTTCACAAAGCTAAAACAAACAATCCTAAAATTTGTATGGAACCAGAAAAGACTGAATAGTCAAAGCAATCTTGAAGAAGAAAACCAAAGCTGGAGGCATCACAATCCTGGACTTCAAGCTGTATTACAAAGCTGTAATCATCAAGACAGTATGGTACTGACACAAAAACAGACAGATTAATGGAACAGAATAGAGAACCCAGAAATGGACCCACAAACGTATGGCCAACTAATCCTTGACAAAGCAGGAAAGAACATCCAATAGGATAAAGACAGTCTCTTCAGTAAATGGTGTTAGGAAAACTGGACAGCAACATGCAGAAAAATGGACTTGAACCACTTTCTTACACCATACACAAAAATAAACTCAAAATGGATGAAAGACCTAAATGTAGGACAAGAAGCCATCAAAATCCTCAAGGAGAAAGCAGGCAAAAACCTCTTTGACCTCGGCTGCAGCAACTTCTAAAATTTTTTTTTTCAACATTTATTCATTTTTGGGACAGAGAGAGACAGAGCATGAACGGGGGAGGGGCAGAGAGAGAGGGAGACACTGAATCGGAAACAGGCTCCAGGCTCTGAGCCATCAGCCCAGAGCCTGACGCGGGGCTCGAACTCATGGACCGCGAGATCGTGACCTGGCTGAAGTCGGACGCTTAACCGACTGCGCCACCCAGGCGCCCCATCAACTTCTTACTCAACACATCTCACATCTCCAAAGAAGGGAAACAAAAGCAAAAATGAACTGTTGGGACCTCATCAAGATAAAAAGCTTCTGCACGGCGAAGGAAACAATCAGCAAAACTAAAAAGCAACCAACAGAATGTGAGAAGATATTTGCAAATGACGTACCAGATAAAGGGTTAGTATCCAAAATCTATAAACAACTTATGAAACACAACACCCAAAAAACAAATAACCCAGTGAAGAAATGGGCCAAAGACATGAACAGACACTTCTCCAAAGAAGACATCCAGATGGCCAACAGACACATGAAAAGATGCTCAACATCACCCATCACCAGGGAAATACAAATCAAAGCCACAATGAGATACCACCTCACACCTGTCAGAATGGCTAACATTCACAACTCAGGCAACAACAGATGTTGGCAAGGATGCGGAGAAAGAGGATCTCTTTTGCACTGCCGGTGGGAATGCAAACTGGTGCAGCTACTCTGGACAACAGTATGGAGGTTCCTCAAAAAATTAAAAATAGAACTACCCTACGACCCAGCAATTGCACTACTGGGTATTTATCCAAGGGATACAGGTATGCTGTTTCAAAGGAACACATGCACTCCAACGTTTATAGCAGCGCTATTGACAATAGGCAAAGTATGGAAAGATCCCAAATGTCCGTCGATGGATGAATGGATAAAGAAGATGTGGCATATATATACAATCGAGTATTACTCGACAGTCAAAAAGAATGAAATCTTGCCATTTGCAACTACGTGGATGGAACTAGAAGGTATTATGCTAAGCGAAATTGGTCAGAGAAAGACAAACATCACATGACTTCACTCATATGAGGAATTTAAGATACAAAACAGATAAACATAAGGGAAGGGAAGTAAAAATAATGTAAAAACAGGGAGGGGGACAAAACATAAGAGACTCTTAAATATAGAGAACAAAGGGTTGCTGGAGGGGCTGTGGGAGGGGGGATGGGCTAAATGGGTAAGGGGCATTAAGGAATCTACTCCTGAAATCATCATTGCACTATATGCTAACTAACTTGGATGTAAATTAAAAAATAATAATAAATGATTTTAAAAAATGGTACAGTTACTATGCAAAAGTTACGCAGTTCTTCACAAAGTTAAACACAAAATTGCTACATGGTCCAGCAATCCAACTTCTAGGTATACACCCCAAAGAAACGAAAGCAGGGACTCAGATATCTGTACACAATGTTCACAGCAGCATGATTCACAACAGCCAAAGGGTGGAAGCAACCCACGTGACCATCAACAGATAAACAGAATGTACTATATACATTCAATGGGATATTACTCAGCCATGAAAAGTAGTAAAATTCTAACACATGCTACAATACGGATAAAACAGTAATAAATAAGTAAATAAATAATAAAATAAATAATGAATTAAAATAAATTTAAAATAATAAATAAAACAGTAATCATACAAATTATTTCACATGAAATCATACATATGATTTCACTTATATCAGGTAACAGAGTAGGCAAATTCATGGAGACAGAAAGTGGAACAGAAGTTACCACAGGCTAAGGAAGAAGGGGCTAAAGTTATTGTTTAATCGGTACCGAGTTTCTATTTGAGATGATGAAAAAGTTCTGGAAATGTATAGTGGTCATGGTTGCACAATATGTGAATGTATTTTTGTACTTAATGTTGCTGAATTGTCCACTTAAAAATGGTTAAAACTGTAAATTTTACATTTTGTATATTTCACAATAAAAAAATTATTTAAAAAAATAATCACAAGCATTCCTGTTCAAGGAAAGGTAGGTTATTCAAATCAATCCTCCCATAAGAAAAAAATGTAAAAGGCTAAATGAAATATTTTTAAAAGTCAAGCAAAACAAAAACTTCCTAAAAGCAATGAAGAGATAACAAGACGTTAAAAGGAACTAGAAGTCCATAAAACACCCCAGACTGGTAAGACACGCCAGCGGCAGCTTTACCTAGGACAACCGCCAATCTTAGAAAACTAGAACCTATGATTCTTGAGACTCACAAGATGAGTGAGAGAAAAATTGAAGTCCAAGGTCCACAGAAAGTAGGAAGTCAAATCAGAGACCCTCTTCATGATAAGCCAAGGATCACAGGACACCAATAATCTTTTTGTTTTTAATGTTTATTTTTGAGAGATGGAGAGAGACAGAGCACAAGCCGGGGAGGGGCAGAGAGAGGGAGACACAGAATCCAAAGTAGGCTCCAAGCCCTGACCTGTCAGCACAGAGCCCGACACAGGGCTCAAACTCATGAACTATGAAACGGTGACCCGAGTCAAAGTGAGACACTTAACTGACTGAACTACACAGGTGCCCCAGGACACCAACAATCTTAAGATCAGAATGGTCCAGAAGTGGAAGAGCCCCTGGATAGAATTACAGCCCAGACAGAAATCACCTGGATCCTCCAAAGACTCTTAGACTTAACCCAGTTTAAGGTTCAGAACTGGTCGTGCGCACAGTATCTAACAAAAGAAACAGGAAGGCAAAAAGCACTTAAGGATCATTTATTTCATAATGATAAGAGGCTCCCTTCACCAGAAAGAGTGATTTTATTTTTATTGTATGCCTCAATATGGTGATGGGACAATTTGTTTATAGAGGGAAAAAAAGAACTAATAAAATTAGAACTCTACCTCATATCATACATAAAAATAAACTCCTGGCGGAGAACGAAAAGTGAGTACTATAAGGTAAAGTAAAAAGGACTATCATTATGATGTTAAGAGCAAACCTTAGCAAGATATGAAAAACAAAATATAAAAAATGGCAAACCAAAGAGTAATAAAAATAAAATAAAATAAAAATACATAAAAATTAAAATGCTAAAAAAAGCAAAAAACAAAGTAAAAAAGACAAGCCACAAACAGGAAGTGAATACATATAACACATGTAACAGAAAAAGGATTGGCACTTGAAATATATAAACTCCTACAAGTGATTTAAAAAAAAAAAAAAAACACCCGAAAGGGGCAGTGGGTGGCTCAGTCGGTTGAGCATCTGACTTCGGCTCAGGTCACGATCTCACGGTTTGTGAGTCTGAGCCCCTCTTCGGGCTCACTGCTACCAGCACGGAGCCCGCTTTGGATCTTCTGTCCCCCTCTCTCTCTGCCCTTCCTCTACTCATACTCTATTTCAAAAATAAACATTTAAAAAAAATGGACAAAGGAGATGAACACAGAATTCTCAGGAAAAGATGAATGGCCAGTAAATAACTAAAAGAGGCCTCAACCTCCTTAATAATTAGGGAAATGCAAATTACGACCTATATGGGATGCACCGATTAAGAGAATTTACAAATCAGATAGTGCTATGTGAGGAAAAGGATGTGGATCAATATCATCTCTTTGAACTCATGTAATATGGTACAACCACTCTGGAAAACAATTTGACGTACCCTGAATCTGAACCCGTGATACAGCAACTCCACTGCTGAGTGTGCACATGTGTGTACACGCGCACAGCTGTGAGACATATGACCAGACTGTCCACAGCAGTATAACCTACAATAGCAAAAACTGGAAATAACTGAAATGTCTGTCAACGTAACACATAACTGTGGAATTTAATATAATGGAACACTAACTACATGAAAGAGAAAACTTTACATATGTCAACATGGAAGAAGGTCAAAATCTTAATATTAATCAACAAGTTACTAAAGAGTATACATAACATAATTACACCCCATACGTAAATTTCAAAAACATACAAAATTAAACAATATACTGTCTAGGAATATCTATGTGTAATAGAAGTACACAAAAAAGCAAGCAAATGATAAAATCAAGCGAAGTAGTTCTGTTTGATTAACAAAGGGAAATGCTACTTGGAGAAGCATGCCATCACAGAGGACTTCAAATATAATAATTCTCTATTTGCTAATAAGACAGGTGAAATAATAACAGGGGCAGTTTTATTTTCTTTAAATACTTAGTATAAACATTACATATCCTTTTATGGCTAAAATATTTTGTAAGTTTTTAAAATTCTATGTACATCAATCAAAACCATCTGAAAAATATTATTTATGTGTGACTAAAGCTAGGATATAAAATAATAAATTTTATATTAGGGCAATAGAATTTGGGGTAATATTTTCCTCATGTTAACTCTTTCTTCAGTATCTTTTACAACAAACAATTTTTACAGCATCTTCAGTTACTATGGCATGTACCCACCTGGTCACTAAGCAAAAGCTGATTTCCTCCTTGATACAAAGTATCACAAAGCTCGTCCACATCGTTATTCAGTTTGGACAGAAAGAAAGAATGTTCTCGAGTAGATACTGCCAACTGATCTTGTGCTAAAGAAACATCCTGTTTTAATTTCTCAGCCACCTCCTCCAGGTTTCCATGGGTTATAAACAATTCTTTTTTCTTATTCTCTCCTTCTAAAAGTTGATAAAGCCTAAAGTGTAAAAATAAAGTTATAAGAAAAATTCTCAATCAGTCTTATATATCAGTATGTAAAAATTCTCAATACAGTCTTCAAAATTATAATCCACTATATTGAGCATCTTTGGGGATAAGTAACAACTTAAAAATATTAACCTGGAAAAAAAATTAACCTATCTGCTGCTACATCAAGCAACCGAAAACATTCCAGCTAAAATACCATCTTACTACCGAAATACATATTGTAATTACTGCATCTGATTCCCATTTTCTCATCTCCCAAGTTTTAAATATAAAATACTTTTTGACTTTTAACGGTCATTAGCCTACTTCAAACAAAGCATGTTTCAGAAATACCTCCCAAGAAAACATCTCTTCCACAGAATACAACTATGATGTAGTGGAAATAACAAGGACCTTGAAACAGAAGACCTAGGTCGGAGTTGTGGCTGTCTTTTCGGACCCAGGTCAAGTCAACCTCTGAGACTTAACTTTCACATCACATACCTATTTTCATAGGATGGTGGTGGGTTTAAAAGCGGAAAGTTAAAAATATAAAATGTAAAATAAAGTGAATAAAGAACTACAGAAATAGTAAACTTGCTACTCCAGTCTTCTACATGTTTAATTGTCGAATTCAATTCCTAATGGACCATGAGGCCATTTAACACTTCAAACATTAATAGCAGAAAAATCCTTTGGAACAGATGGAAAAGTGTGAGGTAGCACTTTCTACACATTTCTGACAAAAAGGGTTTGCTCTTTTTCTTCAAATTAAAAAACACAGATTTTTAAAATTATTTTATTATTTTAGCAAGTTGCAACAGACCTCATAAAACTGGTTCAAGTCCAAGGCTGCCAATTTTTTTCTTGTGGGATGTGACTACACAATTTAAGGGGGGAAGCATTCTTAGCTCATGTCAATGCCACCCTCTGAAACTGCAATGGAGCAGCCCTTTCCATGCCCATCATCTGATTAATAAGAAAACAAAAGGATCAGATCACTTTCCCCTAGTCCTAGAGAAAAGTTAGGAGTAGGATCCAGACTTTTGAGGCCTTTAACTACTTTAGCCCTCCAATTTTAGTATCCCTATATCATCAATTGCCTAGACATCCAAAAAAGGTTGGGAGCTAGCATTCCTTTTTGCCGATTCACCTGACTAGACACGGAAATGAAGTCAGTCTTCTCTCTCTACTGACACCTCCAAATGCAATCAATTCTCTACCTAGCAAAACCTACTACACCCCAAGCTGTACTCAAACTCCCTGTAGTTAAACTCTGCCCCAACCTCAAATAAGGCATCTAAACAATGGTGCTTAAAGGTGCATATGACCTTGTATACATTCACTCCTCCAGCCCACCCACCCCAGCTCTAACACAGCTGCTTCCAGATTGAACAAGAATGGAAAAGGGAGCAAAATATTCAAAAGGAAAAGAGTCACATACAAGAGAAATGAAGGAAGAGAACAGAAAGCCAGAACAGAAAGAAAAAATGTTTTAAACTTCCACAATCTTAGTTAAAACTCTCTACGGTATTTTACAACAAAAAAGAATTACTGAAGAAATACAGAAGCATACCTATGAGTAGAATAGTCCTTGGTATCAATGGTATTCCTTGGATTTATCTGCTGACATACTGACGGGTCTGTCAGCATTTCTAATCGCTGGCGGAGCATCGCATTACTTTGACTAAGTTCTTGAACCAAATTTTCAAGTTGACGATGTATGTCCCAATGCTTTCTCAATTCAATTTCATATGATAACTGTAGAAGTTCAAATGATGCCTTTTGCTTTATCAACTGATTTAAAACTAACTCTTGTCTTGCTGTATAATAGTCTTGTTTAGCAATCTGTAGATCAAAATCTCCCTTTACAACTGGCATATTCAATAACTGGGCATTCTCTTTTACCACAGCAGGCAAGCTTTTATCTTTTATATAAGTGATTTGTTCTTCAAGTTTCAGAATCTCACTGTTCAAGCTAGAAATTTTAGCATCCAAAGTATCTTTGCCAAGAGCCTACACAGAGAAAACAATTGCATTTAAACCAGTCAGTATGAAGTTGAAATCATTTTAAAATTCTTTTTACTTTCCCTTTTAGATTAGCAGATTAACATGCTCACTAATAAAAACTAATGTCATACTAACAAAAGCCAAAATCACAGTTTAAAAAAAGGAAAAGTGTGGACTAAGCCAAAGGTAAATCACTTAATTTTAATGCTATTACTACCACATATGTACAGTAATGGCTACCAAAACAGAGAGCTTTTCATGGTTGTCTTACTTAAAAAAAATCATTAATTAGCACACTACTCACTGAAAGCAAATGTACGCTATTTAGGTTTTTCTTAAAACTAAAATAATCCCAGTAGCTATTCTTCTAGTCTGTCACCTGATTTTAACCCTTGTAAAGAGTGACAGAACTCCAGATGTTATTCTGAAGTTTATGGCAGTTACAGAAAGTAACTTGGTGCTGGTATTCAGTTTCAGTCCTGTTTTCACGCAATTATCTAGTGGTTACATTGCCCAGAAAGCAAGCCTTCCAAGAGTACAGATATGTGCACTACACCTGTACATTCTCAACAAAAGTCAGCGTTTCAGTCCACTGAACTGCATCCCTGACTTCATTAGCACCAAACAAGGAGCAGACAAGGCAGAACACCCACACAGAAAAATAAAAAGGAATTTCAGTGTTCTCTGAATCTGAACCCACACAAATTTCAAATTCAGAAAAAGTACTTTTGTTGAAAATTAGTTAATGTGATTGCATTATAACCTGTTCCTGCCTTTTACTAATATGAAGATCTACTTGTATGAAATGCTGATACATTGGGACACCTGGGTGGCTTAGTCGGTTAAGCCTCTGACTTCGACTCAGGTCATGATCTCATGATTTGGGAGTTGAAGCCCCATGTTGGGCTATCTGCTGTCAGCACAGAGCCTGCTTCCGATCCTCTGTACCCCTCTCTCTCTGCCCCTCCCCTGGTCACATTTTCTCTCTCAAAAATAAATAAACGTTAAAAAAAAAAAAAAGAAACAATGACACATCAAACTAAGCACTGAACGAACAGAAAATAAGAAAATGTATTTATTTTATCTCCCTTTCTAAAATACTAACATACCCTCCATTACTAACAATTACAATATGACGCTAGTCTCATTTCTCATATTTACCTTGCTAGTGAGGCTATGAAGATTCTCCTCTGCCCACTGTATACTTGACTTCATGCTCAAATTACTTGCTTTCAAGTGAATTAACTCATGTTGAGCACAAATGTATGCTAGCTGCAGCCTAACCATCTCCAGCCGTCTCTCCTCAAGGATTTCTTGACTATCACAAATAGATGGTGCTTGTATATCTAAAAGTTGAAAATTTTCTTCATTTGAACTTTCAACTACTTCATGTATACCTTGAAAGAACTGTTTTTTGGTATACAAAGTTAATGCTGCTGTGCTTTGCTCTTCTTGGCTTAGATATTTTTCCAAGGAAAACTGAGATAAAAACACCAGTGGATTTGCCCCTTGATCCAAATTAGAATGTCTGAAAAACATCATCAATTTAGCAACGCCATCAGTAAGAGCTTGAAGTTCATTATTTATCTTGGTGTTCATCGCATTTAGAATTCCTTGACTCTGCTTCAGCCTTTTAGTGGCTTCTTCTTCTTTAGCACTTAACCTCAGAGATTTGTGGCTTGTTACCGAAGCCATCAACTGGCATTTATTACGTCGCTGAATTTTTAGGTTCTTCAATTTCTGCAGAGCTTGAACTTCAACTTCCAATTTCTCTAGCTCTTTGTCATCCAGGGTAGAGGTTTTCAAATCAGAAGTTTTACAGGTTTTAAGAACTTCATCCAGTGCTGCTCCTTCTAGGATGGGCTTGCCTGATTTTTGAAGAATGCTAAAAGCTTCCAATTCTTCTTTGGACAATACATTCTGTTCATTCACATTCCCACAAAACCACTTCAAAAATGCTTCATCTTCAACAGTCTCAAACAACCAGTCAAAATCTTCCCCATTAAGACTATCGGCTTTGGGATAATCAATTTTTTTTAATGTTTCCACAAACTCTTTTCCACAACTCATGGTTTAACTGCACAACTCTTCTGTAACTGATACGGGTTTATGGTGTGGATATTTAGAAGATAAACCCAAATACAAACAAACTAAATTTATGTTAAGTTCAGAAGAAGGACAAAATTTTTTTAGAATCTATGACTTCTCCTGGGGGGGGAAACAAACATTAGACCACAAATAAGACAACTAATAAGACAACTCTATTTGTAAAAGAACAATATAGATAAATACCACAGATATCTGGGAGGGAAGCATCTAACCTGAGGTAGTTGTAGCTGAAATGTTTGACAGAGATAAAGAGAAAATAAACAACTAGGGTATTACTTAGAACGCCGAAAAAATAATGAAAACCTAATTATCAAGAAAATCTTATTTTTTCCAAAGATACATCATATCGCATGAGTTGTTTTGAATTCAAAATAAATATATCTAAACAAGTCCAAGCCAGCCTGTGGCTAAGCAGCCTCTTTTCCTGCTTTTTCTAAGCAAATAGAAATAAATACGATAGTGTCCTTGAGGGAGAGTCAACAAAATATTTACCTCGACGACTGAATCAGCACCCGCCATTCACACAAGAATCAATGCCCAGTCACACGATGAACCTAGTGCAGAGAAAATAAGGTTTAAGATTTAAGAACCACCCTCAAACTGACCTTAAAAGTGCTCATCAACAGAAAAACAAATGTAACTTTGTAGGGTGGCGGGTGGTAAAAGGACTTAATGCGGCAACCATTTCGCAGCGTACAGAAATGTGGCCACCATGGTGCACACCTAACACTAATACAACATATCCCAATTAGGCTTAAAAAAAAAAAAAAAAAACAACACCTACAGCAAAAACCCCACCAAAACCCCAAAACCAAGTGCCCTCAAATTTCAGATCAGAAGCACCAAAGAACTAGGCGGACATGAAGTAAAAATGCTTTCGGCATTTGCTACTTTGCCACAAACGCGCCACCGAACCACCCCGCTGACTTCACCCAAAGAATTTCTCGGGGACGGAGACGAGCCGCACGGATTAATGATCTGCGTAACACGTGCGAAAAAGCCTCCGCTTTTGTTTTCTGTGTAATTCAGTCACGACACGGATGCACGTCAATAAAATACACAACCACAAAAGCCACCGAATTGGCGTGAAAGGCAAACTGCACAAACCCCAGACCCGCGCCGCCGGCTGGTGGCGTTCCGGAGCGAC
This sequence comes from Herpailurus yagouaroundi, assembly GCF_014898765.1. Classification (NCBI taxonomy): domain Eukaryota; kingdom Metazoa; phylum Chordata; class Mammalia; order Carnivora; family Felidae; genus Herpailurus; species Herpailurus yagouaroundi. Next base: position 167,649,074 of record NW_024412376.1, on the reverse strand, counting down.
CTCCCACGTCCCAACAGTCCCGCACCTGCCAGGGACCACGCTCCCGCCTGAGCCCCGCCCCCTCCCGCCTGAGGCCACGCCCCCCCGCCCTCGGCCCCACCCGCCCTCGCTCTCCCGCCGGAGCCCCGCCCCCACCCGGAGGCCCCCTCACTCTCACCGGCGCCGCACTCTCCACCCACGCCCACTTCCCGCTTCCACTCACGCTCCCCGCCCTCGCCCCTCAGCCCTTGCCCTCGCACCCGCGCCCTGCGGACCGCGACTGCGTCGCGCTGACAGCTACTTGCGCGCCTGAAGAGAATTCCCAGGGGTGCCTGTAACGAAGAGGCAGCTGTGGGATCGGCGCCGCTCCCACAGCCCCACGCCCCGCGACGCCCAGAACAGTGAGGCCGGGGCCATTCACCTCTGGAAGCTCCGCTCGCGCCCCTCAGAAGCCCGCCGCCGCGCTCCGCGCCCGCACTGCCTCACGGGAGCTCTGCCACGGCGCGCGCGCACACCCGGCAGCAGAAGCCGGACCGGGGGGCGTGACCGTCTGGGCAGGCGTGGCGTCGGAAGAGGCGGGCCTGGCTGGGAGGGACTTTGCGGCAGAGCCTAGCGGAGTGCCGGCCCGCCGTCACGGCCTGGCGTCCACCGGCAGGGAGCGAGCTGATTGGCTCTCCGCCTCGGGGGCGGGGCCGGGGAGGCGTGTGGTTGGAGTAGAGGAGGGTCTTGGGTGTGGGCCGGCCTGGTCCCGCTGCGCCCGGCTTTCTACCGCGGTGCGTTTTCACCGCAGCGGACTCCATGGCTGAGGCCACCTTTCGGGTCTATTTTGCCGGACCCCAGCGCCCCATCGTCTATAGAGGCGTTTTCCCGGAAAGCCTGGTTGCGGCCCGGAGCTCGCCGGCGCGGGGCCCGGGCCGCCAGGCCGGGTTCCGGGGCGCGCGCCGCCTGCAGAAGGGAGTGGAGGAGCAGCGTCTGGCGAATGTTTAGGCTCCGCTGTCCTTACTCGCTTTACGGGCTTTTGCGTTGAACGTTGTTTTGCGAAGCACGCATCCCCCAAGCCCTCACCTGACCACTAAGCAGAAGCAGACTTCCTCCACGATCCCGTTTTCAAAACAGATCTTTTAAAAGGTTGAAAATATCCGAACATGGAGTGGATATGTGTCAAAGACGTAGTTAAGTCTAGACGGAACGCTTTCCAAGGAGGGTGCGAGACGCAGGACGTGGGTCGTCCCTGAGCCATAGAGCTGGCCGAACACTGCAGAGTCCGCGCACCCCTGCCGATGCGGGCGGACCTGCGGGGTTACTGTTGGGGCCTGGCAGCGTTCACGCGCCTCTCTCTTACTAGCCTTCCACAGATGAACGTCTAAAAGTAGTGACTACATAGTACTCCCTCCAGCCCCCGCATCAGGTGACCCGAAGGTGGTTGGTTAGAGATGTCCTAGGCTAGTGGGACAGTAGAAGGGCAGAAGTCTTTCTGGATAACTTTTAATATTTTTAAGGGGAGAAAAAAGAATGGTCTAAGACATGTCATGAATTAATCTCGGGTTGAAGATACTTTTTTTTTTTTTCAAAAAAAATGTTAATGTTTATTTTTGAGAGACAGAGCATGAGCGGGGGAGGGGCAGAGTTGAAGATACTTCTTATGAATCCTTCATTTGCTTCACTTTTTACTTTTCGTCTTCCAAAAGACAGTAAAGCCTAAAATGATCTCAAAAGCAGATATTACAGGGGAAGAAAGTTCACAGATTGGTACCCCGCCTGAAACAAGGTGAGGCTGGACTAGGGAGGAGACAGTCGAGTTGGTGAGTCGGAGGACAGGGTTAGAGACCCTGGACCAGGAAGATTCCCTTTGCCACCGACCCCGGGGGTTGGGGGGGGGGGGGGGGGGGGGGGGGGGGCACTTGGGGGGGGGGGGGGAGGGGTCCCCCTGAACAGAAGCTGAGAGGCTTGGAGGGAGGAAGTGGAGGCTGTGCAGACAGAGCCTTCAGGACATTTTGCTGAGGAGGCAAAGATTGAGGGAGGGAGAGGAGCAGAAGGACACGAGATGAGGGGGTGGGAATGTAGGGTAGGGTGGGGGAGGGTTGGGGTTTGTTTTGTTTCAAGATGAGAGGAACTTGGGATGTTTATAGACTGTGAGGAGGAACTCAGAGGAGAAAAGAGGAGAAAAAAGAAAAGGAACTGTTTTTTTTTTTTTTTAATGTTTATTTATTTTTGAGAGAGAGACAGACAGACAGCCCCAGCAGGGGAGGGGCAGAGAGAGAAGGAGAGACAGAATCCGAAGAAGGCTCCAGGCTCAGAGCTGTCAGCACAGAGCCGGATGCGGGGCTCCAACCCACCCACTGTGAGCTGAAGTCGGACACTTAACTGGCTGAGGCACCCAGGCGCCCCAAGGGACTGCGTTTTTGAAAGATGCTCCAAGGGACAAGAGGGTGAGGGACTGGAGATGAGGCCTGTGAAGCTGTTCTAGAAACTCATTTTTCCTCGTGACTCCTGGGTCAATTCCTGGGCCACAAATTCTCCATATGATTTTGAATTGCTGTCCATAGTTATTTGTTTGAAAGATGTTTATGGGGCCAAAAAAAAAAAAAAGCCATAAAAATATACAGTAGAAATCACAATGTTATCAGCTCCCAGAATACAAACCACGCACACATCAGGTTTAATTATGCACTCAGGAAGCTTTTAAAAACATGACTTTCTAGGGGCACTTCAGCATTTGAGACTGCATTTGGGATTCAGGAAAGCAAGTGTGTTACACTTATTTCCAAGACAAAGTTTCTTTCCTCCAATAAAACTCATTTGGGGGCGCCTGGGTGGCGCAGTCGGTTAAGCGTCCGACTTCAGCCAGGTCACGATCTCGCGGTCCGTGAGTTCGAGCCCCGCGTCGGGCTCTGGGCTGATGGCTCAGAGCCTGGAGCCTGTTTCCGATTCTGTGTCTCCCTCTCTCTCTGCCCCTCGCCCATTCATGCTCTGTCTCTCTCTGTCCCAAAAATAAATAAACGTTGAAAAAAAAAATTTAAAAAAAAAAAAAACAACTCATTTGGGTTTTTAGTGGGGCCCTTGCAGAGTCAGAAGGTGGGGGGACCCTGTAAGGGGGTCCCCCCAAGGAAAGGGGGGGGGGGTGCAGCACAGGGGACTAAGCAGCCTCGGCACACAACTGCAAGCAGCAAGGGGGTTCACCGACGGCTGTGTCTCCTTTTCTCCTTCCTGTAGGAATCTTTTTCTCCTGCTGATACTAAAAAGTATTTTAGGGGACGCCCAGGTGGTCCAGTCGGTTGAGCATCAGACTCTTGATTTCCACTCAGGTCGTGATCCCATGAGATGGAGCCCCAAATAGGGTTCCATGCTGACCGAATGGGGCTCCATGTTGACCGTGGACCCTACCTAAGATCGTCTCTCTCTTTGCCTTTCTCCCACTTGGACACGCATGTGTGCACACACGTGTACTCTCTCTCTCTCTCTTTCAAAGTTAATAAACTTTAAAAAATTTTTAGGGGAGCCTGGTGACTCAGTCAGTTAAGTGTCCGACTTTGGCTCAGGTCATGATCTCATGGTTCGTGAGTTCGAGCCCCGCGTCAGGCTGTCTGCTGTCAGCATGGAACCTGCCTCAGATTCTCTGTCCCCCACTCTCTCTCTGCCCCTCCCCTGCTCTCTCAAAAATAAACATTAAAAAAAAATTTTTTTTTAAAGTATTTTAGGTTTTGGACAATATGTTTTTATATATGTTTAAGCTGCAGTCTGATGTTAAAGATCATGTGTTCCTAGATGTAGTTTTCAGTAATAATGGGACTCCATTCTTCAAGCAGTGAGGGGTGGGGGCTAGGCAGGTGAGTGACATTCTCAGACATGTGTTAGAAGTCTGACTCTGCAGTAACAAAAGCGACAAAAAGGTGGCAAGAGACAGATGCAGGGAGCCTGCCGTGCACTGGGGAGAGGCTGGGTTCATGCAAGGGCAGAACCCTGGGGCCTGAGGGCCAGAGTTTGGATGGCCCTCAGTTTCCAGCTGAGCAAGAAGGTGGCACTTCTTTCTGTTCTCCCTATTAATCCTTCCTGCTCAGAAGAAAGCAGAGGAGGAGGGTGGGTGGGCGGAAAGTGGTTTTGTCTTCCATCACATTGATATCACGTAACGGCGGTAAAAACTCAGTCCTCACACTCAGGAGCAAGTTGGGGTCAGGAGCTCGCCAAGATAGTTCCTTCAACTGGGGATGGGAAGGGTTTGGGTGTAAGAGGACACAGAGGAAGGGGGCAGTGAGGAGCCTGGGAGGGGGGTTGGGGTCTCATGAAGGGCCTGAAGACAGGCTGAGGAGGCAGAAGGCAATGAGGAGGCAGTTGAGAGCCACTGCGAGCTGAATGCACAAGTGGCATAACATTTACATTCTGGAAAGATCCTTGTGGGGCTAGCCTGCACTAGAGGCCTGACCTGGCTAGGGACTGGGAACAGAGGAAAGGAAACAGCATGCATGGGGCCTTGCCTCCAGACGGGCCCAGATTAGACCAACGCCCAATTTGGGTGGCCATAATCCTGGCAGAAGTGTGCGGGAAGGGGCACAGGAGCAGGTCCCAGAGTGGCGCTGGGGGCTGGGGGCGCTGGTGAGTGCAGACTTCTGGCCAGGGGGAAGCCAGCGTAGGAGCGCTGGAGCCCATGGGGAGAAGGCAGGCACCTGGGGTTAATTCTGGAGGCTGTGGGAGGAACAAGACCACCAGGGGTCAAGCTGGCTGCCAAGGAGACTTTGGGAGGGAGGGCTGGGATGGAGGGGGTCGTCTCCCTTGAGGGGTGCTGAGGTGGAATCTGGTGCGGGGGAGGGGTTCCCCAGAGGACGAGGGTCAGATCCCAGGCCCACCCCGCTCCAGTGGGTGACTTGGGGAAGGTGGGTACCTTCTCTGAGCCTCAGTTTCCTCTGTGAGATGGGCCCAGCGTGAGGACATCAAGCTCTGATTTCTGGGGCCCTCATGCAGTCAATAAAAGGTGGTAGTGATTTTAAGTCCTGGCAATATTTGGAATTTACATCCAGACCCAAAGCCCCAGCTGCGTTCCTAGGAGGGATTCCCTTGTTTTCCAAAGGTGCCCTCAGGCGGACTCACCCAGGTCGAGAGGCCAGAGTGCTGCTGCCTGCTGCAGGAGGGAGGAGGAACCCACATTCCTTCCTGAGGTCCCCGCAGGTCCTCTCCCAGACACCCCCAAACCTGCTGGGGGGGTCTCACTGAGCCATCTCCAGTGTGTGCGGCTGCACGTCCGCTGCAGGCACCCCAAGCTCTCCGGAAAGTCCTGTTCCGGCTAGCTGGCTACGCAGCTCCCCGCTGCCAGCATTTCATCCCCCAGCTGCCTGTGCTGGGGTCACACCACTTCACACCCTCACCCTGCACAGCAGGTCCTGAGAACAGCAGGCAAAGGCCCCGCCGGAGATATTCTGGGGACACTGAGGGCAGATCCAAGGAAGGTTTATCAAGGTGCATCCCTGGCAGCCGACGGCGGCTGCGTGGAAAGGGCATCTGGATGCGAACACCCGGTATCCGCCCTAAGGCTGGCCATCCCAAGGTCCCCGCACCAGGGCCGGGAGCAAAATCTGAATGCCAGCAGTAAGAGCACCTGGTTGGCCGATGGGGTGTGTGTGTGTGTCCGCTTGGGGGAGGGGAAGGGGGTCCACCTTCATTCAGCTGCAGGTGTGACTGTCCAGGGAGGCAGCTGTGAGGGTGGAGTCTCAGTGGTGGCCAGTTGCAGTGGGGAAGGATCATGTCGGGACTCCCTGAAAACAAGCTGTGGGCAGGGCAGCGAAGGCTGCCAAGGTCACCAGGGGGCTTGGGCTCCCTAAGGAGGCCGAGAGGAGGGGAGACAAATATGGTGATGGAAAGAACTGGAAGCCACAGGGGTGAGGTATAAAAATCTGTATTTATATTACAAAGACAGAATGGTACAGCACAGTCCCTCCCGGTGAACAGGCTGGTGGGTGGCCCAATTCTCTCCGGTGAGGATCTTGTAACACGCTATCCTGGCCAGTGCCACGCCCCCCGGGAAGCCCCAGACTCTGGCACAGAACCTGCCCTAGATGTGGCCCGGGGTCAGAGTTCTGTGTGCCCAGCTATGGGGAGGGGTCCCCAAGTTAGCTGATCCAGAGAGGCAGGGGGTGGGAGAGTGGGGGAAGCCTGCCTCGCTCAGCAGATGGGGATTGTCTGGGGCAGACAGGAGGGCACGGGTCCTCAGGGCCTTAGTTGGGCACACAGCCCCATCAGCCCAAGAGAGCTGGCTCGGGCCCCGGGCCTCCCAGACCCAAAATGCAAAGGTGGACCCAGAGCTCCAAGGAAGAGAAGCCTTCTTGCAGTCTTCCCAGCCAGCTGGGCCCGCACTAGGCAGTAGTGGCCTGGTGTACAGGGGCCACCTCTCAGTGAGGGTGGGGACCCAAACATGAGCCTGGGACTCCAGGATCCTGGCCACCCAGTGCCACAATGGCCCACAGAGGTGTGGGAGGGCACACGGATAGACAGTGCAGGCACCCCTGCAACCCTGTTCTGGTCCCATCTGCTTCTATAGACTCAACAGTGCTCAGTTATCCGACGCGGCCTCAGCAGGGCCCCCTCTGGGTCTCTGTGGCCACCAGCAACAGCTAACCTGTGCAAAAGGCCAGAGGGAGGAGAGAATGGATGTGTAACTCCTAGCACCACACCCTGGCCCCGAGGACCACCCCCAACGTGTCTGCTGGTGGCAGGGAGGGGCCTCTGGGAGCACAGGCCCCTAGGTGGCCAGTGAGGTCAACTCCCTGGCCCAGGTAGGAACCACAGCCTGAGAAGCCACAGGCTGAGCTGCCAGAGGTCAGCTGAGGGAGGGCCACAGTTGGTCACCTGGAGATGACCTTGCTGGCTGGGGTACTGGGGGAGCTGGTACTTTATGAATTCTGAACACAGACCGCCCCAGGGGTCTGGACTTGTGCCTCCCACAGCAGGATCTTCGACTCGCGCACCCCTGCCTCGGAGTGCGTCAGATGCTCACAGGAAGCTCTCTGTGGGCGTGCTCGGGCAGACGGGAGCCACCCTAGGCACTCTAGACCCCCAGTGACACTGGAAGGAGACAGGACAGAACAGGTTCCCTCGCAACCACCAGCAAGATGTCTGGACAGTCTCCCCAGTCCCTGCGCTGTCTCCCATGAGCCTGCTCTCCACTCGCCATCCTGAGCCTCTGCAGGACAGGTTCTGTGCCAGAGCCGTTTCCAGGAACCCCTTTCTGCCTCAGTAGGCTACTCACCCTGGCGCGTCTACCAGCGTGACCGAAAATAAACACCAGCTTCCACCCCCCCCCCCCACCCCCAGTCTGGAAATTGGTTACAACGCACCAGAGAGGGAAGCAGACACTGCGGCGGGGCGGCCCCACAGCACGCCACCCAAATATTGCTGTGTGGACAAGGGCTTCGGGAACAAAAGGCCAGGAGAAGCCTCCTAAGGCCCCGGCCTGGCTACCCAGGGCGAAGGGCTGTCCTCATCAGCTGCCTATTTCTGAAATCTGGGGCCCTCACCCCAGGCCAGGGGAGCAGGGACGGTTCAAGCTGGGTACAGCTGAGAACCTATTTCTCTGGTTAGCCGGCTCTTCACCAGGCCCTGGGCACAGCGATACTGGGGTGCTGGGTCACCAGGGGGCCAGGTGACAGAAAGCTGCGCACGATCCCCCCGCCCCCCCACCCCGACCTGGCCCGGCAGGAAGCCAGCCGAGGCTGCTGGGAGGGGCTGCTGCCTGGGGAGGAAGCTAGGAGGGCACGTGCTGGGCAGGCCAGGGGCGCCCCTTGAGCCACAAGGGAGATGCTGGTGGTGGTGGGCGGGGCGGGGCCAGACACGGGACACAAGGCACACTTGGACGAAGGTGACATACAAGACGAGTCCCTGAGACGCTGGGTCACTCCCACCCCTCAGCAAACAAGGACACAGCAACGGCTAGGAAAATAGAGTACAAAAATCTCGTACAGGAAACTGAGGCGGCACACGCTGATGTCACTTGGCGGGGAGTCTTTAGAGCTTTTTTCTCTTTTAAAAATGTTTCTTTTGTTTTTGGGAAAAAGCCTCTTTCCTGGGAGCCCTGTTCTGGGCTGCTGGGCAGTGCAGCAATTTTTTTTTTTTTTTTTTTTTTGTTTTTTTTTTTTCAAAGGTAGATGAGAAAGCCTCCTGAGGCCTCAGTGGCTTCAGCCTGCCGTCCCCAGCGCACTCCAGCCCCGGCCAGGAGGAGAAGCCCTCTGCCCAGTGCAAACAGGGCCAGTGAGCCAGGGTGGGGAGGAGGAGCCAGGCACAGGCCAGGGACCAGAACTTGCCCAGATGACCCTTGAAGGCCTACCTCCCCATGATGTGTATCCTCTGGGTCCAGTGACGATGTGTGTCTGCATGTGTGTGTGTGTGTGTGTGTGTGTATGCGCGTGTGGGCGTGTGTGCCTAGGCATGTGCGTGTGTACATCTGAGGGACCTAATAGAGCAGAAGCTTGGAAGGGGGGGCCTGGCCTGCCCCCAGGAGCCCAGCGCTTGCTCGACACCTGTGGGGTGCAAAGGCCCCTCTCCGCCCACTTGCCCCAGGGTGCTCACCCGAGTCCCGCCCTTCATGGGTCCCTCCATCCAGGCCTCAGGAGCCTACGTGGACACACAGATGGACAGACGGACGGAGAGCCACGCCTTCCTTCCTTCCTCGGTCCACTCCTTCCTTTCTCCTGGGATCCAGGGTTGGGGTCTGAGCTCCCCGCAGTGGTCATTAAGCCCCTCACACGGTGCCCGCCGGGATTTGCAGCAATGATATTTAATACTTCTGGAATGATTAGGAATCTGAGAACAGACCGTGGGCGGCTACGCTGGGCTCCGGGATGTGGGAGCTGGGCCCCGCCTCCCTGCAAGGGTCCCTGCCCAGCTGGGAGGGGTGGGCAGCACAGTGGGCCCTGACCGGCAGGCGGCGGAGGCGGGCAGCCCAGGCGGCAGCTGGAGCTTCCAGAATGGCACAGCAGCGGGCCCGCGGAGAGGCTTTCGAGGACTGGAGGGCTGGCACGCTTGGCCGGGCAGGCAGGCGGGCCAAGGAGCTGAGGGCGCTGGGCCTACGAGAGGCCGGGGCGGCCAGGCCGCCGGCAGGGGGGCCCGTAGCCCCCGTCGCTGCAGCCGCCCCTCTGCAGGCTGTAGTGGCCCTCCACGTCACTGCTGCTGCCAACACTGTCCAGCTCACCAGGGCCAAACTCCATGCCCTCTACGTCCACTTCTGGGGAGAACAGAGACGGCAGGATCAGAAACCGAGGTGCCGGCCGGGGGCCCCCTTCAGAGTTAGGGCCGATGTCCACCCTTCATGGAGGACGCAGAGGCCCCGGGGGCGGGGCGTGGGGGAGGGATGGGGCTCCCGGCCTCTGTGCCTCTCCCTCCACATGGCACCACTTCCGCTACCACACTCGGAGCGCTCGGACAGCGCCGGGGACACACAGCGGCCATCGTCCCCACCCAGGGGCCGCTCCCACGCCCCCACCTTGCTCCGAGTCGTCGGTGGAGACGGCGGAGCCTGTGCTGTCTGTGCGCACGCGCTCCAGGCTCTGCACCGACAGCTGCTCCAGGCGCCGCTTTAGGAAGCGGTGTTCCCGCTGCAGCTGCTCCTTGATGCTCAGTGCCCGGCGGTCCTGCTCCTCCAGTTTCTGGGGGGGGGGGGGGGGGGGGGGGGGGGAGTTGTGAGCTGCGGGGATGGGGGGACCGGGGACCATCCCCTACCAGGAACTGGGGTGCAGGGGCGGGTTCTCATCCCGCACCCCCCCCCACCCCCGGCCAGGGGCCACAGGGTGCCCAGTGCCCATGGGGCCCAAAGTCCCGATGAGCCCCCTCCTCACCCCTCCAGGCCCGTTCTCTGTGTGTGCTGACTGGCTCCAGACGACCCACAGCCACTAGACACCTTGGCCGAGCCAACTCACGCGTGGGCCCTGGGCTAGCACCACCTCCTGGAGGACAGCCGCCCTCAGCAGTCTTGCCCCCCCTGTCCCCCATACTCCTGACATCCGCTCACCCCCTGCCTGCCCTCTTCCCTCTCCATACCTTCCCTGCTGGAGCTGTTGCTGCTCTGTGAGGCCCCAGGGCACTGACTCTACCTCTCTCAAAGCTCCAGCCCCCCCCCGCCTGTGCTGGCCTGGGAGCTTTGAGGATCTCTTGAGGACACTGAGACCCACCCTGGTTTGCCCAAGTGTCCCAAGATCCCCCCCCCCCCAAACCAGCAGGTCTGTCTCGAGGCCTTGGGGGCCTACCCCAGGAGACCAACCCCACCTTCTACCCAGAACCTCCCAACCCCTGGGCTGCCGGCTTCCTATCCTGCCCTTCCTGGCCCCACGTCTCCTTCTAGCTGCTGCCCCTTCACAGCCCAGGGCCCCCGAGGACCACACCTCCCCCAGCCTGGCATGGCTACCTCCTACCCACCCCCCACCTCCCAATAAAACCCAGCACGTGCCTGTGACCACCTCAACCTTCAGCATCCCCCATGGCCAAGCACCGCCCACCTACCACCAGAGACCCCCAGGGGTCCCCGATGTGCACCTGCTAGGCGGCTCCCCTCAGGCCCCCTGGTCACGCCCCCTGGTCACTCCCCCAGGGTGCACGGGACGGGATGGGGTCAGACCAGGGGCAGCAGCGGGGGCACCGTCCTACTTACCTTGATGTGCATCTTGGCACGCTTCAGGAGGCTCAGCGTGGTGTGGCGGGTGCTGTCAGGGCCCAGGGGCACCAGCTGCTTGAGCTGCTCCAGATAGAGCCTGAGCTTGGCTCGTCTGAAAGAGGAGAGACAGAACCGTCAGGCCAGAGTGGCACAGCCGACGGGGACAATGGCAATGGCAGCAGAGAGGCCTGGGAGGTCTGAGGGCACAAGAGGCGGCCAGCCAGACTCCTGCACGGACCTGCTGAGGGTCCAGGGCTCCCCTCCCAGCCTGGCTGGCAGCTTCCCCGGAGCAGCCAGGCACCTGCCTTCTGGATGCCCCAACAGAGGAGGAGAGCCTATGGCCAGGGCCCGTGCAGCCAGCCCACCACGGCCCTCAGGGCCTCAGAAAGCCACCGCCAGGCACCGCCTTCAGAGCCCTGGCTCACCCTGCTGTCACCACCCTCCACAGTGGATCCAGGAGGTCAGGGGACGACCGGGGACAGCAGGGTTAGGGTCCTGGTCAGACTGCTCCCAGAGGTCCAAGGGGGCCCGGGGCAAGATTGGCATTCCACCTTGCCAAGTTCAGGGTGGTGTCTGGTCACGTCACCACAGAAACACAAGTCTACTGGGGTCATGGAGGGCTGAGGACCAGACCCTCCGCCCCAAATTTGGTTTCCCTTAGAAGAAACAGCTTCATTCCAGATTTCGTCCCTGTGTTCAGGCAGACGAAGGCAGAGTTTCACAAAACTGTACTCCTAAGAGCCAGTGGCACTGTTGACATAGGGGTCTCAGGTTGGGGGCGGGGGCGGGGCGGTTGGCCTGGATCCACCCTTGCAGAAACACGGCCTTCCTGGCTCATCTCATCTGGGGAGGGCAGGCTGGCAGAGACTAAGGTGACTACAGTGCATCCTAAAGGACGCTGTGGCCACCGCGATGGCCTGGGGCCATTGCCCCATCCACGTGACGGCCCCTCCTCAGTACGTGCAGGGCGCCAGAGCCCCAACACGCTGTCCAGCCGCGATGCTCTGCTGGGGCTCCGCTCTGAAAGGAGGACCCTTGAGGGCGAGGGATAGGAGTTCTTTGTGAGACAGCCTGTTGCCCGACTCCCCAGTCACCACAGCCAGCACATGCCCCTTCCCTCCAAGTGCCAACCGTGGCCGTCTCTTATTTTCACCTCTATCCCCTATGTGCCACAGCCTTGCTTAGCCTTAGAGAGCCCGGGAGGAGAGTGGGCAGTGATGGCCACTTCTGAGGGGCATCCAAGGCCTGGGGAGAGAGGGGGCAGCTGGGTGCAGGGCAGGACCCCCTCTGTAGAACAGCAACTAACAGCCCCGCCCTGTAGGAGGAAGGCTGGCTGCACACGGACCCCCCTGGCCCTACGTCTGCCACCCCTGTCCACACAGCACCCCCACTGAGAGGGCACCTCCCCACCCCGCACCCCAGCCCACAGCACCCCAGCACCTAGGGTGGGCCAGGTGGGCCTGAGTTAGGAAGAACTTCCAGGACACAGGACTGACGCCATGCTCTGCCACAACGCCACACGGGGCCAGGACCTGAGCAGCCCAGGCACCAGGGACCTACGTACGGAGCAGCCCATGCTCTGACTGGAGGCTGGAGGACCTTCAGAGATGAGCGCCCACCTCCATGCAGACACAGGGCTGGGGAAGGGGGCATGCATGACCCCCTGGAGTCCGGGAACCTCCGCTCCCTCACTTCCAAGTGGGTGGAGCATCCCCTCTGCCCTGCTGAAAACGGGGCCAGGAACACAGGGGCAGGCTGCACACCACACTCTGTGCTCAAGGAGGGGTCGGCAATGAGAGCGTCACCCTCCCCCCCGGGGGCCTTCCTGTCCTGCCATCCGTGCTAAGTTCACAAGTGGGGTCCCCTTGTCCACCTACTCTAGAGCAAATGGCAATTCTTACAATTTGCTGCTTAATTACATAAGCAGCACGTGATCTTTGTGCAAAATCAGAAACTGCCGATCAGCAGAAAAGTAGCCCAGATTCCACCACCCAGAGACAACCATACCATCCTCTCAGTGTGCTCTACATTCCTGCGTCACAAACGCTCAGTGACAACATCAGCGTACGGAACCACGTGTGTGACAGGTCACCCAGTATTGTTTAAAAAAATAAAACAGCAGACGCACACAAGAGACTCAACAGGACACAATGAAGAGCAGGAGGCATGCGTCTCCAGGTGATGCGGTTGGCAACGTTTATTTCTTTGGCTTTACGGTTTGTGTTTTTTAGTTATTTGTTTTTATATTTTCCAAGTTTTCTACGCTAAAAAAAAAAACAAAAAAAACACCACATATTACTTTTACAATCAGAAAGAGACATTTGTACAAGAAAGAAAAAACACAGCCGAAAGACGAACAACAGTGGAAAAGTATCTGTGATACACATAAAAGACAAATGGTTAGTATCCGTGACATTTTGAGCTCATACACATCAAAAACAAAGAGAGGAGTATCTTAATGTGGAAAACGGGCAAAGGACGCAAACAGGCAAGTTGCAGAGCACAGACTGCTAAGCTAGCACAAAACCAAGTCGGTCTCCCAGCACTCTAGGAACTGAGGACCAAGCAGGGCGGGCAGGCGGGCGTCTGGGCCAGACTGGAAAGGACCGGCCGGCTCTCAGGCGGCGCATGGGCCCATCTGCGCTTTGTTCAGGGAGAGCGAACAGGGACGACAGCGCTGAGGGCCGCTGTGGTGACCCAAACCCTTGACCAGCACCTGCACTTGTAGGATCCGGGTCCCACCGGACTGCCCCCCACGGATGCAAAGATGCACGTTTACCGACGCTCGCTGTGGCCCGGCCTGCGTCAACCAGAGGGCCGCCCCTAACAGTGCAGGCAGCACGCGTGCCCGTGCGGGCGCTGGGACCAGGAGGCGGAGGGGAATGCACGACACAGGTGGACACTCACGTGGTGTCCGGTGAAAGGTCAGGTTAGAAAGAGCAGATGACAAGGTCCCATTCTTATCCAAGTTAGTATCCGTGCGGAGGAGGAGGGAGCAGGTGCGGCCTCCCAGCCGCCTGGGATGGCTGACTCTGAGGGGGGAGCCAGGGAGGCCCACGGGCGTCAGCGAGGAACGTGGACGGCCTGCTTTAGAAATCCCAAAGCAGAGGCTTCTCAAGAGACAAGGAGAGCCCGCTGGACCACAGCCGTGCAACGTTTACCACTGGACAGCGCGCCCACCCAGCTCCAGAGGAGCGCTGGGCCAGGAGGGCAGCCTCGGCGGGGTGGGAACCAGCGCCGGCTGTGGGGCCCGGGCAGGAACCCCACGACCCACCCCTGTGGGGAGCGGGCTGCCCCATGACCTCTCTGGAGCTGGAAGGGGTGCCGGGGCCCTGCAGCCCTCCTCTGGGGCTGCCACAGCGCCGCAGGCCCTCTGCCAGTGCCCCGTGGCTGTCCCCGGCATTCCTGGGAGCTTTGAAAATTCACCACTTCCTGAAGGAACCCTGTGTGGATTCTGGGGCCAGAACCCGCCTCTGGGAATCACTGCAGTCTGTTAACGGCAGCTCCGTCTCTGGCAGCCGGCCACAGCCTGGCTCTTGACCCAGGCCTTGCCCGCTTCCCACCACAAGACCCTGCTCCTCAGAGGAAGACCCAGGGCTCCCATGCCGCATCCCCCGGCACCCGAGGGGCAGGGACCCAGCTCCACAGGGCCACGCTCTGGGCCACCCCAGGCCCGGCAGTCCGAGGAGAGGCAGCATGGAGAGGCACCAAACTGTGGCTCCCTCAGCAGGTGTGAGGAGAAGCAAGGGTGCCCCATTCTCCCCTCATGTGTTCCCGCACCTTCCAGTTGTGGGGTTTCTAGAGACGGTGAGCCACTGTGTCAGGCAGACATGGCATGGCAGCCCCTGCAGAGGGCCCCCCACCCCTCCACACACAAAACCTAAATCCTGGAGCTGAGCTGGTGGCGGGGGGGGGGGGGGTCATCCTGCCAAGAAACATCTGACTTCCACGACCCCCAGGCCTGGGGTGAGGAGCAGAACACTAGAGCAGTGTTCCACAAGAGAAGAAGGGAGGACGGGGTAGGAACGGGCAGGGCGGGCCTCAGCTTGACCGGGCTGGCTCGGAGAACACGCCGGGGGATGCCCCACAGGCCCAATGTAGGCACGCCTCCAGGGAGGGCAATGTGCGGAGCCGGTGACCCAGCCAGCTGCTCCGTTCCTGCCCGTGGCCAGCAGCCAGGAGCATCCAGCATCGGCACAGGTACAGCTGTGACCCGGGGCCTGACCAGGTCTCAAGCTCCAAGACTGTGGGCCCCTCATGGCCAGCCAGGAACACACGCCCCGCATCGGGATGGGGGAGTGTACATGGACCTCAGGCCACCTGTCTGTCCTGCTTCCGTGTCTGGAAAGAGCCCCCCCGAGGCCCAGCCTAGGGGCACGCTTTGGGAGAAGGTGACTGAGGCCAAGGCCGAGGCCAAGGGGCAGTTGTAGGGGTCAAGGCTAGCAACGTGAACCCCTCCACAGGCAGCCATGCCCTTGCCACCCATACTCCCTTCGTGTCATCCCCTCTGTCTGAACTGAGGGGCTGTTTTTCCAGACACCACCCCCAGGAAGCCTTTTCTAGAGCATCCCCACATGCCTGTCCAGGCTCCTGGGTCCCAGTGAGGCTGGCCATGTCTTCCAGCCTGGGAGGAACCCCAGGGCCCCCACACCTGCCCCACCTCCACGGTCTCTTGGGAACCCCTCAATCACACAGGACCAGTCCAGGAAGTACGGTTCCTCCAAAGAACACAGCGTCCTGTCCCCACCCAGCGCCCACCCAGCCGAGGGCTGGATCCCAGGGGAGAGGAAGCTGGCGCTGCTGTGGGCGTCCCCGGAGGGGGAGGGGGGCACAGAAAACTGGCTATGCTCCAAGCTTTCCCAGGACAGGCTAGAGTTTTTACCTTGTACACTACCCACTACCCTCGTACACCCCCACTACCGCCCAATAGTGACCCAAGAAGGAAGGAAAGAACTGGCCCATTTCACAGATGGGAGCGAAGGTCAGGAAGAAGCTACCACAAGGCATCCCAGGACCCACCCACAGCTGCACCACCCTGCTAAGACCAGCTGCAAGGCCACCTGTCGGCAGGGCCTAGCCTGCCTGTGTCTCGTCCCTTCGTCAGAGAAGGTGCAGGGTCGTGGAGCCCCCGAGGGCACGACAAGGCCTGTAGCACCCAGGCTAGGGGCACCTGGGAGGGCTCTGGGGCCGACCTGGGCCGGCTGTACTGCCCCTTCCCCACTTCTCACCCCAAGCCCTCCCACTCCTCGGAGAACCCAGAGCAGACTGGGCCCTGCAGCTGGCAGGTGGGTGTCCCGGGATCCAGCCTGGGCCCGGAGCTTTCCCTCAGGCCCACATGGCCAGAGCCCGGCTGCCCTTCCCACTGCCCCCAGATAAGACCAGTGGGAGCTCCTTGGAAGGCACACCCCACAGTGCAAGGGACCCTAAACTAAGGAACCCCAGACTGAGAGGGCTGAACCCTCCTGGCTGGAGGCCAGTGTCCTGAGAGCTCAAAAGCTGCTCCCAAGGGCAGCAAATGCCCCGAATTAGATGGATCTTCTCCTCCAGGGAGCTGGCCCTGACTGCCACATAGCACAGGGGGCCTGTCCCTAGCCGCTCACCCCCACCTGAGCTCTCATGAGCAGGGCACAGGCCCCGGTCTCTGCCTGCTGGCACGGGAGTGCCTGAGACCGGAGCCTGACTCCTCCTTCAAGACTGACCCTTCCCAAGCAAGGGCATGGCCTGGCAGTGCAGGTGGCCACACCCAGGGCACAGCAGGCGGATGCGGGTGCGGCCACAGCATCCCTTCAGCAGAAGGATAGGTAGGACATGTCAGGTGGCCAATGTGGGGCCTGGGGGGGAGGGACAGGGGATCACTTACCTGTGCTTTTCTAGTTCATTGTGTGAGGACCTGTTTAGAGAGACAGAAAGACAGAGCTCACTCTGCTGACCACCAAAGCACAAGAATGACAGCTCTACTCAGGAACCTGCAAGATGGTGGCAGGGAGGGTGTGGGTCCCAGGACGGCTCGGGATGGGGAGTGCTGGGCAGGTGAGCACTGCTGACCAAAGGCTGGGGGAACCTCACACTGAGTGACAAGGACAGGAGACACAGAAGTGCAGTCATGTCCAGGGGTGTCTAGGACTGCCTGACTTGCTTAGTGAGACATGTGGGGACTCTTGCCAGCAGGAAGGTCCAGGACCCCTTCCAGAAGGTTCTACGACTGACCCACCCTGTGTTCCCAAGGTCTACCAGGCACTAAGCCACCAGCCTTCTCCACCCCACACTCCCGGAGGCCAGCGGTGTCTCTGGAGCCGAGCCACAGGAGCTGTCACAGGGACCCAGCCGCAGGTGAGCACAGAGGCCAGGACTTCAGGACGCAGGGTGGTGCTGTCCTGACAACCCCAGCCATAGCAACATCCTCACCGTGTTGGGCTCTCCCACCTGCAAGATCACAGCTCACACCAGCGGGGACATCGAGGGACAGAGCAGACCCAGCCCAAGAGCCCTCAGCCCAGGGCTCTGATACCTGGATGCTTCCTGGCCCAGTGGGCAGGAGGGACACTGAGGCTGGCCCTTCTGCTTCCCTCTGGGGCCATGGTCTTGGCCTCTCTGGGAACAGTGGCCCCATCTGCTGTTCAAGCCTTGCCCATCTGGCCCATTCAGACAGGGGTACAGAGTCCTGAGCACTCCAGTGGGCAGTGCCACCACATCTGCCCTGCAGAGCAGCAACGCAGCAGAGCCAATCTCCCCGTTCTAGATCATTCTCCCAGTCCAGGCAGGGACCCCACGGACAGCCAGGACTCCGAGGCCTGCCAGGCTCCCTCCCATGTGAGCAGAGGGCTCCGGCCACCTCGGGGCACACCCAGATTGGATGCCGTGTCCCCCACCCCTCACTCCTTCCTGGAGCTTCTGCTGACCTCTGCCTGCCTGCCCTCACTCTCCCGCTCCAGGAACTCTGGATTAGGTGTCTCCCGTCCCCACCCCACGAGCTGGAGTGCCTGCCCAGCCTTCGTGCCTCTGCTATCCACCATGGTTCATGGCCCCCCCTTAAACCATGCAGCTTGAGGAGAGCCTCCAGACCTGGGTTCTGGGGGGGCTCAAGGGCCTGCTGGTCACAAGGGTTGGGCAAGGAGCTTTGGGACCCCTGTCAGGGCTGGCCAGGACCAGGAGGGAGCAGAGCTGTCAGGCTCCTCGAGGCCTGAACAACAGCCCGCCAGCGTGGGTCTGCCCACGTGTGAAGGATATAAGGGTCAGGGAGTGTCCTTCAGTGTAGAGCAACCGGCCTGGCCACCCCCTCACAGTCTGGGCTGGACCCCATCCTGGAGAGAGAGGAACACTCCTTGGCCAGCCGGGAGTAGGGAGAGAGGCCCAGAGCCCCGCCTGGGGCTCCTCCCAGACACCTGTGCTAGCCTCCTGGGGGGTTTGTAACATGGGTCCAGGAACGCCCTGTCTTATGCATGCTTCGTACTGGGGCTAGGGGTGGGGGTGGACCCACAGCTGGAGCTTTACTAAGCACGTTCCTGGCATCACCGGTTCACACCCCACATCAACGCCTCCAGGTAGATTCTCCTCCACCCACGTCCTTGTAAGACC
This sequence comes from Herpailurus yagouaroundi, assembly GCF_014898765.1. Taxonomy (NCBI): domain Eukaryota; kingdom Metazoa; phylum Chordata; class Mammalia; order Carnivora; family Felidae; genus Herpailurus; species Herpailurus yagouaroundi. The sequence goes on along the minus strand of NW_024412376.1, from coordinate 167,630,893 downwards.
TGAGCCCCAGCAGGCTGGCTCTAGGCCTCTCTTGCTGAACCACTGTCCCCAAGAGCCCTTCCTGGAGCTCTGGCAACTGTGGGGCCTCCCCACACATGTCACCCTCCTGCCCCACTATTCACCCCTCACCCC
>NW_024412376.1:167617498-167630361 GCF_014898765.1 Herpailurus yagouaroundi | reverse complement strand
GGGGGGCGGCCGCGCGGGGGCTGGGGGGGCGGTACCTGTTGTTCGGGGCCTTGCGCACCAGGCCGGCCGCCTTTGTCTTCTTCCTGGCGAAGTCGCCGTCGAAGGGCAGCACCGAGGCGTAGCCGTGCTCGGCCTCTGCGGACAGACGGCGCGGTCAGCGGGCCCCCGCCCCGGTCCCGGCCCCGCCGCCGCCGCCCGCCCGCCCGCGGCCCGACGCACAAAGGGGCGCGGGCGCTACCTCGGTCCCTGCGCTCCAGGTACTCGGCCGCCTCCAGCAGGATCAGCAGGGAATTTAGCTCCATCCTCCTGCCCGCCCGCGCGCTCCGGGACGGCGGCGGCCGCTGCCCGGCCCTCTCCGGCCGGCTCCGCTAGCCGCCCGCCCCGCGCGCCCGGCGGCCCCACTTCGCCGACTCCCGCGGACTCCCAGCGCGCTCGGCCGCCACCCTCCGCCTCGGGCCCTCAAATTGACACATAAGGCGAGCGGCGGCCGACGCAGCCAATGGAGGCCGGCGCTCCGGGTCCGGGGGCGGGCGCTAGGCCGGGCCGGGGCCAATGGGAGCTGGCCGAACGCCTCGGGCCGGGCCGAGAATGTTGACAGATGCGAAGCTCGGTTCCGATAGGCCCGCCGCGGTAGTAACAATTTAGAAGCCCAAGCTTAGCAACAGCACGTGGTGGCCCGGCCCCCGCGCTCGCTGACTGGCGGCCGGCGTGCATGATAAGTAGGCGCCGTGCGCCGATTGGCCCAGAACGGTCTATGTAAAATAGGGACCGCGGACCAATGGCCGGCTGCGGGGCGCGCGGCCAATGAGGGCGCCGCGGCCGGACGCGTTGCCGGGAGGAAGCGGAGCGCGGTGGCACCGCAAGCCACCGGACCAGCGCCCCTGGACTGGTCAGGGTGCGGGAGGTGTCGCGTGCGCCTGGCCTGTCCGCCGGGTCTGCACGTCGTGTGCAGGAACCTGTTGCCCTGGAACAGCCACAGCACTGGCTCCGCGGGAGCACGGGACCTCGTGCTCTCTTCGGGGGTGTCTTATGGGCTGCAAAGCGACATCCCTTCCTGCCGGACACAGAGTGACCCCAGGAAAGACCGGAGCTTGGAGGAGGGACGTAGAGGGTCAGAGCCCAAGAGGCAGATCTTGAGCCACATCTCAACGGGCAGAGACCCAGAGAGGGAGGGCCCCTCAGAGCTGCCCAGTGGACCCCAGGCCTGAAGGAAGGGGCAGAGATCTGCTGCCATGGTCCCGAGGGTTTCCCAAGAGTGGAGGGCTGCGTGCTCGTGTCTGGTCTGAAGAGTGGAGACATTCCAAGACTTTCCAAGGAAGCGCTTTCTAGGGAAGAGAGTTGCCCTCCTTGGGAGAGGAGCGAGCCCCTCATCAAACTCCTTGCACTTGGGTGGCCCTAGTAGCCCCTGACCCTAAACTGATTCCGTAGGAGCAGGGACTGGCAGCCTGGAGGCATCCCCAGACTGGCCTCGGTTCCCTTTGGTCTTCCTTCTCACTGGTTGTTGAGACTCGTGGCCTGGCAACTCCTGAGGAGGGGCCCAGCAGGCTGGAGAGTGTGGGGATAAGGTGGCTGGACCCCTGCCCTGACCCTGCCCAAACCTCTAAAGGGGGCATTGCTACTGCCAACGAAACAGAACAAAAACTATAAAAATCTCTACTTTCCATCCTAGGATCTATTGGATGTTTTATACACCATTTCCTTGTGCATTTCTGAATTCCCGATTTATGGTTAAGGGAACTGGGAATCCTGAGGTTTAGGGACTGCCTAGTGTCTCCTGGAAATCCCAGTAGCATTGATATTGGTGCTCCCACAAATGTGACCCAGACCTGGTGACCCAGGAGCAGGAAGACCAAGCCACCTCCTGACCTAACGCTATTTGCTGGGGGTGGGAGCCCAGCTGTGTGATCTGAGAAATGGGGTTAGGGGTGTGTTGTCCTCCCTACAAGACCCCAGCAGAGCTCAGCAGGACCCAGCCGGGCACTTGGAACCTGCCATTAGACAGCCCTGCATGGGCTGTCTTGATGTTAACCCCAGCCTTTCCTGCTCATGCCCCACAATTACCCCAGAACCAGGGCACAGCCCCTAAGAGCTGTGCAGGATAAAGGAGAGTGCCCAACTCTGGGGAGGGGCAGATGCATTCAGAGTTGGGGGGCCTAGGAGGTAGAACCCCAGGCTTACCACCTGGTGGCTGGTATTTTGCAGAGTCCCTTCATCCCTGCTATGTGAAGAGTAGGTTGCTGGCCCCAGTCCTAAAGCCGGCACCTTGCCTAGGGTGAGTGCACCTGCTGGATGCCCACCCTACTAACTGCCGTGGGGCACGAGGGCTGCTCTGTTCCACAGCCGGCTGGGCAAAGGGCCAGGTGTGACTGTGGGAACCATGTGCATACGGCATCCCAGTCTGAGAGGAGAGGGGTGGCCCCACCTTGCAGCTGAGCTGTTTCAGGGACCCCTCTCCTAGCAACACCCAGGACCAGGCCTTCCCAGTGGCTCCACACTGCCTGTGATGGTGGGTGGCACCTCAGTGCACATAGGGTGGGGGGAGTGAGGGGAGACGTGGCCCATGAACTAGGGGCAGGAGGGCTAGGACCAGGCATGGGCAGAGGTATCACAATCCAGGCCTAGGGGCCAACCAGCTCACATGCCCTCTGCTCCAGATCTGCAGGCCCCAAGGGCAGGAAAGATCCAGAATGTCTGTGCACCCATCTTTGCCCAGGTCAGGTGCAGGATCCAGCCCTGAGCTACCCTGAGCGCACAGCAGAACGCAAAGCCTTGCTTGCGTGTTTAAGTCTTGGGTGTGACATTAACTTTGAGTGACTGCTCAGTGCTGGAATCTGCCCCTCTCCCAAGTCTCAGAGGCAGGAGAGGCTCTAGAGTTTTGTTGACTCCTGCAAGGAGACCCCAGACTCTGCCCTGAGAATGTGGGGTGTGTGTGGGTGGGGGGGGGGGAGGGGGATGCTGCAGGCTAGGAAGGTTGCCTGGAGGAGGTGGCTTTGGCTAGGCCTCTGAGGAGATTAGTGCCTCCAGGACACTGGGTCCTGGGGGTGGCATGGGGCAGGCACCTTGGGTCCTGCCCACCTTCCCCCAGCTTCCACTGCAGAGTCCAGGGAACAGGAAGAGCCAGGAATGGCTGAGAAGCCGCCCCCCTCCATGGTGCTATCAGCCCCCAGCCCCAACCCCGGTGGTTTGAGATGTCCAGCTCTAAGTAGGACGCCTGTTTCCCCATTCTAGACCTGGCCGGGATGGGTTTTGCCTTGCTTGCAGTCCCTGCTGAGCTGGGACCCTCCCTGGCCCCTCCTCACCCCTGCAGGCAGCAATGCGGTCGCCCCCCTGCCCTGGCAGCCCAACCTCACTGGGAGCGCAGGTGGTGGGGTGGGTCGCCCTCTGGTGGCCACCAGGGTCTGCAGCAGGGACCCTGGAGGGGGCGCAGTCCTGGGCCCCAGAAGGGGAGCACACCTCCAACCCTACTCCTCCCATTTGGCCTCCTGGGATTATATTGTTCATCACCTTCCCCAGCAGCCGGAACACCAAGGCCACACAGCTGGTGTGGGGGGCTGCCCGCCTGCATGTCCAGGGGAGGAGGGCCAGGCCTGAGGGCAGGCTGGCTGTCCCTGGGCACGTTGTGGGGATGGATGAGCCACAAGTGGGGGCAAGCAGCAGGGCACCTCCAGAGGCCAGGGGTGGGTGTAGGGGTGGGAGGTGGGAGCACTGGATGAGCTGAGCCCACTGTGGGAGGGGCAGGACCAGGTGGGGTGCATCCCTCGTCCCCACCCCGATGCCACCTCCCAGAGTACAGAGAGCTTTGGGTGCTCCACCCCAGGCCCTCCATCCTCTGCCTTGGTGGCCTGCAGGCTGCAGGTCCTGAGTACCTGTGGGGCCCAGCCAGACCTAGGACCCCCACCTGTTACCAGAAGCATGGGGTGGAGGCGTTGGGGCACACGGAAGGTCTTCTCCCCAGGGCCTGTGCATAGCCAGAGAGGGGAGATGGGCAAGCCAGACCCAGGTGCACCAGGCTCCTGCAGCTCCCCAGCCTTCCCTGATGCCAGACAGGGGTGTGCCGTGGGCGTTCAGATGCCGGTGGAGCCCCTGTCTCCACACCTGCCTCAGAAGGGGCTCTCCAGGCAGAGCCAGCTGGGACTGTCACGGCACCCTCTGCTTCCGCCTCTCGTGTGACCCTCCTAAAAGCTAACAGCGTCTGCCAACTTCTGTAAGCCTCAGTTTCTCCATCTATGACACCGGGATCCTGCCCCCTCGGGGGATTGTCAAGGGGAGTAGAGGGGACAGTGCTCAGAAAACGGTAACAGGAAGGACATAATGATGGTGACACAGGGGAACTGGGGGGCTCAGGAAGGCTAGCCTGCTCCAGGGTTGCCTCCTTGCAAGGGCTGCCTCCAAATCTGGAGCTCGTGTCTCTCTCTCTACCTGTCCCTGTCCCCAAGGTCTCCTAGTCTTGAGCCCCTACTGTGGGTGGGCAGCAGACTATTCCTTCTAGAACCTTCCTGAGTGGGAAACTCGGTGTTGGACTAATCCACTTCCCATCCCCAGGTCTTGGCTCTGCCCTTGGGGTGTGGATAGCTCTGTCGAAGGGTAGGGTGACCCCACGTCCCCGGTTTAGCACGGAAAGTCTCATGACTCAGGACTCTCATTCCTGAACAAACGGTATAAGTAGTCACTCTTACTGGAGGCTCCCATGGCCCCAGAACCTTCCTCCAGGGCAGCTCAGGGTAGGGATGCACAAGGGCAGGCCAAATCTGGCTTGGCGGGCTTCCTGGCTCCAGGCCACACCCAGAGCTCTCCCTGTCTCCCTGGGACCCAGGCCTCTCCCTCAGGAGCGCAGCTCTGTCTGTGCCAAGGGTGGGCAGGCCCTCTTTCCTGGGTCTCCATGCCTCCCAGCCTGACCTGGTGGATAAGGAGGGTCACTATGTTTTAGTCTGGAAGGTGACAACTGTGGGCCTGTTGAGGAGAGGAAGGGGGACCCTGCAGTGTCCCCTCAAAGCAGCTTCTCCTGTGAGGGGCTGACCTCCTGGTCTGACAGCAGGGGCTGTCTTCCTTCCCCGGGCAGCTGACCTTCCAGAAGTCTCCACTGTCCAGCCATTGGAGCTGCAGCCACCCACAGGGGTGGGAGGGGCTCTGTCCAGGGCAGGAGGATGAGGCCCAGGCTTGGGCAGCCAGAGACACCAGGTCCCCCTGCAAATCCCTTCTCTTCTACTCCTGAAGGACTCAGGAGTGCCCCTAGGGAGTCCCCCAATTCTAAACTCTTTCACCTCTCAGGAAGAAAGTGGGCCTGGTGGCCACCAGTTGGGTGGTTTCTCACAACCATCCCTCCATTCTCTGGGGTCCCAGTGTCCACCTCCAAGGGACTAGACACCCAAGTGATCAGCCTCCAAGAGCAGAGGAAGGCCCCATTGCCATGGCAACCCCAGGGTGCAGCCTACTCCCCCGCATTCTCTCCAGGGCACTCCAGAAGGCAGCCCCCCCGGTGGATGGGTGGTCCTGACCCGGACCAGGTGGGGAGGGCTCCAAGGGGGAGTGTCCAAGAGTACCCACCCGCCAACACACACACACAGGCCAGGATTCTGAGCTGAAGACCATGCGAAAAGGGGCTGGGCAAGTGGGCAGGCAGTGGAGACCCTGGACCCCTCGTAGGGCATGGGATGGGGCTTTCGGGGGGGCAGGCTGGCTACCCCTCTCCTACGGGCTCATGGGAACCCCTCAATTTCCCTAGGAGCGCAGAAGCCCGGAGCTTTCTAGGGAAGAATGCAAGAACACCGCTTCCCAGACGCAGAAAAAGAAGTCCACGTTCACACCAGAAACAAGTGTCTGCAATCCTTAAATAGATGTATGGAAATGGCTTCGAATTACAGCATTTAGAAAATAAAAATAATCTCAATACATAATATCCCCTCCATTATATACTCCCCCCCCCGAAGCCATTTCTGTGCATGTGTACCCACTGTTCAGCAGTAGTTGGATTTTCTTATAAAAGAAGCAGTAGTTAGCGTCTCTCTAAAAATAAAGCTGCAACCCTCACTGCAATGTGAAGCCTGAGATTTAAGCCTGAGGTGTCCGTGCTGGGGCCCCCTGGCGGCCTCCGCCTGGGTGCCGGGCCACTCTGGGGTCTGAGGAGGTGGGCCAGGGTCCCTGGGGGGAGGGGGTCAGAGGGAAGGGGGTAGTGGCAGCAGGTGGGTGACATCTGGTGGTCCTCGGACCCCGGGGGCCCTGGCCTAAGAACCTGGGGAACTGGGTCTCAGTGCTGTGCAGGCAGCTGCCCGGCCCCCCATCTCGTCAGCAGCCGGGCACACACCGGCAGGGGCACGCCTGCGGCCCAGAGGACCTGGCCGTGTGTCTGAATCTCCCCCTCCGAGAATACACAAGATGCCTGCTGTTTGGCCAAGGGTGGGGCAGCGCTGGAGAATGAGATGGCAGCTGCGGGCTCGGGGCAGGGACAGAGAACGGGCAGTGCATGGGAAAGCCCTGTGGGGACGCCGAGGCCTGCCCTTCTCCTGGACCTGTCCACCATCAGCCCAGGGGCAGTCCCACTTGGCTGGTCAAGAGCCGGCTCTGAGTAGGCCTTCTAGTATGGCTGAGCAGCTCAGCAGGCCAGGGGCCGGGGGCAGAGGGCAGGGGACAGGGGCCGGGGGGCAGAGGGCAGGGGCAGGGGCAGGGGCAGGGGGCAGGTGGGAGGAAAGCCCACCCCTGCCCAGGCAGCCACCTGGCAGCCCTGGGTATCCCCACTGCCTGAAGCTGACCTCCCGTTGGCCCCTGCAGCTGGCCGGGGGTCCCCACAGGTGGGGAGTCCAGGGTAGGAGGGACGGAGGAGCTGGACGTTCTGGAAGCCTGGGCGGCCCGCAGCCTCCTGCAGTGGTGGCGGCCGCTCAGTGAAATGCAGTGGAGACCCTCCTGCAGCCAGCAGCACCGCCCCCGGGAGTCCTCTGGGGCCCTGGCAGGTTTGGGGAGTGCCGGCGCCCTGTCAGATGCCCGCCTTGTCGCTGTAGAAGGGTGTGACGTGGAACATGTAGCAGTGCGTGCACACGCGCACGGGCTTCACCTGCCCGTAGCGGGGCAGCGGGGCCGAGTGCGAGGAGCAGCGGGAGCAGAAGATCTGGAATTTGAGGGGCGGGCAGGGGACCCAGTGAGCCAGGGTGCCAAACAAGCCACCGCCACCCTCCCCCCCATGCCGTGCCTCACCCCTCCCGACCTCGGCGGTTCCCACATCCTCCCTCCTCCAGCGTGCAGGGCACCCCGGGAAAGCCGTGGGTGGGGCATGGCCTCGGGAGGCCAGGCTCACGAGGAGGGTCCCAGCCCTACTCCAAGGCTGCTGCAGGCCTCCTGTTCAGACCCTCCTTCCCTCCACGTCCCCAGCTCTGAGGCAGCTGGGGGCTGGGACCATCGGGACCATCGGGACCCAGTGGGCAGAGTGCCTGGAGTCCACTCACAATGCCAAGTCCAAGCGGGGCCCAGGGCTCAGGGACAGGGACCCCAAAGGCCTTACCAGTGCCCTGGGGTGTCGGTCCTGACTCCCAGATCCCGCGGATGGGCCCCGGGGATGCCCCTGGCCACAGTCTCTGGGTATGCGGGCACAACCTCTGGCCACCGTACCCCTCTTACCTTCCCGCAGCTTCGGCAGTGGTGCTTCCGGCGGATAACAGTGAAGGGTGCTTTGCATGCCGTGCAGAAGCCGCAAGCCTCATCGGGGACCCACTCTGGTGGATCTGGGGCGAGAAGGGGGGGACGCGTCAGCCAGAGGGGGCCGCGAAGCGGTGACAGTGGCAGCCGGTGGGCTGGGGGGGGAGGCCGACCCCGGCAGGTGGGTGTTCCGGTGCCTTCCGCTGGGTGGGCCCCAGCAGCTCCAGCTGTCCTCCCCTCCCGTCCTCCCCTGGACTCCAGGTGCTGGTACGGTCTCGGGACACTGCTGGCATCGCATGGACAGGACCTTTGCAGCTGTTGTCAGTGCCTGTCTGCCAGGCCACCTGGATTCGGGACGTGGGCAGGGAGTGTTCCCCCGGATGACCCTCTCCTGAGCCTCTCTCTGTCAGCACCCAGCCTGGCAGGGCCCTCGGGCAGAGGTGGCAGCTGAGAAGTGAAGAAATCAGCCACCGGCTCGGCACACTCTGTGGGGATCCCCGGGGGCCCCAGCCTTGCCCACCCCTAGCTCCAGAGCAGTTATGGGGTCCTCGTGGTCCTGGAAACCCAGGCAGATGTCCGGCCGGCCCCTCTCTGATACAGGTGCAGGCCAGGCTGGGGCCTGGGCCCCCCTTCCAGGTGGGTGTGGGACCCATCCTGTCTCACTTCTAGAGGTGCTTGGAAGCCTCTATGGAGGTTTGCTCTGGGATTCGGAGACTCATCAGTGCGGGGGAGGAGAGAGCTCCCACACAGCAAGACAGGCACTTTCCTCCCATTCAGGCCCCAAGGCCAGAGCCAATAGCCGGGCGGGGTGGGGGAGAACATCTGGGATCTATCCCTCAGACCACAGTGTGCTCAGAGGTGGTCTGTCCAGACTCGCACGACCCCCAGGGCTCAGGTGGGCACTGGCCTGCACCCCTGGCCCCAACCTCAGCACCTCCAAACGGAACTCGGCAAGGCTGCTGTCCAAGAAGGGCCTGGGGTCTCCTGGCCTCCCTCCTGGCCTGGAGGGTCTGCCCCTCCTCCTGCCTGCACAGACCCAAAACTGCCTCCCACCCACCTCTCCCACCTTCCCTCTGGGCCCCGTGAGCTCACCTCAGTGCAGGGAGGTCATTTCTCCCGCTTGCCACCCCTCCCCTGTGTAAAAATCCCAGGCTGACCCCAGGGAAATCCCAGGTGGCAATGTTAGCCCCTACAGGCCATGCTAGGCCACAGACACCAGCTCAGACAGAAAAGGCCAAACCCTCTCCTGTGAGGACCGTGAGGGTCCGGGGGACTTCCTGGAACTGCTCCTCTGACCAGCATCCAGGCCCTGTCAGCAGGTGCCACTTCCAGGAGCGAGGCTGGGTCAGCAGTCGGCAGGGAGGGTGCGGCTCCCGCCCGTGCACTGGGCAAGCCGGACCTCACAGCTTTTCACTTCCGCTCCTCCTGAGCAGAGGGGCTCCGAGTTCCTGCTACAGGTGCTTTGTACCTCGTGTATGGTTTTCCAGAAAGAGTCGGGAGATTGTGCCTGCTCCGGACACCCCATCCCCGCAGCCCCCTCTGGACACCCGCATCCCCATCACCCCCAGAGCACTGGAGCGCCGGGGAGGCCCTGAGACGGACACAGGCAGGGCCAGCCCAGCTGTCCAGGCACACCAGGAGTGCTATGGGCTCTGGCCCATCATGAGGTGAACTTTCAACTCCTTCTCAGCTCCACGCGCATCTGACACCTGGTTGGGCCCACCTGCCACCATCCATCTCAGTACCTTTCCCAGGTCCCCAGCCCCTCCCCACAGACATGATGCCAGGGCCCCAACCTACCCTGGAGGCTCCCTCCCTGACCGGGACACCAGCAGGCCTGACCTCCAGGCTAACAGGGTAGCAGGGGCTCGGGGCTCCCACATAACCAGAGAGTGCAGCCTGCAGCCTCCTGTGAAGAGGGTGCCAGAAGCTGCCATTGAGGCCCTTCCTGTGGGGCAGGTGAATGCAGGTGGGGACAGGTGTGTGCCTGTGCCGAGCCCAGCCGCCTCCAGCCAGAGGCCCGTGTGCCCACCCTGGGGGCCGAAGAGGGGATGCCAGAGTGGGGAGTTGCCTCCCCAGGGGCAGCTACGTGCCCAGAGGGCCTCTGGGGAGGGACCCCCAGTTGGAGAAGCGGTGCCTTCATGGATTCCACATCCAGGGCAGAAAGGGGGACAGTCCAGACAGGGCCTTTGCTCCCTGCCCAGCACGCAGCACCGTGGGCGCTGGCCCAGACTCCACACGTACCTTCCAAGTCCCCATCTCGGGTCTTGGCTGCCAGTTCAGAGGATGACAGGGTCTCTTGGCACAGGGCACAATCCTCTAAGGCTGCACTCCGCAGGCTCTGGGTGACTGGAAGAGAAGGGAGGGGTGGGGTGGGCACAGAAACACCTGTTCCTGGTAGCCCCACCTCTGCATCACTGGCAGGGGTCCCCCAAAGCCAGCTGCAGTCCCACGGCCATGGGGTCACCACAGCCCCAGCAGGCCGGGTACTGACCCCGGCAGGGGCCTTCGGTGCCCAGAGGCATGCGGCCTCCCTGGGGGCCCCCAGCCCCAGAGACCCTGCACGGTCTGTGCAGAAAGGTCTCCCTGGGCTGTGATCCCTAAGCCCACCATCCTTGCTTGCAGAAGCGGTCCATGTCACCTGCCTTTTCTGAACCGTGATGTCTCAGGAGGCAATCCCGCCCAGGAATCCCCGGCAAATGGGAGCAGCGCAGCCTGGCATGGTGCTGCCAGGAGTCAGAGCTTGGTGGACACACAGAACTAACTCTGCTCCTGCTCCCCGCTAGCAAGGAGGGGCTCTGGTGGGCTGGGGCGGGCTGCCCTGTGTGCCCAAATGCCCTGTGATGAGGGGCAGCTGGCCCAGAACAGGTATCTCAGCCCAGCACGGGGGAGAGGGGGTAAGCCAAGGGTCCGCTCTCTCCCCACCCCAGGCACGTGACAATATGAGAACGTGTGTGTGCGCGCGCGCACGCGCAAGTATGCATGTGGGTGTGAGGGCGTGTGTCTACACCCGTGATGTGTTGAGCATGTGTAAGTATGTGAGGCAGGTCCCAGGTGGCCACAGGATATGAACAGCCACTTTCCCCAGGGAGAGATGGGGCCTATGTCCCCTCCTTGACTCTGGGCTGGCCTCGGACTGTTTTGGCAGCCAGAATTTGCTAGAAGTGACTCTGCCACATCTGGGTCTTGTCTTTAGGAGGAAGGGCACTGTCCCTCCCAGCCTGTTAGCCCCAAGAAGTTGGGTGACCTCGCAGGAGCATACGCAGAGGGAGAGTGGGAGGTTCTGCGGGCACAGGCCGGTGCGTGTGAGGTTGTAAGCCACCTGCAAAGCCAGCGGTGGGGACACTGCCCCAGGCAGGTGGCCTCTCGGGCACTTCTGGGGCCTGTGATGTGTGCCCCTTGGTCCCCTAGCGGAGAGCCTGGCAGTGCTGGGTGCTTCTTGTTTGGAATGTGGCAGGTTGTGCAGAAGCTGGGTGGCCCTACAGGGTGAGGAGATGCTGATCCCTGGGGTGGGGACACGCCCTGAGCGGGACTCACCCTTCTTTAGCTTTTCCTTGTCGTCTGCTTCTGGTTTGGTGGCCATGACCTCAAAAAGGGTCTTGAGAATACTTCTCAGATCGCTGGCATAGTTGGTCTGCAGCTGGTCAGCCACACCTGGGAGGGGAGGAGGGCCGTCAGGCTCCGGGGGCTCCAGCCGCTGGCTGTGTCCTCAGGTTGGTGGGGGCAAGAAGAGGCCACCAGCCCCCGGGAGCTGGCTTTGTTGGCAGGAGTGAAAGCTCAGGAGTCCAGGGGAGGCCGGTGGAGGGGTGCCTACACAGCCAGCCCCCCGCTGGCCCCTGCTAACTCTCACTCCCACATTTTATCCTTGGGGTCGCAGCCACTACTCCTGAGTGGTCCTAGCCTCTCACTGACAGGTGACCCCAGGGCCCTGAACCGTGCCCACTGCCCACAGCAGCGCCTTCACTGACACAGCCACGTGTGTCCGGTCGTGCCCTCTTCCCCTGGCAGACGCTGCTGCCCCAAGTCCCCCTGACTGCAGGGGCCCCTTCGGGGCGTGTGGCTGGGAGCCAAGGTGGGCCCTGCCCTCTGCCGGACTCCCTGCCATTCCCTGCTTCCCCCACTCTCACCGCAGAGCCCTCCTCCTCCCTGAGACGGCTCCCTCTCCCTGAGTGGGGCTCCCCTTCCCTGACTGAGGGCTCCCCGTCCCTGAGTGAGGCTCCCCCTCCCTGCGTGGGGGGTCCCCCTCCCTGAGTGAGGGCCATTTCTCAGCGAGAATCGAAGCCCCGTTAGCTCCTTCCGCGCAGACACGGCTGCTACTTATGGGGAAAGCCTCGGGCGTCCGGCCAGAACGGGAAGCCCAGTGACCCGCCCCAGGGACTGCAGTCAGCGCTTCCGGAGGATTCTTTGTGCACCGCGACGGTACTGAGCGCCTGCCAGACTCCATATCCCTAAACCTCGAAACAAAGCTGTGTGGCAGCTGTGTGAAGCCAAGCTCGGGTCACCGGGGTCCTCCTGGTCCCACCTGGCCTGGCTTGGCAGTGCCTGGGGGGCCCCGGGGCAGTATGGGACACCCCCCCATCGTGACCGGGATTCTGCAGGGATCCCGCCCCCCTCCACCCCCCCAGGGCCACCGGCTGCAGTCCTGCCAAGCAGGCCGGGAGGAGCGGGTAGCGTGGGCTGCGGGGGAAGCCCCGTCTGCAAGCACCCCTAAACCGGGAGGGTGGGGGTGGGAAGGGCACGCAGGAGGCCGGGGAGGGGGACTTCAGTGCGTACTTTTATACTGTTGAATCACATGGATGTGTTAGTTATTTTAACACACGAACCAAAGAGCAGCATTAAAAAGACACCTTTTGGCTCACGGCCCTCTGAATTCCCCGGGAGACAAAACAGGCGTCTCCCTCCTGTTCCCCCACTCGGGGGAAACAAAACTAGGCAGGATGAACGCCACAATCGGAACCACGAACCGAACAGACCCTCGCTGTGTGGGTGGCCAAGGCCCCCACGAGAGCCGGATGGGTTCCCCAGTCACAGAAGGGGGCCCTAGTGAGGAATTAAGCCTTCCTCCCTCCTGGGCTTGGGGATGATGAAATGGCACTGTGGGGGGATCCCCAGATGGCAGGGAGGGGATGCTCCCATTGCCCGGCACAACCCGCGTCCTGCCCAGCAGGGACCTTGCGGCCCACCCTCAGCCCTGCCCCGCCCACACTCGAGGCCCCGCCCAACCTGCAGCCCACCCTCAG
>NW_024412376.1:167578809-167617488 GCF_014898765.1 Herpailurus yagouaroundi | reverse complement strand
CCCCACCTTGCAGCCCACCCTCAGACAGGCCCCGCCCACACTCGAGGTCCCGCCCAACCTGCAGCCCTCCCTCTGCCAGGCCCTCCCCACCCTGAGGCCCCACCCACTCCCAACAAGGCCCCCACCCTGCAGCCCGCCGTCAGCTAGGCCCCGCCCACCCCCTGAGGCCCCCGCTCCACGCGGGCCCAGCCAGCACCTGAAATGCAGACAAACAGGCGGTGGATCAGGTCGTGGCTGCCGTGGAACCTGGACCGGATCTTCTCTCTTGTGGCCAAGGGGACCGTCTCCAGCCCGGCCTTGTCTGAGGAACCTGAACCGGCCGTGGGGCCACTGCACAGAGAAGGAGATACAGGGTGTGGGGGGCACGGGCACCGCCAGGGGCTCCTGGAGCCTGAAAGCCAGGAGCGAGAACCAAACTCTTTTTGCCCTGGAGGCTCCCACTGCACCACAGCCGAGCTGCCGGGAGGTACTGGTAGCTTCAGAGTGTCATCAAGGTCACAGGCACCACCTAACAAGCCAGCTGGCACAGCAGGGCTCCTGGCCTGGCCCTGCCCTGTCTGCTGCCCTCACTTTGCTGTAGCCACTCTCAACTCCTTCCTCTCTGCTGGTGTAGACCACCTGGTGTGGACTCACATGCTCAGGCCCCCCCCCCCCCTTCTCCCTCCGACTGACATCATCTACTGACTTCCTCCTAGAACTCGGCCACCTACACCCTGAGCGCAAACGGGACTAATTTGGATAAAGGGTCTTTGCAGCTGAGATCAAGGTACAGACCCGGAGAGGAGAAAATCATCTTGGATTATCGGGTGGCCCTAACCCCGTGACAAGTGTCCTTATGAGAGGAGACGCAGACAGACAGGGCCTCCCAGCTGTGAAGGATGAATTTCCGCTGTTTTAACTCCCTGCGTGTGGGGCTTTGTTACGAACACAGGGTTCCGCTCCCACCATGCACGTCCCTGCTCCTCCCCACGGTGGGGGGGGGGGAGGGCCGTCTGCCCCCCTTCAGGTGCCTCCAATTCTTACACGACGTTTTAATTGATGCTCTCCCTGCGGCTCCACAGATGCAAGACTTTTAAACGTGGCCAACGGCTGCCTGCACTACCTCCTTCTCCTTTCCGGGAGGTAGTGGATCTGCTTTCCGTGCCAGAGGCCTGGTCCTTGGTTGTCCGTCCCGTTTCAGAGGGAGGCACTGAAGGCCACGTGGTGTAGGTGGAACAAAGGCAGCCTCGCACTGCTGGGGCCACAGCTTCAGAGAGAGAACTTGGCACCAGCTGCCCAAGCTCCCACCCCGGGGGCTGCCACTGGCACGCACGTGGAACTCTGCCCTTGTGGCCGCAGGCGTGGCAGGATCCTCACTGTGGCACTGGTTGCTCAGCGATGGGGCGATCTAGTCTTGCAGGGGCAGAGTCGACAGAGGCAGAGGGGGGCGGGTCACAGACCCTCACACACTGTGTGGGTCCCTCACACGGCGCAGAAACACGCAGGACCGCCCTAGGTCTTATGTGGGGGTACGTCCAGGGAGGAAAGACCATTAAGAAGCACAAAGATGTGACACGCCTGAGGTTTGGGGCCATTGTCCGCCCCCCCCCCCCCCAGCCCCTGTCCGGTACAGAGGGAGGCTGGGCTGCACGGGCTCCCAAGGGCGGTGTGAGAGTGCACACGTTATTGGCACACTCTACAATAATGAATATCCACTATGAGTATTTAATGCTTCCCTGGGCCACGGAGAGGTGAGGGCAGGCTGGCAGTGTGAGGCTGGGTACCAAGCTGGCACCCTCGGGCAGGTCTACACCCTCTCCTCCTGAGCCGCGGAGTTTCCCAGGCAGGCCCCGGACTTTCAGCCTGAGCGTGGGGGGCCTGGCTGCCCTCCACCTGCTGTCCCCGCCCTGGGAGCTGAGTGAGGAAAGGGGGAGGGGACTTCACTGTTCACAACGTCAGCTACCACTCAGCGTCCCCAGTGTCAGGTGACAGCTTTGCCCAAAAGATTTGGGAGCAGGGGCTCAAATAAATACCACACACCCGTGTTCACAGAAGCTTGCTCTCCAACCCCACCAACAGATAGTGGATAAACAGTGTGGTCCCCACGGTGGGACGTTATTCGACCGTAAAAGGAAGTTCTGCACACACTACAAGGACAAACCTGGAAGACACCGGGCTGACTGAGACAAGCCGGTCACAGAAGGCCCCATAGGGTGTGATTCCATTTATGCGAACCATCTAGAAGAGGCAAGCCTACAGACGCAGAAGGCAGAGGAGGGCTGTGGGGCCAGGGGCGAGAGATGGGGAATGACCGATTAATAACAGGTACAGGGTTTCTTTATGGGCTGGTGAAAATGTTTGCCAAACTGTGAATATAAAATAAAGGAACGTTTTCTTGCAATCATCTAGTGAACTCACATTCGGGAAATGGTTCGTAAGTTAAATGTCTGTCATCAGTGGGCTGGCTCAACAGATCATCAGGTCACATCCATACAATTTCCATTTTGTAGAAGGGACAGATGCTAGAAATGTTAAACTATTAAATGAAAAGGCAGCATTTTAAAAATTAGGGAGATCATATGTACATAAGGAGAGACAGGGAAACGCAATAAAAGCAAAGCATTAATATCACGTATATTTGAGTGGTGGGACCATGGATAAACTATGCTTTTCCAAAGTGTCTTCTAGGAGCAAGTATTACCTTTGTGATCAGAATGAACGTGATTTCCAGGAGAGAGGAAGCGCCCGTCGGCAGCAGGTGGCACCACAGCCCTGCCTGTGGCGGGAGCTCGTCCCAAGCCGGGACAGAAGCGGCTCGGGGCGCCCCCTGGGGGTCAGCCCTGCAGCCCCAGCCCCGCAGATCCATGCTCCAGAGGCCCTGGACGATGTGGGGCGGCCAGCACACAGAAACCAGGGGAAGGGCCCTGGCCCCACAGAGAGTTGAGGCCGTGAAGGCTCCCTGAGGCTCTGGTTGAGCAGGGTAGGGGGGGCCCGTGGAGAGAGAGGCAGAGGGACAAGGACTCCACAAAGACACTGATCCTAGGCAGAAAATCGGCTTCTAGGGGCTCGGGGAACAAAAGACCAGACTGCTGCAGGAAGAATTTGACCTGGGACCTGAGCCTGGGTCTAGTCGGTCTGCCTGGTCCCCAGGGGCCACAGGGATGGCCACTGTCTGGGCACTGCCCAGGGCCTGTGGATGCTGATCCTGCAAGGGCAGTTGCTAGACTGCTGGCCAGTGGCAGGCACTGGACCCTTGGTGGACACCACACAGGCTGGAAGCAGAGGGCCACTCGCATCTATAGGACACACCCCGTCTCCGCACACACCCCGTCTGCCAGGGTCTGCCCCTTCTGCTTCACTGCCCAGGCAGGAGGCTGACAAGGGCTGGTGGGGCCCTGGTCGGCCTGGGGACTGTGTTCAGAGGCCTGGACCCAGGGCTCCTGCAGAGCCCTGCCTCGCTCGGCATGACCACAGGGCCGCCCCCGGCAGACTCACTGAGGGGAATCACCTTAGGCCTCAGAGGAGCCCAGCACCTGCCAGGACTTGCCAGGCAGGAACTCCCCTGACCATGCCAGGGGCCACCCCAAGGAGCTGCAGCTCCTACCAAGATTACAGAAGGCCCAGGACAATGAATCTTTTCAAACAAGTCAGAACATGTCTTTCCTCTGCTGAAACCTTCTACCCCTGCCTCTCAATTAGTCCAAGTAAAAGCAAAGAGCCTTACCGGGCGAGGCTTACGGTGCCTGGCCTAGTCTGGAGCCCTCTCTGTCACCCTCCCCTCCCGCGCCCTCCACTCACTCAAGCTTCTCAGACTTGGTCCTTGTTGTCACAGACAAGCCAAACATGCCATGGCCACAGGGCCTTTGCACAGATATCAGTGGGCCCAGAATGCTCCTTTTCTGGATACCCCCAGACGCCTCTATTTGGTACGCTCTATTGCAAGGGCCTTCCTTGACCACAAACAGGACCCCCCCACCCCCACCCCCACCCCAGCTCTCTTCCTGACCCCACCCTGCATTCTGCTCACGGGGACACTCCGCATCCTGACATAGCATGTGTGTGCCGACTGTGTGTCTTACTCTGGGAGAAGGCCAGGTTGGCTCGGCAGCAACTTCCGTTCACTGCTGTACCCCAGCATCAAAGACAGCCCCCCACCCCACACTAGCCTCCCACTCTGTATCTGCTGAACAAAGAATATGAATCCATTAGATATGGAGGAGAGCCGGAAGTGGGTTCCCTGGGAATAAACGCTTTCTCCACAGTTGTAATGCCACATGGGCCTCCTCACCCTTCTGGTGTCACAACTCCTCTGGGAAGAATGGGGGAGCCCCCCCAAAGATGTGTTCACGTCAAACCTCCAGAACCTGTGACTGGGGCCTTATTTGGAAAAAGGATCTTTGGGGATGTAAGTAAGCATAGGATCTCGAGAGGAGCTCATCCTGGACTGTCCGGGCAGGCTCTGAATCTGATGACAAGGGTCTTTCTAAGAGGAGGGGGGGAGACACCCAGACAGGAGGCTGAGTGTGGACAGAGGGGGACAGAGGACATGGCCATAAGCCCAGGAGCAGCTGGAGCCCCGGGAGCCAGGGCTCCAGGCGAAGGACCCTCCCTGGGGGGAGGGGGGCCTCCCCAGGGAGGGTGGCCCTGGATTTTGGACTCTGGCCTCCAGGACTGTGACAAGGGAGGTCTCTGTCGTCCGAAGCCCCCGACGTGTGGCAGTACGCCCCTGCTGCCCCGGGAAGCCGGTCCGGACACAGCCGGAAACGCGATCCCACCTCCATCACTCACTTGCTGGGCCCAGAAACTGCTCCCTTAGGCACAGAATGGGCACTAGGATAGCCACCGATGGGCCCAGCGAGGACAAGCCCGATCACGAGCACGTGTGGCCGCGAGAGGTGGGGCCGTTGTGGCGGGGAGGACACAGCCGGCTCCTACCGATAAGGCCTGCTCGCGCTCGCCAAGCCTTCAAAAGAGGCGGTCACATTACACACGTAATTATGGCTGGAATCGTTTAAGGGACGCTAAGCTCATAATCAGTGTTTAAACCTCTAGGGAAATTGCTTTGCTGGGAGGCGTGTGTTTGCTACGTTCGTTCCACAGATTTGCAGCGCGCGAGGGGGCGCCGAGGAGTGGAGGGAGTAGGGGCTCCGTGAGGGTCCTGCCTAGCACCTGCTGTCCAGGGCGGCGGTGAGGCAGGGCTGGAAGAGATGCGGAAGGCAGAGGGGCGCGGGGCTGCCTGGCACCTTGAGCTTGCGGGTGACGCTTCTGACGCAAGTGCCCGGGCCCAGGGCAGAGTCTCGCTCCCCCTCAGCATCCCGGGGCCGCCCACAGCCCCACCGGCGGGAAGACGGGGGGGGGGGGTCCCCAACCATGCTAGGGTGGTGGAGCTGACACACACCTTCCCCACCCACCGGGATGTCCTGGGTGGGTCTGAGTGCACGTGTGTCTACGTACATGTGAATGCGCGGACAGCGTGCGTGTGTGAGAACATCAGTGTGTGTGTGTATGCGCGTACGTGGGATGTGTGTGCACAGTGTGAGTATGCACACTCAGAACGGTGGCACACCCAGGACAGTGGCTGCACAGGGGTGCCAGAGGCTGGCCACTCTCCCAAGTACTGGGCAGGGACAGAGGGACAGGAGAGCGACGGGACCAAGGGTCCACTCTGACTGGCAGCAACCTCACCTGACTCCGCAGCAGTTTTCAAACAAACTCCTTTCCAGAAGATGTCACGTTACAGGCTTGTATTACTTAAAAGACGTAACTCATTTGCCTGTGACCTGTGCATGGATCCTGTCATGTTTTAATTTTAATGGGAAGATTTTAAAAGCGAGATGCTGGGTGTGTACATGTTGAAGAGAGACCATCATTCAGGAGCCGCCACGGTTCACCAGGTGGGAACCAGCTCACTCCCCACACCCTGGCTGCAGCGCACTGGCACCAGGATGGAGCTCACGCCCCCAGCCGCACCCTCCCCACCGCCCGCTGTGGCCTCCTGAGCGCCGTCAGTTCTGAGGAGGTGAGACGCTGCCCCGGGCCGGCACCCCAACTCTACACCACCAGAAGGCGCCTGGGCCTCACTGGCCGGGGATGGGGCCGGGACTCAGAGACGAGCCCTCCAAGGCCAGGGCAGCCCCTAAGGGGGGGGGGGGGCGCGTCACCGCCGGTGGGAGTGGATGGGGCTGGAGACGGGGTGACACCAGAGTCCACGCGCGCGGGCTCCTGTGACTACAAAAACAACAGTGGTCGCTGCGTGCCGCACGCGAGTGTGGGTTCACACCGCCATCCCTCACAGGACGTGGAAGGCTCCCTGTGCACCTGTGTCCAGCCTCGTGACTGTGGGCGAATCGCCCCGTCCCCGAACCTCACTGTTCTCTTCCGTAAACGGCAATAGTTAGCAGGGACAGAGATGATGCTTTGAGAGGGGGCCACTCCCGCCTCTGATGAAGGCTCCGTAAGCCGCAGGGCCTCCCGGTAGAAGCCCAGACACGAGGCAGTGATTTCCGGTGATGTTTGAACAAACACCACAGTACACAGATCCGTGTGCCGTGGGGGTCCCGCGGGCGCTCCGGGCGCCGCCCACCCCTCTGCCCTCCCGCCCCGTGCGGTCTACCCTCGCTGGCTCTCCCATGGCTGTTGGAGAAGCAGCGGCCTGTTCCCACTCCAGAGTCATAGGACCCCCACGGGACCCTGGGGCCGATCGCTGAGGGACTGTAAAAACTGGCAGTTTGGTCCAAGCAGCAAATGTAAACAATATACTGAAAATTAGCTGATGTCTCCATTTCCTCTGATTCAGGAGCATTACCACTGATGTCCTAAGAGATGAGCAAGCACCTTTACGTCTCTCTCCTTTCCTACTTCAGTGAGTCCATGGACCCCTGCCCTGCCCAGGCCGGTCAGGCATGGCGGGTCCTGCCCTTGGCTCCCATCTGGGAGGCAGAAGCAAGAAATCAGAATCCCATTGATACCTGTGTCAGTTACGGATAGTCACCATACAGCAGGGAGGGCTTCCTGGAGGAGGCGGCATGGCATGAGAAGAGTCTATGAGTCCACGGAGACCCCCAGTCTCCCCATACCCGGGGCCCACAGCACCCTAGGACACCCCCCGACCTCGGGCAGCCCTGCCTGGCCCCTGCTGCCTGCAGAGTTCTGATGTGGTTCTGCTGCTGTGAACTCTGTGGAGACAGGACCTTCTTGGCCTCCCTGTCTCCCCATCTTCCCACCACCTTTCTGCTGCGGCTGCTCCCCAGGTCCACACTTCCCCAGGGCTCGGTATGTCCCTGTGAGGGGCATTTTCTGCCAGACGCTGGCCTCAGGGCCCACTGCCCTGGAGAGCTGCCAATGGATCTCCGCATCTGAGAAGGGCCTACCTCTCTCCCACTCCAGCCCTGGTCACTGGGCAGGGGTCTCTACCTCCCAGGAAAACCAGCAGAGAGACTGGTAGGTGGCCCAGCTCTGACAGGATCAGGCCCTAGTCTGAGAAGTCAGGTACGGTTGGAATTGGGGTCATGAGGCCCTGAGCTGGGTCCTGGGGCCACAGTGGACCAGCGGCACCTGCCCTTGAGGGGCTCTGGGGTGGTGACAAGGAGGAGGGGACCCCCGAGGGGACCCTGCACATGGCCACTGCCCCAGGGGGAGGCCTGCCATGGGCAAGAGTCCCAGGGCCGGGCTGGGAGTCCCTGGAAATTAGCACAGGCTGAAGGCTTCTGGCATCATCACCTCTGCCATCTGGGCAGAGGAAGGTGATCTCCCGGAGCCTCAGTTTCCTGGTCTGTAAACTGGGAAAACAATGCCACCCGTGCAGGGTCCTCCGAAGAAGGACATCCAGACACATACGGTGGAGGGTGGGGCTGGGGGTGCGTGTGATTCCCCCCTCGGCCTGTAACACGGGGAGAATGCACAGCTTCCCCAAGGGCAAGGGGGCCGTGAGGCTGGGGCCAGGCTCCCCCACTACCACCGTCGAGGAGGTCGGCCGTCCGGAGGCTTAGGCAGGGGATGGACATGAGGCAGGGCCCAGCCCAGAGGCGGCCGAGGGTCTGCCCCACACTGTTTGTGGGCACATCACCCCCCAGCGGAATCCCACTGTGAAGCAGCAGCCCCGAGACCACCCGGGCCGTGTGCCAGGCTCCCAGACGCCCTGCAAATACCACCTGGTCAGCCTGGTGGGTGATGTTCATCCAGAAGGAACACAGGGGCACAACTGTCCCCCTACAACACTGGGGGACAGCCAGGAAGCCTCAGTGAGCCCCCTTGTCACCAAAGGATGCTCTGCAGGGCCCCCAAAAGCTTAGGAAGTTCTGGGGACCTGTGACTTCCCCGGACAGGGAGGACAGACAGCAGATGTCCTGCCCAGTGCCCACGGTCCTTGCTGAGCCATCCCTGCCTGATAACAGACAGATGGGGTGGCCAGCAGGGCCCGTCAGAGTTCTCCCCCAGACACAGGCCACAGGAAGACCACACAGGCCGCTCCCCCTGGAGCCCAGAGGGAAAGCCTGGTGGCTCTCAGGTCCATCTTGCCTCGAGTGACCCCAAGCCTGCTGGTACCCGAGGAGGGTCCACAAAACAGGGGGGGGACACCTCCAGGGTTGAGGAGGGCCTGATGCCCTGGTGCCTCCCATGTTGCCATGATGACCCTCCATTCATCCCACAGCTATCCCGACAGGTCCCGTGTGTCCCCAGGCCCTGGCACACCCACCCTGCCCAGCCTTGCCCACTCATGAGACTACAGCCCTGTCACCGACAGCCCCGGGGAGACACTGTCCAGAGCTGGGGCTGCAGAGCAGGGCAGGGCCCCGAAGCAGCCGCTGACGCAGGCAGCTCCTCCCAGCCTGCCTCCCCACTCCCTCTGGGCTCGCTGCCCGCCCTGGGCACTGCCTGGCCCTTCGCCACCCTGAGGTCAGGTGCACACTTGGCTCCCTCTGTGGAGAGGGGTGGGAGCCGCGGTCCCACTCCTCTGGTGGCATGGCACAGCCCAGCTCTGGAGAAGGTCCCATGGTTGGGTTATGGGAACCTGATCCTCATGCTCTAGTCTAGAAAAGCCAGGAAACACAGACGAGGAAAAAGCACACGGCCGTGTGTATTTTATAAATACACACGTGTGGTTGTCGCATGAGCAGAGGGGACTTGTGTTACCTTCCGCTGTCGTAACTCACACACTCTTCCTGCACTTTTGCTGCTTTCAAAAGCTCTCAGAACATAAGGCGCCAGGGCTGATGAACAAAGCAGCGGGTGAACTTGACTGTGGACACCGCCTGGTGTCCCTGTTGGACCACACTCAGCAATTTAAACCTGCTTTCTCTGGTTTCTGCCTCCGTGAAGGTGGGAGGAAGTGTCGTGCAGGGGAGGTGGCCTTGCAGACAGGGATTCACCTGGCCCCATGGGGTGGAGCAGGCGACCCCACGACCCCTCGAGGGTGCTGCTGGGGCTGCACCCCATGCCCTCCCCTCCATCCCGCATCCCAAGGAGAAGGGGTCAGTGCTTACCAAGCACACGGCACCCCTGCTCAGAGCCCTCCACCCTGCCCCGTGGAGCCCTGCATACAGAAGGAGTGGGCAGGCCTGGGGCTGCAGGGAGGGCTATGGGATGGTTGTGCCTGGAGACCCAGAACTGCAGGCCAGTGCCCTTCCCCTGGCTGGGATGAGGGCACAGACCCTGCCTGGGAAGCAGGGCTGCACTGAGTGGAAGGCCAGCGGCCCACAAGAGGTCCGCTGCAGGGGCAGGAGTTTGAGGGAAAGAACCCAGGATGTGAGAGGCCAGACGTGAGCCCTGAGGTCCCCCTCCAAATCCCAGGGCATCCTCCTGAGGCCAGCTGCCTTCCAACCCTTGGTGGCCCCTCATTTTCACTTGATCTAGGGCAAGGATGTTCCCCCAACCAAGCACCCTAAGTCATACCCTCCAGCCTGAGGGACGTGGCGTGGGGGCTGGCAGGATGGGTGAGAAGACATGAGACTCGAGGCTGGGCTCTGGGGATGGGCCCAGGGGTCCTGCAGGGGCCCCCAAACTGGAGTCAGACAGATTAGAGGGTCTCTGAGCTCCTGCTTCCAACCTGTGAAGCAGGGACACCAATGAAATGTTGCTATGGGACTCAGTGAGGCCACAGGGGCAAATTTTCCCATGGGTTTCATCAAAGGCACATGGTGACTTGGTATGACAGGGAGGGATGTCATGGCAGAGAGGGAGGGGACAGTGACCCAAGGAGCAAACAAGGACCAGAGGCACAAGAGTGCAGAGAGCACCTGGAAAGCTGACACTAGGAGGGTACAAGGGGGCAGTGGCGGAGCAGTTGCCCAGGGTCCAAGAGACCAGGAGAGTAGGGAGCCCTGGGGACTTCCAAGCAGGGGACCATCACCCAGCTATTTGGTATCAGCCTGTCTGAGGGGACGTCAAGAGGACAGGGTAGGGACTGAGGACAATGCAAGTAAACTCCTCCACTCACTGAGGAAGAAACGGGTAACTGAGCAAACCTACATCCAGTAAAAACATTGAAGCCAAAAAACCTTCCCATGAAAACGCTAGGCCCAGACAGCTTCACTGGTGAATTCAAACTAACATCTAACTAGTATCTAATTCAAACTAATATCTAAGGCAGAAAGAATACCCGCTCTACCAAACTCTTCCGGAAGACTGAAGAAGTGAAAGGGCCCCCCCAACTCATCCTAGGTCTCAGCTTTGCCCTGATACCCAATTCTGAAAAGGAAATTATGAGAATAGAAAACTATTGCCCAGCATTCCTCACAATCAGATGCAAAATACTTAATAAAATTTTAGCAAATCAAAACCAACAATACATAAAAAGGATAATACCTAATGGCCAAGTAAAGTTCATCCCAGGAAGGTAAGATTCACTTAACATCTGAAAATCAATCAATGTAACTTATCACATTAATAGACTAAAAAAATAAATAAATAAATACTATATGATCATCCCAAAAGATACAGAAGCAGCATTTGAGAAAATCCATCTTTTCTTGGTAAAAAAACTCTCAGCAAGCTGGGGATAAAAGAGAACTTACTGGACCTGGTAAATGGCGCCTATGAAAATCCTGCAGCCAACAACAGACACTAAATGCTTTCCCTGTGAGACCAGGAATACGGCAAAAATATCCTGTGTCAAATCTATTCAACATTGTACTAGAGGTCTTTGCCACGGCAAAAATGCAAGAAAGAGAAGTAAACAACATCCGACTGAAAAGGAAATGTAAAATTGGCTTTTTTTCCACATCATCATCTACAGGAAACGTGATGAATCTTCATAAAAACTATAATGAATAAAGTGAGTTTGGTAAAGTTGTAGGAAATAAGATCAATATATAAAACTCAATTGCACCTCCCATATTAGCAATGAACAATTGGAAACTGAAATCATAAAACAATATAATATCATCAAAAATATAAAATACTTAGGGATAAATCTGATTTGACAAAAGATGTGCAAGACTTTTACAATAAAAACTATGAAAGTTTGCTGAGAGAATTAAGAGCCTAAGTAAATGGAGAGATATACTATGTTCATGAACTGGAAGACTTGATCTTACTAAGGGGTTAATTCTTCCCAAGTTGATCTACAGATTCAACAAAATTCCAGTCAAAATCCTAGCAGGCATTGTTTTTTGTTTTTGTTTCATATAAATTGACAACTGGTCCTAAAATCCATAGAGGACCCGGAATAACCAAAACAACTTTGAAAAAGAAGGAAGTTGTAGATTTACACTACCTGACGTTAAGCTACATTTTAGGGGCACCTGGTTGGCTCAGTCGGTTAAGGGTCCGGCTTCAGCGCAGGTCATGACCTCGCGGTCCATGAGTTTGAGCCCTGCATTGGGCTCTGTGCTGACCGCTCCGAGCTTGGACCCTGCTTCAGATTCTGTGTCTCCCTCTCTCTCTGCCCCTCCCCCACTCACGCTCTGTCTCTCTCCCTCTCTCTCTTTTTCAAGATAAAACATTAAACAACAACAAAAAATTTTTTTGAAGGCCAGCTGCCCATACGTCACAGTGTGATATTGGTATTAATATAGACAGACCAATGAAACAGACTAGTGAGTCCAGAAACAAACCCACACATATACACTTGACTGATTTTTGATGAAGGTGCAAAGGCAATTCAGTAGGGAAGGGATGGTCTTTTTCAACAAATGGTGCTGGAGTAATTGGTTTTCCTTACGCAAAACACAGTAAAATTTTGATCCATACCTCACACCATATACTAAGTTAATCCTAAATTGATCATAGACCTAAATATAAAAACCAAAAATATAAAACTTCTAGAACAGAAGAAAAACCTCTGTGACTTTGGGTTATAAAAATAATCCTTAGATCTGATACCAAAGCTCCAATCCAGGGAAGAAAGAAAGTTGATAAATAGGACTTCACTGAAATAAGAACTTCTACTCTTCAAAAGATACTCAGAATGAGAAGATAAGCCACAGGCTGGGAGAAAATATTTGCAAACTATATTTCTGATAAAGGGCTCCTGAGTGAATGAAGAACTCTCAAAACTCAGTAAGGAAACCACCCAGTTGAAAGAAACAGCAAAAGATTTGAATACAGTAGAGGCTTCCCCCAGTTAGATAGGCTGATGGCACTCGAGTGGGTAAGATGCTGAACGTCAGCAGCCCTTAAGGAAATGCAGGTTGAAACCACCATCACGATACCACTTCAGGCCATCAGAACAGCTCAAGTTACAAAGCCTGACCACACCACGGTTTGGGGATGTGTGGAGGAGCTGCACCCTCACTCAGCACGGCCTACTCTATGCCGGTTACCTTTCACTAAAGCTGGTGAAACCGGTTAGAAATACCAGACTGGGCGTCCGCACTGTGCTCACGTGTTACTGCCTCTAATGCTGTGCCTTCCTCTTGGACCAACATTACTGCTCCCCTTGTCTGACTAACCTCGCTGGGCTTTGCCATGCCTGCCCTCCCCTTCTGCTTCCCCCCGCATCCCCTCTGTCTTTCTGGCACCTTGGCCTTTGTTGGACCTGCTGCCTGGGACACAGCTCCTCCCTCCCCACCTTCCATTCAGGTCTCAGAGGATGTCACCACCCCAGGAGGCCCACCCTGATTGCTCTGACTGCTGGAGCTGCCCCAGAGCCCACCCATCACTCTCCACCTTATGCATGGATTTTATCTTCTTCCTGGCACTGGCCGATGGACAGTGGACAGTGTGGGGAGGGCAAGGAAAAGAGGAGAATGGATGGGACCCAGGGGCGCAGCTGACGGTGGTGAAGGCGGCGGGGGCGGCAGGGTGGGAGAACGTGAGATGTCTGGGGTGCAGGGAGGCAGCCAGGCTGCAGGGAGAAGCTGTCTGGAATGAGAGGACCTTTGCGGGCATGCTGGGTCAGCAGGGGGTGGAGGCCAGGACGGAGCTGTCCCGGGTGCTGATGCAGCGGTCACCATGCAGTCACTGCCTGGAGCACAGCCAGGCTGGATGCGCTCTCTCCAGCTCCACACCCTGCTGTGAGTTTGTAAGACAGCCTGTGACGGCAGTGAGGCCCCGCAACGAGAAGGGCATGCCCCTCCCAGGACCCCGAGGACCCAAGTGCCTCCTGTGTGCAGGCACTCCACCGCCCTCCAGGGGTTCTAGCGGCTTGGGCCTTAGTCACTGTGCATGCTGCAGGTTGCATGGCGGTGCCGGTGAGGGGCTCAGGGGACTCAGGGAGAACCCAGCCCTGACCTGCCCTCTGACCTCATGCCAGTGCTCGGCTCCTGTCCCACCCCGTGTCAGCAGAGCAGCCCCGTGGTGTAACAATTGACTTGATGACAGTCATTACGCCTAATCTGTTTTTTGAGAGTCTAATTAATTCCAAGTCCTTCTCTATTTTTAAACCACTCAATCATTCCTGTTTTTCCTTCCAGGGACAGGACGTGGTGGGAGGCCTCCATGTTCTTTGCACAGTGGTGGGGACACCGGCCGCAGGGACGGATGGCAGTAGCAGCAAGGCCTGCACCCAGTGTCCAGCCCTAGAATGGCTCTGGCAGAACCAGCAGTGATGTGTGTGTCCCGATGGGGACGAAACAAGGCCTCATGGGGCAGGACCTACTGCCCAGGGTCCCACAGCTGCCAGAGAGAGGTTAGGGTCAGGCCCAGGCTCACCCTGCCACCCCGTTCCAGAGCTGGTGTTCTGCTGAGCCCCGCAGAGAGCCCAGCAATGGAGCGGGTGGGGCCCAGCCAGGAAACATCTCCTCCAAGTCTCCGCTCACTGAGAGGCCAGTCAGCCCAGGCAGTGCACAGTCCTTACTGCCCCCATGTCTTGACTGGCATCCCCTTACCTTTGAAGGTGCTGGCTCAGGACTGGTTCCCGAGAGCACCCCCAACCACCCCGACTACCTGCACCAGAATCCGAGGCTGTTGATATTACACGGGAAAGGGAAGCACGCCCTTCCAAGTCATGGAGGCCGGAAGATAGCAGTAGACCTTGGACACTGATGAGGCCCCACCCAGGGCAAGGGGCTGACGCCAGGCCTGGAACGGCCGACCTGACTCCGTCTGCTGGAGTGAAAACTGATTCGGTGATGTGTGCACAAAGCACATCAGAAGAGCCAGTCCCACACCTCTGGGGAAGGTTTCCACATGATGGAGGACTCACCACTCACCACATACTCTGGGGGAGGTTTACCCTGTGCAGCCCCTGGGCTGGGCACTGGGGCAGGACCGAGGTCTGCAGGCATCTCAAACAGTTCCCACTGTATGGGGAAGAGGGTCAGTGGGGCCCTCGGGAGAAGCTGGAGCCGGCCTTCTCTCTGCAGCCACAGGCATCCCCAGGGCCCTGATGCCTCTGAGCCTGCGTCCCGACCCTGGCAAAGGGCAGAGGAGCTCAGGTGGAACCACGACAGGGACACAGCACAGAGGAAGGCAAGGCGTTCACTGGAAAAGGAGCCAGGCAGGCAAGACTCAGGTTCAGTGAGGAGGTGATGCTGGAGGCCGGCCTCCTCCAGAGTCTGTCAGCACGGGACAGAGTCCCACCGCGGTGCCCGAGATAACCCTGCCCGGTGGTCACACCACCAGTGAAGAGTGGGAATCAGACCCAGAAACAGTGAAATCCAGTGACGTGATGGGGAGGTAAAGTCAAGACTGGAAACAGGAACAGTCAGTAACAATCCTGAACCAAGGCGGTGAGTAACAGTGGGTGAGTCACAGCGTCAGATAACAACAGCGAGTAACGAAGACACGTAACAATGACAAGTAAGACGTGGACTCACATGAAGGAACAACGTTCCGTGGCCTCTCAGCTCCTCCTCCAGATGCCATCTGAGCTGGAGACTATTGTTAGCCCATTTTGCAGATGACAAAACCAAGGCTTGAGGAGGTCAAGGTCAAGCATCCAGCCCACAGGTTTCCCCCCCCCCCCCGACCCCCCCACCCCCGGAATTTGCAGGTGCAGAGGAACACATCCTCCAATACTGCCACCCAAACAGGGGAGGAGGTGCCACAGGCGAGGTGTGCCAGCAGCTCCCCTCTGCAAGAAGGAGCACATGGTCCAAGCACATGTCACCTGTTTAGAGCAGGAGCTCAGAAGCCCGTGCAAAGGACAGCCTTCCAGATTCTTATCTTTCTATCCAAAATGACAGCCAGGGAGGCCCACTAAGTGCATGATGGAGAGGCGGGGGGCACCACCAGCCAGACTCAAATGTGGCCAAAGAACTGAATGACGCAGAGCGACCCTGCAGGGCGGGGCCGGTGACGATGGTTGCTGAGGTCCCCCTGAGCCAGAGACTGGAGTAGCCGTGCCTGTGTGTCAGGATGGCCCCGGGCCCTGACAGTCACGCTCCCTCTGATGGTTAGAGACGGTCTCAGGAGACACAACAACGGGACTTCTAAGACTGGGGTGCAGAGTTGATGGTGAAAGAGGGGATGGCCACAGGACACTAGCAGGAGACGAGGACAGTGCTCCCTGACCTTGCAGGTGAGGGGGGTAGCAGATGCACAATCAGCCAGAGGACAAACTAACAACAAACGTGAGAACCAAAAGTTGTCTCTAGAATTTTTATAAATTTAATTACGCAAAACAAAATGGACGTCATCAACAAATAAAGTCAAAGGGCGAGTAGCACGTTGGGTAAATCTATCCACAGCAGACACACCAGAAGGAATGTTTTCAAGTCAGTAAAAAAGACACGAAAACCCAATTGGAAAATAAGCGAGACACGTGAACGGCCACTTTGTGCACAGACAGAGGAACCACGAAACGGGTAGAAGTACGCGGGGTACCGACCACCAGAGAAAAGCCACCTCCAACAGCACAGAGGGTCCCACTTCTGCTCCTCAAGGTGAGGAAACTGGGGCTGCGGCTGTGTGGGCGGGGGCAGCCCCCCACCCAGGCAGTACATGGCTGGCTTCTGGGAGGTGAGCTGACGTAAGTGATGGTAAGACCTTTATACCTTTGCTGTGCTGACTCTACTAACAGTCGATTCTCAAGAAATAACCCAACTGGGGTGCCTGGGGGGCTCAGTCGGTTAAGCGTCTGACTCCTGATTTTGGCTCAGGTCATGATCTCACGGTTTGTGAGTTTGAGCCCTGCGTCAGGCTCTGTGCTGACAGTGTGGAGCCCACTTGGGATTCTCGCTCTCTCTCTCTCTCTCTCTCTCTCTCTCTCAAAATAAATAAACATTAAAAAAACAATCCAAGAGGCAGATGTAGAGCTGTAAGGGAGCATGACCACAAAGCTAATTTAACATAGAAAAAATATATGGAAGTGGGAAAACATAGAAGAAATTAGGTATGTTCTTAGGATACAGAAATCCTAATTCAACAGAAATCGTGTTTTTCAAGAGCTTTACAGAGCAATGATCACAAGATAAGATTTAGTGAGAAAAATAAAACTGCCCATGGGATTTGGGATGATTTTTATTTCCTTCTGTTTCCAAAGTTTCTACAATGAACGGGGCCATGTTTATAATAAGAAAAAAGAGAGCCCGTGTTATTTTTTAAACAAGGCAGCAGGATGGACACACTCTAGTCTAATGTCCACAGAAAGGACAAAAACAGACTTGAAGCAGGATGAGCTTCCATGTTGTAGACAAGTGACTTATTCAGGCTTCCACAGCATGGAAGGTTCTGGAACAGTGAGGTGAGTCTAGACAGGGAACAAGCTTTTAAAAAATGTTAACTTTTCCTTTAAAAAGCTCCTAACTTTTCCTGAAAAGGTAGGAGAGAAGAAGCCAGGAAAAAGAGAAAAGCTGAAGGACCCATGATTCTGGAACATTCTGCCCAGGATTCTGCTGAGGGCCATGTCCCACCATCCTGGCAACAGTGCTGGTGGAACGGGCCATGGTGCGGCGGGCTGAATGTAGGGCCTGGGGGGCTGCCGCGGGGGCTTCTCCAGCTGAGACCCCAGTGCCCTGCCTTCCACCTGTCTTCTGCTTAAGCAGGAAAATCCGCTCCAGGTGTCCTCGGGGCAGGCGGACCCTCCGTCACAACTCCGTGCGCCTGGGCCAACCCTGTGTGGCTCGAAGAGGTGTGAGGCTGCACCTGTGTGACTCCCCCTCAGGACTGGGAGCTCAAGAGCACAGTGCCACGCCTGCCGCTCACTCCTCCAGCCACCGGTCACCTGCAGGTCAGGACAGGCAGGAGGCTGCAGGCCACCCACATCTTCCAGGCACTCGGAGCTGAGGCAAACTCCAGCCTGTCCATCTGCAGAATGGGAGGGGTAGTCACCTGCCCCTGCATGCAAGGCCCACAGTCTCCATCGTGAAGCCTCATGAATTTTGGTGCACTTCCTGCCTGTGTGAGGCTGGTCCTTTGTGTCTGTTCATTTTAATTGTACCCTGCTCTGTCACCTCTGTATTAGTGTTCGAGCACGCCCATGAGGTCAGCTTGTGACATGAGCGAAAGGCGCTCCTGATGTGTGCACTGCAGGTGGATTCCCGCTACAGGGGCTTGGGGAGGGGGAAGGGGGGGGGCATCGCTGTCCAAGGTCCTGTCCCACACCCATGTCTGTCCTGATCATCCCACCACCTGCCACATTCTTCCCTCCTCAGACCCTCTGCGGCTTCCCTGCAAGATGGGACTGTCTCTCAAGGCCACCGTGGGGCTTCTCTTCCCTTTCCTCAGCTCAGCCTCAGCGTTTGTGCTATGGTGAGTGAGGCCTTGGGAAGCTGTCTGTGAGGCAAACAAGCCGTGTCCACTGTGGGACACGTCAGGAAACCAGGAGACAGAGCGGGTGTCCGCTGGCTGGACCCAGAAAGGGGGGCAGGTCAAAAGCTGAAAAATTCACGTATCCTGTCAAAGAATTCCTGATGATTTCCTATCATCCTTGCAAAAAAGTTATCCGCTTACCAATCAGCTCTGTGCCGCAGGGTCAGAGGCCCTGATGAAGAAAGCCACCCAATGGGTTGTGACAATAACTCATTCCCTCTGGACACGGCTGAGGAAGCTGGACTTGCACCTCAAAAACAGATGTTTGCACCGTCTGTAACAGCAGGGTCTGGTGCAGCCACACGGGGGGCCACGCGGCTGGAAGGGAAAGTGGGCACATCTCCAGAAATAAATGCAAATGACCATCTCTATGCGTCTCACGTTGAATGAAATAAAATAACCTGCTGTGAGTAACACCGGGGGCACAGTCTCAAAGAAAGGGACGGTCTCGGTCTCGAGGGGGTTGGGAGCAGTCCACGCTGTGTGTGCCCCCTAAGGACAAACGCACTGTT
Organism: Herpailurus yagouaroundi; assembly: GCF_014898765.1. Lineage (NCBI taxonomy): Eukaryota > Metazoa > Chordata > Mammalia > Carnivora > Felidae > Herpailurus > Herpailurus yagouaroundi. The sequence goes on along the minus strand of NW_024412376.1, from coordinate 167,598,865 downwards.
GGTAAAAGTCTCAGGTGATAATGAGCGCTGGTGAGGATGTCCAGAAGGTGGGGCCTCACGCACGACCCAGCGGGCACAGAACTGCAGACCCTCTGGAAACCAGTCGACAGCACCTCAAAGAGCTGACCACAGAGTTAGCATATGGTGCAGCGATCCTACTCCTGCATACACACCCAAGAAAAATGAAAACCTCTGACTGTACAAAACCGTGTTCACGAATCTGCAGAGCAGGACTATCCACGGCAGCAAAAAGGATCAACAACGCACATGCGCATCGACGGCGACCAACAAAACGGCAGAATACTACTCAGACACAAAAAGGAAGGCGGCACTGGCATTTGCTACGACGCTGATGAGCGAAAGGAGACACACTCAGCAAAAGGAGACAGGCTCACGTATTGTGTGATTCTGGTTCTCTGAACTGTCCAGAAGGGGCAGATCCATGGAGACACAAAGTAAATCGGTGGCTGCTTGGGGCCGGGGGAGGGGTGAGGAGTGACTGCAGACCCCACACGGAAAAGCCCACCACCACTGGGCAGACACAGCCAAAGCAGGCAGGGCCCCGGTGGGAGGACCAAGGGTGGTGACAACACAACGGCCATGTGTGAACCCAGCACCTCTCTTCTGATGCTGAGGACGCAGCAGGCACATGGGGGGTGCTGGGGCAGTGCTCACTGAATCTGCTTTGTTCCAGATAAGTCCAGGGTGTGGGGAGCAAGGGAAGGGACAGCGGCCTGGAGTCGAAAGAGGTGTGCAGGTGTCAGGGTCCCGCAGACCCCCACCGGGCCTGCCTTTCCTGGTCCCCTGGCTCTACGGGGGAGCCCTGGAGGCACGGCCTGAGAATATGCCCAGGGAGTCCCCAGGACCCCACCACAGCCCCAGGGGCTCCACTTCCAAGGCCAGGATAGTGAGCAAAGGGAGATGGAAAGCATACTCAGAGGCGGCCACGGCCCAGTTCTCCCCAGCGCGGCTCACCCAGGGCCAGGAGGGGCCACGACGACGCAAGGGGGTGGGCTGAGGCAGTCAGGCCCAGGAGGGCCTCGTATCATCTGCTTAACTGCCTGCCGTGTTGGTGTCCGACACCGGCCACCTCCCACTGCCCCTGGCACGCCTGAGAAGCTGAGGGAAGCGGGTCAGCACTTAGGGAATGAGCCCTGAGGCAGACAGAGGAACCCGGCTGTGGCCAGAGATGGCTCTTACCTGGAGCCCGACAGGCGCTGAGGCTCCTGCTCGGCCTCCTCTCCCTGCTGACTTTCCAGCCTGGCCGTCGAGGGCTGCCCTGCCTCCTGCGGTCCAGCCTCAGGCTCCCTTTTCGGACTGGCGGCGGCGCCCGCTCCAGGTGACCTGTCTGCTGCATCGAGCTGAGGACCTGGGGTGTGTGTCAGGCACTTGTTGGAAGTAGGGGCGTCCTCTGGGGGCAGGGGGCACGGGGCGTCCGTGGGCAACGCCTCTGGCGCAGGTCGGGCCTCCTCCTGTCTCTCGGCAGGGCCCTTGGCGCCGGCCTTGGCGGAGCCCATGTAGGAGGCGCTGATGATGCTTCCCGGGCCGCACTTGTCCCGCAGACTCTGGGCAGCGGCGTCCTCCCTGCCGCCCCCACAGCCCCCGCAGCACACGCAGGAGTTCAGGAGACAGCTGGTGGCCGCAGCACTGAGTTTGTGGGAGCCACCGTCCATCCCCTCGGCCGCAGGCTCCGACGGGGAGATGCCCTCTCCAGAGGCTTCCGGGGCGGTGCCGGCCACGCCCACGGCCGCGGTCGATTTGGGATTGAAGATGACGGTGGCCGAGAGCTTCATGCCCCCTGTCCGGTGGGCGATCATCTCCGCCGTCCCCGCGGCGTCCACCCCCGCCTCCCAGCCCTCCAGGTGTGGCTGGGAGTCCAGGCAGCTGCAGGAGTTGGGGCCCAGCGCCCACAGCTTGTCGTCCTGGACGTTGTTGTTAGTGCTCAGGTCCCCCTCCTCTGCCTCGGCGGGCCTGCTGGCCCCTGCCTCCCCACGCCCCCTGCCCTGTCCTCTCTCCTGGGGGCCAGCACTGGCGCTGCCCGCCCACCCAGCCGGGCTTCCCGGGGCCTCTGCAGCCCCTTCCACGTCATCCATGAAGAACACCCTTCCTTCCTCCTCGTCACCGCGCGGCCGCAGCCCTGCGCTGCCTGGGGAGGCCTCCCCGCGGGGGCTGCCCTCCGCCCCCGGCCTGTGCGCGGGGGACTGGCAGGCGCTGGGCGGGGAGAGGAGGGAGGACATCTCGTCCCCGGCCCTGTGGACCATGCGGTTGAGTTGCTCTAGCTCCTGGTCGTCATACTGCATGGAGCAGGCCAGCTCCCCCTCCTGGCTTTTGGCCTTGGCTGAGAGCATTTCCTCGGCGGGGAGGGGTGAGGGAAAGGCGGGCGCCAGGGCTGGGGGCGCCTGGGCGTCTGCCCGGATGGGAAACTCCACGTCTTGGGAAATGCAGAGATTCCTTTCCAGCGTGTGAAGCTCCTCCTCGGTCAGGGTCTGCAGCAAATCCCTAAAGGGTCAAGATAAGAACCAGGGGTGAGACTCCCAGAGGCCACACCAGCCCCGTGGCCAGGAGTGGACACAGCATCCTCGACGTCTGCATCAGCAGAGAAGCAAGGTGTCAAAGCCTTGCAACGAAATGCGCGTGGCGCACACCTCCCCCGCTACAGGACGAGGCACAGGCGTGCGGGGACCGCTCCGTGCCACGGGTCTGGACAACAGCTGTCCGCATGGATGCCTGGGATGGTTTCTTTCTTAGAAGTGAGACTGGAAACAAGAGGGCCCTGGTTCTTGGGGATGTGATCATCACGTTAAGAAAACCTTCTAGGAGTGAAAAAAAAGTTGGTTTACGCATAGACTTTCATTCAGCACACGTTCTTGACAGCGGTCTCTGTGCCGGGCCCCGGGGAGACGCAGGAAGGCCCAGGCAGGTCCCTGCCCTTGGGGCTGCGCTGGAAGAGCCGGTAAGAGACAGATTTCCATGAACGATGACTGAGTTACATTAACAGCAACTACGACGAAGGAAAATGCCTGCTCTCTCGAGGGTAACAGCAGGGCACCGGGCTCAGTCTAGGGAGACTTCCTGGGGGAAGGGGCACTGAACCGGAGACCTGAAAGGGGTTAATGTAGTGGCGCTGGGGCGTGTCTAGCGCAGGCCTGCGCCTTGCTCTCTGCCAGCAGGTCTGAGTCCAGGTCACACATTCCTGTCGGTCACGGAAACAGGCAGAAAAGCGTACTTCCCAGAACCGCACAGCTGTGGCGCCTCATGCACTGAGCACGCCCGTGCAGACAGCATCAGATCAAACGACAGGACACGAACCAGGCTCCCAGGCCCCCACGTGCCTTTCCAGTCACCCCCTGCCATCGCCAGCAGCCTGACTTCTAAAGACTGACGTGGTCTCGCCTGTTTTCATTCCGCACGTAAGTGGGAATCGCAGCCCACACTCTTCAGAGGCGGGCTTCATTTGGCAATATCGTATTTGAGTAGAGCCTCCAGACGACATGCAGGTAAATGTGAATTTCAGATAAACGACAAACACTCCTAGACATGTGAATATTTCTTCAGGTACGTATTCCCAAATGGGGAGCATACGGGACATTCTTGCACTAAGAAAGTGCTCACAGTTTATCTGAAATTCAAATTCAGTTGAGGGTTCTGCTGGTTTTGTCTCGCTGGATTTGGCAACCCCACCTGGTGAGGTTCTGTGTGGTCGATGGTCTCATCTCGTGGCCTGTAGCCTTTCGGGCTGGAAACCACCACCGTTCACCCGGGGAGCTGTTCCTGGTGGGCTCCACTCCTGGTGGGCTCTGACTGCCCCGACTCACCCTCTTGGCGAGCCTCTCTGGGGCACGCACGTGCGCATCCCTGCAGGTGCACACGACGGGGGGCATGCCTGGAGAATGCACGTGCACATCCCTGCAGGTGCACATGGGGGGGTGCGTGCCCAGGGAACGCACATGCGCATCCCTGCAGGTGCACATGGGGGGGGTGCGTGCCCAGGGAACGCACGTGCGCATCCCTGAAGGTGCACACGGCCGTGGGGGCGGGGAAGCGTGCCCAGGGAATGCACGTGTGTGTCCCGGCAGGTGCACACGGGGGCGGGGGGAGGGGGTGAGCGTGCACACTGGACAGCCCCCATGCCGCTCTCTGGCCTGCTCCCCGGCACTGCCATGCACTCCCGGCAATTTTTCACTTTATTTTTTTTTTTTTAATTTTTTTTTCAACGTTTATTTATTTTTGGGACAGGGAGAGACAGAGCATGAACGGGGGAGGGTCAGAGAGAGAGGGAGACAGAGAATCGGAAACAGGCTCCAGGCTCTGAGCCATCAGCCCAGAGCCTGACGCGGGGCTCGAACTCACGGACTGCAAGATCGTGACCTGGCTGAAGTCGGACGCTTAACCGACTGCGCCACCCAGGCGCCCCAATTTTTCACTTTAAAGTGCTCAGCCTGCTGATGAATGAAGGAAACACCGGGGTACATGCTTGTCAGCCCTTAGATACAAATGCTGTGAATGCTTTCAGGTCTTCTGCCCATTTTTACTTGGCTTCGCGGTCTCCTTCTTACTGATTGACAGGAGTTCTTTACTTGTTTTGGATTTGAGTTCTTTGTTGGATATATTCTCCAACTCTAGGGCTTTCCTTTTCACTCTTAATGGTACCTCCTGATGAACTACAGTTTTTAATTTCAATAAAGTTCAATAAATCCCTTTTTCCTTTATGTTTAGTGCTCTTCTGTCCTGTTTAAGAAATCTGCCCACTCCAAGGTCGCAAAGATGTTCCTGCTCTTTCCCTCTGCGATCTTCACTGCTTTCCTTTCCATGTGTGTATCTCCCATCTATCCGGAGTTGATTCTTGTAGATGGTTGTGGTAAGGATCCAGACACGTTTTTCCTCATATGGATATCTGCTGAGTCAGCCCATGTACTGGAAAAAAGCAAGCATTCCCCACTGTTCGGCAACGTCTCCTCTGTCATAAATCCGGGAAACCTGTCTGTGTTGGTCTGTTTCTAGGCTCCATTCTGTTGATGGGGCCAGAAGCCGCTCCTGGGTCTGCACCTCCGTGAGCTTCACTAGAGCGCCATGCCAGGGAGTGTCCTTTTTTACGAAGCACACTCAGCAGAAATGCACACACATTCACAAGCATGGTCACACCAGCATTACTTGTGGAAACAACCCAAAGCCCAGCAGGAGTAGGATAGATAAATAACGTTCTTTTTCTCCAGGCATCTTCTTCTTTTTAGCTATTCTGGGCACACTGCATTTCTACCTGAATTTTAGAGTTAGTTTGTCAATTTTGTGCCAAAAAAGAAGAGACAAACACCTCCGGAGATTTTGATGGAGACTTGCACTGAATTCATCTGAGAATAACGGGATATTTTCTCAATGTTAAGTTTTCCACTCCTTGAACATGGATAGCTCTCTATTTACATCTTTAACATTTTATGTAACATTTCATTAACTTTCAATGGAAGACTTAGACACCTTCAGACTTATGCTTAACTAGCTGATATTTAGTAATGATATTGTAGGTGATATTTAAATTTTTATTGTGATCAAATACATATGACATGACATTTACCATCATAACCATTTTTAAGTGACAATTCAGTGGCATCGAATACATTCACATCATAGTGTAAACATCACTACCATCCACCCCTAGAACTCACTCATCTCGTGAAACTGAAACTCTGTCCCCACGAAACACTAACCACACGCTCTCCTCCCTGGCTCTCACCATCCTACTCTCCATCCCTCTGATTCTGACTAGTTCAGGCCCCTCATATAATTGGAATCATACACAGTCTATCTTTTTGTTACTGGCTTACTTCGCCAAGCACGCCTTCAAGGTTCATCTGTGTGGTGGCAGACGTCAGGATTTCCTTCCTTTTAAGGCTGAATGATATTCCATTGTGTGGCTGGACTACATTTCGCTTATCCACTCATCCATCAATGGACACCTAGGTTGCTTCCACTTCTTAGCTATTGTGAATAACGCCTCTGGGAACACAGGTGTATAAATGTGTCTTTGAGACACTACTTTCAATTCTCTTGGGTATATACCAGAAGTGGAATTGCTGGATCAGGTGATAATTCTATTTTTCATTTTTTGAGGAACCTCCACACCGTTTTGCACAGCACCTGCAGCATGTTACACTCCCACCAATAGCATACAGGGTTCTAATTTCTCTGCATCCTCATCCACACGGTTATTTTGTTTTGTTGTTGTTATTTGTTTGTTTTGAGGGTAGCCAGCCTAATGGGTAGGATCTCGTTGTGGTTTTGATTTGCACGTGCTCTGACAATGATGTCGAGCATCTATTCATGTGCTTGACCATTCATAAATCTTCTTTGGAGAAATGTTTAATTAAATCCCTTGCCCTTTTGAATTGGGTTGTTTGGTTTTTGTTGGTGGGTTTTGGGAGTTCTCTATATATTCTGTGTATTGATCCCTTTATATCCCAGATACAAAATAGGAGAATATTTTCTCCAGCCTGTGGGTTGCCTCTTTATTCTGTTGAGAGCATCTTTCGATGCACAAAGTTTTAAACTTTTCAAGTCCAATTTGTCTATTTTTTCTTTGTTGCCTATGTCTTGGTATCCTATCCAAGAAATCATTTCCGAATGCAATGTGGTAGAGCATTTGTCCAGTGTGGTCTTCTAAGAGTTTTATTGTTTCAGGCCTTGAATTTATGTCCTGGATCCATTTTGAGTTCACTTTTGTATATGGTGTTACATAAGGATTCAACTTCATATGGTGTGTATGCATATCTCTGTCTTGTATCAGACTAAGAAAATCCCCATTTATTCCTAATTTGCTAAGAAATGTTTTCATCATAAAATATGTACTGACTTTTTCAAATTCTTATTCTGTAACTTTTGAAATTTTACAAATTAATGTAGCAAAATGCTGATTTTTCAAATGTTGACAACGCTATGTATAGTTTGAACTCCACAAGACATTACAATGAGTTTTTTGTATATCCACATTTATTTATATTAATTCACAGAAAGTTCTTCAATCTCTCTTGCATTTCCACATTTCCACCTGAAACTTCTCCTTTGCCTAAAGAACTCCAATTAGCATTTCTCTGTGGACAGGCTGCTGATACATTTCTGCAGCACTCTGCTTTTGAATAACACCATTTTACCTTCATTGTGGAAGGATACTTCTGCTGGGTATAAAATCCTGGTTGGCAGCTAGTTTCTTTCAGCACTTTTAATATGTATCATTTCATTGCCTTCAGGTTCCCATTGTTTGTTTGTTTCTTAGGAGACAGCTGTCAATCTTACATTCTTTTCCAAGAAATATGTGCTTTTTCTCTGGCTGTGCTTAAGATTTCTTCTTTGTTTTCAGCAATTTTACTATGATACACCTAAGTATGTTTTGTATTTATCTTCCTTGTAGTTTTCTTGAGCCTCCTAAGTGTGTGGGCAGAGATTTCTCTTCAGTTTGGGAAAATTCTTGGCCATTTTTTTCTTTGAATATTGTTTCTGCTCATTTTGCTCTATTCTTTCCTTCTTGTTTTTTTTTTTTTTTTGAAGATTTTATTTTTTTAAGTAATCTCTAAATTTTTTTTTCAACGTTTTTTATTTATTTTTGGGACAGAGAGAGACAGAGCATGAACGGGGGAGGGGCAGAGAGAGAGGGAGACACAGAATCGGAAACAGGCTCCAGGCTCTGAGCCATCAGCCCAGAGCCTGACGCGGGGCTCGAACTCCCGGACCGCGAGATCGTGACCTGGCTGAAGTCGGACGCTTAACCGACTGCGCCACCCAGGCGCCCCTTAAGTAATCTCTATACCCAATGTGGGGCTTCAACTTACGACCCTGAGATGAAGAGTCATGTGCTCCTCTGACTGAGCCAGCCAGGCGCCCCTGTTCCTTCCTTCTGATTCCAATTATGTGCATTAGAATTTTGAGCATGTTGCACATGTCTCTAATGCTCTGGACATGCCCATACCCGGTGCCTACCCCCCCCCATCTCCATGCACTGGCCCTTCCTCCATAAGACCCCCAGTCTGATCTAAGCACTCTTGTCTTTCCTTCCCAGCCTCAGCATCATCCACCACCTCGCCTCCTTCTTTGTCTCTTCTCCCAGTCAGACAGCCAGGGAGGGCAGCAGTCGTGCCCTGGGCCAGGGTCACATTCTTCCCAGAGTGCTCAAGACTGGGCTGGGCACAAGGGAAGCAACAGCAGGCCATCTATCAGATGAGCTATAGCCTGGACCAAGCACCCCATCACAGGCTGTGCTTCACCCACCCCCAGGGCCAATGACTCTCTGAGGACCATCCTGCTGGGTCATTCTCCACCGTCTGGATTCACAGCACTTTTGGCTCCTCATGGAGCCAAAGGGAAGCTTGGCACCAGCAAAGGAAAGCCAGCCCCAGGCCGCCCTGGGCTAAACAGTCCTGCCAGACCCAGGAAGGCTGCTGCAGGAGCCCATAGGGTCATCAGCTCCACCAAAGGCACGGAAGGGGGCCTCCAGGGACTGGAGCCATAAGACCCCAGTAAGAAAGACCTCAGAGTCCAAGACCGCAGGGCTAGGGAGGTGATCAGAGGACATGTGCTCACTGCCATCCCTCAAGGAGGCCACAGCTGGGTGCTTCAGCTCAGAGGGGCCACCCCAGGGAGGGCTCCCCACCCATGTGAAGTTTGGGTTTGGGGGGGTCTCTCCCAAGATGGAGGGGGCTGGCTTGAGGCTTGTTGCTGCTGAAGGCTAAGGGGAGCCCCTTACAGCAGAGAGCAGTCACCCACCCCAAGTGCCACCAAGCCCACAGGACAGCACGCATGGGGCCAGGGGCACCAACACCACCTGGGCCTGTTGCCTGGGACCACTGGGGGAGCCAGATAAGCCACAGCAGGGGAGGGGCACGGGTGCTCGAGCGAGCTGGGCCCTTCACCCCTACACTGTGGAAGAAACCAATGAGAGCCCTCGGACAAATACCATTCTCCACCTGGGCCCGAGCCTCAGCCTGGAGGCTGGCCTGGGGGACAGCCCTGCCCTGCAGGTTGTGTGGCCCTGGGGGCACCCGCACCACCTCAGTTTCCCCGGGCTCTCCATCTCTCAAGGCCCAGTGCCAGAGCCCCGAGCCAGGGTGGCTGCTGTCATGTTATTGGCATTTTTTACCAAAGGTCATAGTGTTACTGCCCAGGAACAAAGAACCTGGTTGTGTGGGTAGAGAAAGGTATGGGGTTGTGCGAGGGGACTGCAAACATTATAAACCAATAACTCAAGACAAAGAGCAAGGGTCTGGCACCTCTGACTTCACAGAAGAGGACTTCCATCCCCGAGGAAAGGAGGGCTCAGGGGCAACCATGGACCCCCCCTCCCCCACTGCCCCTCCCCCCGCCCTCCCGAAGCCCCTCCCCCCCTCCACCTTATTTTCCGCAGCAACGTGTGGAAGGGCCGGAACAGCTCAGACATGTCTTCTGCCTTGCGGTCCAAGTTCAGGGGTCCGTCCGCGTAGACCACGAGGCCACTGCATTCAAGACAAAAGCCGGCATGGTGTGAGGCCCTGCAGCCCCCTCAGTCAGCCCCCTGGGTGAGCCCAGACCATAGCCAGGGGCTCTGAGACTACACGTTTCTCTTGTGACTGAATCTTAAATAAGTTTAGAAAAAAAGCAATGAAGATTACTCAGACTTTATCATCTTCGGAAACTGATTAGCTGATGTTCATGTTCACTTGAGGGATCATAGAAGAATCATAGAAACATATCTGTTCACATCACTGCTGCAGTCAGACAAATCAGCGTCAAGATTTGTTACTAAAACTACCTCCTTGAAAATGGAAACATTGGATTTGTGTTTATATTGAGCACAAATGCAAGGGTTATGAGAATCACAGATAAGCCATCCACCCAGAGCCCTGGCAGACCCCTGAGCCTCGGGGGGGGGGCCTGTCAGGGGTCCCTGGGGGGCAGGATGCGCATCTCAAGGACCCTTGGCACAAAGCGGGGGAGACATCTCACAAATGTGGCATCCAGGCTGCCCACCCAGCCTCCCACGGGTCTCCCAGACTCTGACCTCACTCTCCCCCATCCATACTCTGAAGTGCAGGAGCGCCCTGACTGAGTCTTTCCAACTCACTGACCACAGCTGTCCGGCCTCCCGGACCCACACCCGCTGGGACAATCCAATCCTGGCCACTACCTGCCCTGCCTGACCTGAACCCTGTGAGCCCCCTCCCCCCACAGTGATCTGTGTGCTTCGTGGTTCCCCCAACTACACCCACGCTGTCCCCAAGCCCACCTTTCCCTTCGAGGTCTGATTCACACTCCATTGCCTGCCAAGACCAGAGAGAGCCTCCTGTCACCCTCAGGCAGGACGGACCCTCTCCCCCCCCCCCCCCAGCAGCCCCTTTGCCATCTGACTCTGCACAGATGCCCCTCCAGGTAGCCCCCTTTCCACAGGCGGCACCACACCCATCTCGTCATAGGCTGCACGGCCCTGCCCAGCTCACAGCGTGCCCCATTGCCCTTGTCCAAGAGCAGACCCATCTCTGGAGGACCCTCCTCTCGGTGCCTCCTCTCGGGGCTCCCGGGACCAGCCAGCTCAGGCCTTGGCACATGGCGGGTGCCCAGGGAGCGAGCACCCACAACCCCAGCGGCTGCTCCTTGCTTCCTTGTCAGAGCACAGGTGAGGGAGGATTTGTCTGCATAAACAGAGAACTGTCTGCATGTTTCTGCAAATGAACAGAATCTCATCGCTGCATCGGGGTCGGGTCATCAGCACCCAACACAAGGTCCTCATTAGCTCAGGAACGCTTCCAATTCGGTGAGAAAGACTGATGAAATGGAATGGACTATTCTTCCCTTAGAAAGTTTAGACTCCTGTGCAAAAAGAAAGATTCGAAAGTCACAGGAAAACATGGGCTGTGCCTCTCCCTAGGGCAGCAGGAGGGTCAGGGCTGCCAGAAGCATGAGGGCGGGCAGCAGAGGATGCCCCATCCAGGCTTCTGTTCCTTCCAGTATGTTCTATGGGTCTTAACACGAGCTGACAGTGTTCAGGGGACATCTTCCCCACACAGAACCTTGACTTCATGGGTGAATCAGTGATCTCAGCACAAAGGCAGGAAAGGGGCAGAAAGGGGTGGGTTTGGTGAATCCCCGTCCAGGCTTCCTGGCCACCTGGTCTTTCAGAAAGCAGTGAAAGGGGCCGGGAGGGACTCTGACTCCCCTCCTGGGTTCCAGGGAGGACACTGGCTGCCCCATCAGTCCGTGAGAACCAGGCCCAGGGCTGACTGCGGTTGGTCTGGAGCCTCAGAAATGAACTCGTTACGTAGGAGGGCTCCAGGTGCCGTGCCATCACAGTCCACGCAGGCCCATGCTGCGCCGCCACCACCTAGGGGCAGGGCAGCCCCCACAGCTGAGCCTGGCAGAGGTGGAGGGGAGGGGCCCGCTGAGCGCCGCGAGGGGCTGAGTCAGTGAGCAGGGGAGGACACCCACCATAAGAGGAAAGCTGGCCTCTTTCCTTAGGCCACTTTTACCTGTCTTCATAATGTCCTTTGATGCACAAAAGATTTTAGCTTTGATGGAGATCAACTTACTACTTTTTTCATTTGCCACTTCTTTTCATGTCAAATCTAAGATTGGCCAAACCTGGAAATAGGAAGATTTACCTCCTGTATTAGAGTTCTCCAGAGAAACAGACACAGTAGGGTGTGTGTGTGTGTGTGTGTGTGTGTGTGTGTGTGTGTACAGAGGGAGAGTTTGGTTAGTTGGCTTTTTTTTTTTTTTTTTTTTTGAGAGTTATTTTAAGTAACTGGTTCACACAATTGTGGATGGTGGCCACATCCAAAATCTGCAGAGTGAGTGCGCAGGCTAGAGACCCAGAGACTCAGGGAAGAGTTGATACTGAGGTTTGAATCTGAACACAGTCTGGGGGTAGAATTCCCTCTCACTTGGGGAACTAGGTCTGTTTTCTCTTAAGGCCCTCAACTGACTGGATGAGGCCCACCCACATTATGAAGGGTAAACCCCATTACTCTGGATCCACTGATTTGTTAATCTCATCTTAAAAATACCTTCCAGCAACATCCAAACTGGCATTTGACCAAATATCTGGGTACTGTGGCCTAGGCAAGTTGACACACAAAATTAATCATCACAGGGTCCAACTTTGTTCTTATGTGTGTGGCTATCCAGTTATCCCAGCATCATTTGTTGAAGATACTAACAAATTCCTTCCTCACTGAATGGTCTTGGCACCTTTGTCAAAAACCAGTTGGCTATAGATATTTGGGTTATTTTGTTGTCTTGGTTTTATTCCATTGGTCTATCCTTATGACAGTACCCCACTTGTGATTAATATGACTTTGTAGTAAGTTCTGAAGTCAAGACATATGAACTCTCCAACTTTGTTTTTCTTTTTCAATATTGTTTGGACTATTCACGAGCCATTGTGGTTCCATATGAATTTGAGGTTCTTTTCTATGTCCGCTAAAAAAAAAAGGCCAATGTTGTCTTCATAGGAAATGTATTGAATCTATATACAACTTTGGGGAGCACCGCCATCTTAACTGTAGCAAGTGCTCAGTCCATGAACATGGGCTATCTTTTCATTTAATTAGGTCTTTAATTTTTTTCACAAAAAATTGTGTTTTGTAGTTTTCAGTGTACATGTTTTCCACTTCCTTGGTTAAATTTATTCCTGGGTATTTTTCTCTTTTGGATGTTACTGGAAATCTCTCCTTTAAAATACTATTTAATTACATGCGATGAAATATTATTCAGTCTTAAAAAGGCATGAAGTTCCCACCTGCCACACGGATGAACCATGAAAATATTATGCTAAGTAAAATAAGCCAGACACAAAAGAAAAAATACTACATGATTCTGTTTATATGAAGTCCTTAGAATAGTCAAATTCACAGAGGAAGAAGGTAGAATAGAGGTTACCAGGGGCTGGGGAGCTAGTGTTTAATGGAAACAGTCTCAGATGAGGAGAAGGAGAGGGCCGTGGCAAGACAGTGTGAATGCACTTAATGCCACTGAGGGTTAAAGTGGGGGCACCTGCAGGGCTCAGTCGGTTAGGTGTCTGACTCTTGATTTTGGCTCAGGTCACCATCTCGTGGTTTGTGGGTTCGAGCCCTGTGTTGGGCTCTGTGTTGATGGTAGGAAGCCTGCTTGGGATCCTCTTTCTCTCTGCCCCTCCCCGGCTTGTGCACATATGCATGTGCTCTCTCTTTCTTAGAATAAATAAATAAACATTAAAACAAAGACTTAAAGTGGTAAATCTTATATTATGCATATTTTACCACAATAAAAAAATTATCATTTATTGCTTTGATTTCTGTTTACAAAAGTTATACCTATCATGCTAAGAAATTTTGTTAAGTAGAGACATAATATTTGGTACAATTTTTTTGTACTCAGCACACTGGGGACGTTTTTCCATGGCTTTTGGGATTTTTCACTAATGTTACTTAAGTGGCTGGAGTATAGTTTTTAAACAATCCCTTAATTCTACATACCCACGCGCTCGAATTTTCACGATTAAAAATAACCTTCAGTAAAAATCCTTGTAAACACATATTGTGCCCTGTTGGGTCAATGCAACAAAATTCGGAGAAAGTTCTACTGCCACATGCCAAGCACTAGGGACTCTGAGGGAAAAGGCAGTGAGCACTCCTCACGTACAGCTGCCAGGCTGGTGGGGAGGCACAGACCCCATTTACATGAGATACCCCAGATGGGCAAATCTACAGACACAGGAACAGATCTGTGGTTTCCTGGGGCTGGAGGGGGGGTGGGGCGTAGGGGGTGGAGGGGACAGCTAAGGGGTAAGGGGTATGTATCTGTTTGGGGTGATGAATATGTTCTGGAATTAATGGTGACGGTTGCCCAATTCTGTACGTTTACTAAAAACCATTGAATTGTACACTTAAAGTGGGTGAGCTGTGTGGTATGTGCATTATATCTAACGTATTTTTTTTTAATTTTTTTTTCAACGTTTATTTATTTTTGGGACAGAGAGAGACAGAGCATGAACGGGGGAGGGGCAGAGAGAGAGGGAGACACAGAATCGGAAACAGGCTCCAGGCTCCGAGCCATCAGCCCAGAGTCCGACGCGGGGCTCGAACTCACGGACCGCGAGATCGTGACCTGGCTGAAGTCGGACGCTCAACCGACTGCGCCACCCAGGCGCCCCTCTAACGTATTTTAAAAATAAGCGATCTAGGGTAAATATGTAACCTTGCCGGAGGCATTGAACACCTGTATGAGGAAGGGCTGCAGGTGAGGCAGGTTGTGTGGAGACTGGGAAGGGGCTGGGTAGGGGGCTGTCACTAGTGGGGAAGCAGGTAGGCAAAGGGACCAAAGGAAGGGAGGCCAGAGCCTCCCAGGGCAGGGGCTTCTGGTGGTAGGACCACAGGATGGAATGTGGGTGGGAGGGGTGGTAAAATGAGAGAGGGGAAGGGATGGGGCTGCCTATAGCTGAGGGGGGGAGGGTGGGGAGGAGGGGAAGGGGAAAGAGGGGAGGGGAGTGGTAGAGGAGAGGGGAGGGGGAGGAGGAAAAAGGGAGGGGAGGGGGAGGGGGAAAAGGGGAGGAGAGTGGAGGGGATAGAGAAGAGGGAAGGGAGGGGGAGAGGGAGAGGGGGGAGAGGGGAGGGGAGGGGGAAGAGGAGAGGGGGAGGGAGAGGGGAAAAGGGGAAGGGAGTGGAAGAGGGGAGGGAGGCACAGAACCGGCCCCATTGCAGGAGGGGGAGTGTGAGGCAGGACGGGGAGTGGGTTGCAGGGGTGGAGCAGGAGCAAGGCCTGGGCTCTGGGTTCTGGGCAGTTCAGCCCGGGATGCAGCTTCGGGAGAGGTTGGCCCACTCCGAGTGGGGGCAACTGCAGAGGCTGGAGCTGAGGCCGGGCCGGGCCAGCAGCCGAGACCGGGAGGTGAAGCGGGCCTCGCAGGCAGGCCCAGGTAAGCAGGTCCGCCCTGACGGGGCCAGTCACCAGGGCACAGAACCTGGAGACTGTTAGTTTCCTTATTCGTGTAAAACAGCTCCAACTGTTTTCAGATAAACCGTCAGGAGTGAAACTAGTCTGTCACAGTCAGAACCACGTGGAGACTCACTTTCCCCCGGGACATGTAGCTGAGTGAGGGAGGACCAGGTCCGGGGTGCCAGGGAAATGGGGGAGCTTGGGCCCAGGGTCCAGGGCCGGTACCCGAGCTGGCCGTGGACACCCTCTACCTGGGCCGGACTGGCCTCCTCCTGAACCTCCAGGCCCCCACATAGCCCTCTCTCAGACCTCAGTTTACCGCCCCTACCTCAGGCACCTGCCCAGCGGTCACAAGGCAGAGGGCCGGGCTGGCTTGGGTTGTGCCTCTGACCCGTGATGGGCCAGAGAGACCACCTCAGAGGATGTGTTGCTCCTGGGAGAGCTCAGAGCAGGGCGTCTTCTCAACCTGGTGGGAAGGGGCTGGACGTAGGGCGAGGGGGACACAGTGGCAGAGAGGCTACACTCCCAGATCCCCCTCTGTCCTCAGGGGATCCCACCAACCCACATCACAGACGTGACCCTAGAAGGCTGTCATTCCAGGAGTGTTGGCTTTACCGCCAACCAAGTGTCTACGGGTCACCCTTCTCCCTTCAGCCAGAGGTCTTCCTGCCTCTGGCCCTTTGCACATGCTGCCTGCCCGCAGCCCACCACCTGCCAGGCTCCCATCCTGACTCCCGGAGCTCTGCTCCAGAACCCAGGGAGCCTCTCCCCCATGCTACCAGCTCTTGTCCACTCCAGAGGGTCCTGCTCCAAGCCCCCTACCCCACCCCAGCATCCAGAACACTCCACAGCAACTGCTCGTTTCACCTACCCGCGCACTCCCCACGGGCATAATAGTGTCCCTGGGGACAAGCACAGGGTCAGGTACGCAGCAGGTGCTCCACACGTGCTCGCTGGGCAAATACAGACAGAGCAAGGCCCAGGCCCCACCCCGTGCAGCTGTGATGCTGCCTGTCTGGCCCAGAGCAGCCACCAAGGACAGTGAGGAAGGAGAGAGGCAGCATCAGGCACCTGGGGAGGTGACCCTGAAGGGGGCGGCTCTGGGAACAGCTTCCTCCAGGAAGGAAGGAGGATTTCGGCCACGGCCAGGCAGCCTGGCTCTGAGGCTGTAACCCCCTGCCTCTGCTCGAGGGCTGGCGAGGTTCTGAGGTGGACGGGGGTAGCTGTAGTGAGGCCACCCTCCTGGCCAAGCCGAGCCGAGCCCCTCTGCTCCCCATGCTCTGCGCCTGGGGCCCCTGCATCTGCTCCCACTTCTGGCCGGCCTGGCCTGCACCTGCTCTAAAGCTGCCTCCCTTCGCTGTGACTTGGAGCCCCCTCATTTCTGGGGACTTCTGAGGGAACTCCACACGGGGCTGCCAGGGGGGACGACAGGGCAAGGGCCCAGCCCACGGGGCCCTCGCTCTCCCTCCCAGGACGAGGGACAGAGAAGGAACAGAAGCTCAGATGTGTGCGGGGCAGCCGTGGTCTGCAAACAGGGTGCAGCGATGCCAGTCAGGGAGAGGTGGCCTCAGGTGGCCGCTCAGTGACAATAGAAAGGCCCGAGACCATGGTCCTGTGGTCACCGGGCCTGGGCCAATGCTGGCAGGTAGGCTGGTAAAGGGCTGAACAGACCCACTCGGCAGGCTTCAGGGTAAGAACCCGGAAGCCATGCGCTGAGGCTGTCTGATGCCGCACCTTATCCTAAACCGGGGTTTATTTTAAAACCGCCTAAGAGAGTCTGGTGCTCCCATGAGGCTTAGAACAGGCAAGTCCGTCCTGACCCGAGATGCAGGGTGCTGCCCGGCCCCCGGGGTGCTATGCGGGGCTCCTCGCCGCGGGGCAGCTCGTCAGAGCAGGCCAGTCAGTGCGCACCTGCGCCGGCCTTTGTGCGCTGTGAGGCAGCTCCGAAGGAAAGGCAGCCTGGGAACCCCATCGGGCGGCCACAGACCCCACGAGGGGGCTCTGTGGCGGGGGCACCTGATCCTGAGCTTCCAGGCACTCGCCAAGGAATTTAGGAAAGAACCAGGGCCAGGCCAGGGGCTGGGCGCTTCCCGCAAAGCGGCGTGTGAACCGCAGAGGAAGGGCAAAGCCGGCTCTCACGGGAAGGGCTGCAGACCCTAGCGCCCCCCGCCCCATAAACATTAAGGCCCCGGCTCGAAGCAGCGTTTTCTTCTACACGTTTGGCCACAGAGAACCATTGCCTAGAAAGCAAACGATGTAACAAAACCACATGGCCCCGTCCGAGGGGACGCTCCAGGACATGTCAGGCCAGACCACGTGAGTTGGCCCACTGGGGACGTCTGTCCTCTGCCTCCTCCAGCTTCGGATGGAGGGAGAGTCCCGGAGCCCAGCAACTGAGGCGACTGTGACATGTTGCCCCTCTGGTGTGATGGGACCCACTCCTGTTTTCCCTGATTAGGACACCGTCTCTTGGGGACAAGGACAACAGGAGGAGGCACCAGGCCCAAGGGGTTCTGGCAGACTGAGACCCCCAGGGAAGCCGGCTCTGAGGACAAAGCCAGGCCAGGGAGACTGAGGCCAGGCGGCCGCCCCCTTGCCCCAGCCGGGAAAGTGAGGTGTCCAGAGGGCGCTGCTCAGGGTTCCCTGGGGTCCTGGGAAGTGACAGCCGCTTGCCCTGGCCTGTCTCCCAGCCCTTTCTCAGCCAAGCCTCTGCTCATCTCCGGGGTCTCAGGGCAGCAGCAGGTGCTTCTGGGCCAGCCCAGGGCGGGGTCTGCCCGCAGCTCCCACACTTCCGCACGGCACACCACGAGTCCCGCCCCCTGTGGGCGAGGGAAGCCCCTCTGGCCCAGAAGCTGGCCCCATCCTGCGGCACCGCCACTGCCCCCCACTGCTCCCGCCACCGCACCCCCATTTCCCAAGGAGGGGATTCTGTCCCTGGACCAGTCCTGGCCTCCGCGTCACCCCACGCTCCCCCAGGGCGGCTTTCGCTGACGATCACATCCACAATCGGCATCTGCCCCGAGGACTCCCGTCCTCTCTGCCCAGCTGCACGCCTGCACACCAGCTGCCCACCGGGCCCCTCCCTAACTTCCAGGCCCACAGAGACCCCCGTGGCCCACTGCCCTCCTCCTCCCTCTGTGACCGCCCTCCCCCTGCCCCCTCACCTGGCAGGAGAGAAGGGCAGTCCCTGTGCGGGAGTCAGGGTGTGGCTGAACAGCAGCGGACCAAGCCCACAACACCTGGGCTCTGACCTTGGCTCGGGGAAGCTCTGGGCACCCAGCAAGTGATCGGGCACTTCCTGCCTTGGCATACTTAGGGCCTAACCGTGTGCTGCCTGGCGTCTCTGAGCCCACCAGACCCCAAAGGCCCAAGCCTGAGCTCCCCTGCTCTCGCCACTCATCTCCCCCCTCCTCCGCCCAGCAGGAAAGGCTCCGGCCCAGGCACGCCCCCCCACCCCGTGGCCAGACCAGCTGCTCCCGCCTCCTCTTCGCTTTCATTTCCCTCCACGCCAGCCTTGAATGGCTCAGGTAACCCCGTCACACCCGCCCGAGGGAGCCAGGGGCGTCCCACCCTCTCCTTACACGCAGCCTCCCCCCACGGCCCGAGCTGGGCGCTCTGCTTCTGTGTGCACCCCACGTGGCTCCATGCGGTGTGCGGGGTGCTCCTCCCCTGGGCTGTGAGTCCAGCGACTGTCCACGTCACCTGTCCAGCCGGGTGTCGGGTGTCCAGCCATCTCGCACTGTCTAGGGTGGGGGGGGGTCCCCCCTCGCCCTCAGAACACTGGTGAGGGGCGCCAGCAGGCCTGCGTGGTGCTGTGCAGGCGGCCGACAGCCAGCGTTGGGGGTGTAAGTGCCAGCAGGGGCCCAGTCCTCCACAGTCCTGCCCGGCTTCTGCACGGCGGCTGCCCCGGGCCCGGGGAGCACTCACCACACGATGGCCAACCTGGGGATGGTGAACATGAGGGCCGGTTCATAGTCGTCAATCATGTCCTGGGTCAGGTACCCGAAGTCCAGGGCCCTGGCCGAGGGGCAGAGAGCAAGAAAGCAAGAAGGGTGAGGCCCGCCCGCCCACACCCACCGCGGCCCAGGCCACCCTCACCTGCGTCTGCGCTCAGCAGACAGCCAGGAAGGTGACACTGGACACCGTGGGCCCTCACACGCACACGGGGCCACTGCCGGAAACCGCTGCCCTCCGGAAGGCCCGAGCAGGCCTGGTGCTTCCCTGTCCCCACTTTCCTCCTGCCTGACGCGCCTCCGGGACCGGGACGGAGGGTGCCGGGAGGGGAAGGGGCGCTTGCTGAGGGGGGGCCCACGGGCAGCGAGGGCGTCCAGCCAACCAAATGGCTCGAGCGGCAAGAATAAACAGGGAACAAAAACACTGCCCCAGGTGACCTGACGCTACCCGGAGGAAACCGCCCTCCCGGATTTATCCGCACTCCCCAGGCCAACGCAGCGGCTCTCGCTCTATGCTCAGTGAGCTGGCGCCTGCTGGCACCACGGAGGGAGGCTCCGAGTAAACGGAACGTCACGCCATCGTGTTTTTCAGCAGCTTGAAGCGTCTTTCACATACATCAACAGCGAATAACACGTCTTTAATTATGAGGTGACGTTAGGCAATTTCAAAACTTACCTAATACCACACAGCACTAGCTAAACAGGAGAAACATTCTAGACTAAACTTTAGTCTCAAAGTCTGACTTCAATTACTGCCCAAAGCACGACAAGACTGTTGATGATTCGCTCCACAGAGCCTTGTTCGGGAGCTCCATCCTGGCCTGTGGAGATGAGGAAATGAGAAGGGAAGAGGAGGGAGGGGGTGAGGCCGTGAGGAGGTGAGATGAAGACTGAGCAGGAGAGGAAGATGAAGAGGTGAGGAGGTGAGGAGGGTAGGGAGGTGAGGGAGGGAGGTGGGGAGTGAGGAGGGTGAGGAGGTTTGGAGGTTGGAGGTGAGGAAGGGCGGAAGGTGAGAAAGGCATGGAGGTGAGGCTGGAGGAGGTGAGGAAGATGGGAAGATAAGCAGGTGTGGAGGGTAAGGAGATGAGGAAGGCAGAGAGGTGAGGTGGGTATGGAGATGAGGAAGATGGGGAGGTGAGGAGGTGAGGTGGGGGGAGGTGAGGAGGTGAGGCAGGGGAGGG